>NC_056623.2:171125107-171463107 GCF_002870075.4 Lactuca sativa
ATAGTATATACAAAAAATCCGTTTGAAGATACATCATGAGATATAAGGATGGAAGAGTTCCAACAAAGCATTATCAACGACATATTAGTTGCGGTGTAACGAACCGAGTTTTTCTCATCTAATTATCTTGGGATTATTAAAGTTACTATCAAATGTGTAATTTTGTTAACTCATAAACATTTTACATTCCACACAATATTCGAGTTTATAGTAAAATCATAAACATAAATTACAACAACAAGGTACACTAAAAATAAAAACTATTTCTAGTCCATGTCTTAGTCCTACCTCCGCTCGTACAACGGCTAACAGTTGAACCTACAAAACATGAAAAATATTTACAACATCAGTCCAAAGGCCTGCTCTATCATATTCTAACATTATTTTCTCTTATTTCTCACAATCTATAAATATACTCTCTGCTTTATCATAGCTTACTCAACTTTCATTCTCTCATCTATTCTAATCTTGCATTCTCATCCCATACACTTTCTTAGCCTTTTCTCAGGCTCGTATCATACCCTGCTCATACTCTCACCTCACTTTTTATCATCTCGTCTCACATCCTTCTCATGCTCTATTCTTCTCTATCTTTACCTCTCTCAAACTCTTCACGCTTCATTTCTTTACTTGTCTCGTCCTCTTATCTCATCTCATTTTTGCTCTTTTCATACTCTACACATGCTCTTCTCATACCTCTTACTCTTAGCATGCCTTCTCATACTCTTCTTACCATTATCTCTTTATTCTTAACTTCTCATGCCTTAGCATTCTATTCTCATATATACCCAACTGTTAATTAATGTCATATGATAGCTTCTCTTGCATCCCTTTAGGATTCCTTACTCTTAATCCCTCACGGATCATACCTAAGTTCTTTTGAAGAACTCTCTTATCTTGTTCCACTAATGGAACACTTACTCTACCTCTTTTAATCACCACAATCTAAGTCCTAGAGGAATCATCTATCTATATTCCTAAATGAATCAAAATTTTATTCCCGAAGGAAATCATCTTTTTAATCTTCTCCAAATCTCCTTTACACTTGATATGGTATCACCATAGTCTTATGTAACACTTATCCCATGGACATTTCATCTCTTTATCTCATCAAGAGATATCATACTACTCGTCTAGTACTTAACTCATTAAATAATTAATCTCTATATTCATATCACACACATAGGTATTCTACACAATACCATTTACCATCTACACATACATACATACTTTATCTTTAACAACTCTTACATACTCTAAATATACGTACATGCTCAATTACATGATTTTAAATATATAATCTTATATATACTTTGGATATACATACATGCTTAGATACATGATTTTAAACGTATACCATAGCTTTTCTTCATCTCTTAGCATGTGGGCATTCATTCTAATGGAAGTAATTCTAAATATACATGCATATAATATATTTATACAAAGAATATAAAGCTTATAAACATTATCTAAGGAGAGAGTGAGAACTATAACTAACTTATTTAGTTAGTGAAGACTAACTACCCCTTCGGCTCCTTTATTCAATTGATGGATCTCGATCCATCTTCTTTGCTCAAGGCCTATTCATACAACATACCAAGTCCTTTAGAACATGTCTTAGACTATTAAGAGCTTAATCTCTCTCTCTCTCTCTCTCTCTCTCTCTCTATATATATATATATATATATATATATATATATATATGTGTGTGTGTGTGTGTGTGTGTGTGTCAAAAATGTCCTCTCAGGGGATCATAATTCTATCTTCTCATTTTTCTAGTTTTAAACCTATCCCACCCAATGAATTTAGTGTCTCATACTACGAATTCATTACACTCCAAGCTAATGCAACACTTCATCATTCTCATTAGTTAGGGTTTAAAACCCTAACTCTCCATGGATGGATTTCACTATGGAAATCATTTCCATAGTTTTATTAAAGATTTTATACACTCTTGATAACATTATAATCAAGCTACAAGTTGATCAGTTCAACCATTTTAACTGATGGGTTTTGAGCAAAACAAACATTCTTATGTGTGCATGCAACCCTAAATTGATTGGATCTAAGTTTTCTCTAGTTAAACATACAAAAAATAAACACAAAGAAGAAACCATAGGTTCTATGTATAATAATCGAAATTCACATGATTAGGATCATAATATATACCTTGATTGTTATATTGTAATAACAATCTAAAACCTTGTAGATCTTGAACTTTGAGAACTTAGTGTCACAAGTGTCACACCTCTAATGGCTCACAAACACACTTAGCAAGAGGATGATTATGAGAGGAACCTTAGCATTGGCCGAATTCCACAAGGGGTTATGCCTTTTATATAGTTGTTGGTTGCTTAGAGCCAAAGCTAGGGTTAAGATAAGGAAACCCTAATCCCTTTGCTTAAGGCCTAAGCAGCTCATGGATCGTCATCCTTAAGGCCATGAACAGAATTTCTAGGGGCTTAACTAGAGAATTTTGTCCATCCCTCCAAGGATAGTCCAAGAGCCAAAATCCACAACTATCAATAAATTGCAAAACAGCCCCTGCACTTTTAATTAATTCCTTTAATCCCAAAATTAATTCCATATTAAGTTCTGATTAAATAATAATTAATAATATGATTTCTAATTAATATATTATTTCCATAACATATTAATAAATCATTTAAATCAATTTATTATTCCAAATACTAAATTCTTCCTCTTCCTCAATTAATCATCCTATTAAGTTTCTAGTGTGAAGGCAACCCAGAAGGACCATGCCATTATTTATTCAAGTACATACCAATTATAGTTATTGGCTTAGACACCTAATCCAACACTAACCAGACTAACGCATTCACCATTAAAGCTAAAATTTTTATCAAATCAAGAAATATTTACCTTAATATGGAAAGGATTATAATCCTAGGAATTCACCTTCTCTATCTCCTCTTGGCATGGATTTGGCATAAAAATTGTCATCTTCAAGCTCTACAATCGATTCCCCAAAAAAGTGATCGGAAATGAGCTATTAACAAGTTATAACCTCTATTCTGACCTCATAACCGCATCACGGTCATCTATTTACCGCACTATAGTGCATGTAATTTGGTTTTGGTTAGCCTTTAACCGAGTTGGGGTGCCTTTCCCATATAGCAACCTACTTTAGTCATTGTACTGCGGTACCCACATATCACACCGTGGTGCAAAGTATGTTGCCTTCCACTTACAACGAATCCCTCGTCTTGAATCACCGATTTGTCTCACCGCGTCGTGGCAATGTCTTCACCATGCCACGGTGACTGCTCATTGATAGTTCCCTTAGCTGATTCTGTTGTAGCTTGGGACAATTTTCTTCCAACCTTCTAACACTCATATCTTCTTCGTTCCAAACCCATTTTATATGATCTTTATATCCATGAGAATGTGAGGATGAGTTCTACAACTTCATTAAAGGGGTGTTTGATATAGTTGCTAACTGGGTCCAATATGGGACCTGGTCTGAAAAAAACCAATCAGCGTGTTTGGTATTAAATTTATAATCAAGGACTCGGTCCAAGGATAGGATTCGGTCCAAGAATTTGATCTGATTTGCTCCTTTCTATTCCACTGTTGTACTGGGACAACATCTAAGGAATACATTTGCTTTCCTATTTTCCCCTACCTCATTGTGAAAGCCTCAATAGAAGAAACCAATCACGACCTGCTAATCGAAGATAACCATCGACGACCTGCTTCTTGGCAAACGTCTTCTTCCTCCGACGAACGTCCTCTTCCGAGCATATGAGTTTTTTTTGCTCATTTTTTTCCTTGTTTTTTGTTGAGATTTCCGATTTTTGATGCTCATTTTTTGTTTTTTGAATTTTGTAGGTTGATTGATGATGTCCGCAAGGTGTTTGTTAGATTTCCTGCTTGGAACACCATTATTGTTGGATAAGTTCAAAATGGTTTTGCAGGGAGAACAATTGAATTGGTCTCACAGATGGCTTTTCCCATTACCATAATCTTAATACTCCCTACTGTTAGTAATCTTGGCTATTCAACAATCTTAAGGAATATAATGATAAATGGATTTTTGCAGAATGTGGTGTTTGGATGTTGATTTTGGTTTTATATATTTATGTCTTCTTTGTGTAGCTACTCTGATGTACAATTTTTTTTTGCAAAAAGACAGGTGATATGAATTGTATATTTATATACTTGTATAGAAAAAGTATAATGTAAGTTGAGTGTTGTGATAGAGCATATTTTAATATACTCTCATTGTGATTTTGTACTTTCTATTTTTTCGAAATGAATACAAGGTTTTTGACTTGTTATTTGAATCAAATAACAACAATGGAGTTTAGAGGATGAGAGAGGGAGAAAGTTGAGAGCAATGTGTATATCGACTAGAAAATAAGAGAATAAAGTATAAGGGTAATATGGTAATTTGCCATCATTCACCACATTCAGTTAGACAAATAATCAAATAACATAAACTCAGTTAGATGTGGACCCAGTCAGAACTACAAACCTAGTCAGCTTCTAACTCAGTCAGCGCTAACCCACTTAGCAACTATCAAATGATCCCTAAGTCATTTCTCACTGACTTAATATAGTTCTCAATCTATTAATTCACAAACTTGGCCTAAAAGGCATAAATACCCATTTTACCCTTTTGGCTTAAAATGCATCTTCGCATTTATTTCTTCTCTTAATCAAAATTATCTAATCTCATCTAAGTGACTTAAACTTATTTAGGACATTTTCACGAAGTCACAACTCCATATACTTAAAAATTCTCTTAAAAGACCATTTTTGCCATTTTCATCAATATTTGACTAAAAGTTAAATCTCTCTAAATTTTGGGTTCTTACATGCGACATGCCACCAGTAAAGGTAATTGTAACATCTCTTGATAACTTTGGCAGTGACATATGTCGTCGGTTGTGCTCTTAAATCTTGTAGTGAAAGAAAATACTATTTAAATCTTAAAAATTAAACTCTACACCCATATAAAATAATATAATGAAACTTATTAAGAAGTCTTCATATTTAGAACATAACAGTGTGATTTACCAAAGTAAATGAATTTTTTTATGGGATAATAACTAGAAAGTGTAACAAACTTTTAGTTTAGTTCAATTAGTCTTGAACTTTTCTGGTACTTGATTTACCCTTGAAATATTTGAAATTGTTCATATTTTACGCTAATGACTCGTTAACCGGTCATCAGGGTAAAATGTAAACATTTTCAAATAATTTCAGGGCAAGTCAATTATGAAAAAAAGTTCAATAACTATACATAAACAAAGTTGAATGTTGGTTACTCTTTCAATTCATTATTTCTATTTTATTCCCATAAACATTTACGTATAAGAGCCATTACAAGCCTAACGTATGAAGTTCGCCAATTTAAAAAAGAAAAAGAAAAAAGAAAAAAAAAAAAAAACGAAAGACAGAAAAGGGCGAACAAGTATCAACCATATGACCTCTTCTTTGTTAGGTGACCTAATATAAATATATTTTTATATATTATTTTCAAAGGTTCTAAAACATTTGTTATTTTTTGCCATAGCATGTCATCACTGTAAACATTGTACTTGATATTACACTTAAAAAAATGTGATTGTATAAAAATAAATAATAATAGACAATAAATATAGAATTATTAATTACATACATTCGTTCAAAAAAAAGTGAGTTCTAATATATATATATATATATATATATATATATATATATATATATATATATATATATATATATATATATATATATATATATTAGTTTATTAAAATAAGTTAAATAAATTTTTTTTCACGATTTCAAGTGATAATTAGTTCTCTTAATTTTTGAAATTCAAATTATGATTATCACATTTTTCTTATTTATACTAAACGCAATTTTAATCTTTTAGAATAATTCTACTTATAATGAAAATAATTTTTGTAGTACATTTTTTTTCGTTATTTACATTGAAGCAAATTTAGTTCTTTCGGAATCATTCTGGTAAGAATGAAAAAATTAAAAAAAAAGTTATGATTATTGTGATAATGAACATTAAATATAAGTACAAAACTAAAACTATCACGCCCCCAAACCTGAACGGCGGAAACGTTCAGGGGCGGAGGACGTAATACTTACTATCATAACCATGGTGAAGAAAGTAAACACAACTATCATAAATATAATTTAAAATGTTACATCGTTGCAAAAAAAATACATGTTTCCAAATAAATTACATATGATGTTAAAATAGTTCAAAAGAAATCTGCGCCTTAGCGTCTTGCCTTCAAAAATCTTGTGGTTACCTGTATTACTGAACACCTGAGAATACAAGTTGTTTTTGAAAAAGTATCAGCATTAAAACTGGTGACTTCATAAACAATTAATGAATGAAAAATGGATGTTGTTCCTTAACGTTTTGTTACAAGTTCGTTTCCAGAAAATCCAATATTTTCTAAAAGGTTTGTTGTAGTCTTAACTGAACCAAGACTTAGTATATGTAAGTAAATCGTCATACTTATGTGTGGTCTTATATTTAAATAAAACTCCTTTTTGTGAAATCCTTAAATTCCCGTTAACAGGTCACAACTTAAATTCCTCTATCATCACTTAGTGTATTCAAGTCATATATAGTTAATATTGGTTAGATTGTTAGTTGTTTGATTCTACCCCAAGTCCACAACCAAACGAGGAACAGGAGATAAGGCAGAATCATATATCCGAAATCCGTAGGATCTTAATTATATACCACCCTGATGCATGCCCCAAGAGGTGATAGTTTATCCGTATGGCCCACCTGTCGCTACCCTCGAAATTGACTTGCTAAACATGTGGTATTCTTGAAAGGATTTTTTAGGAAAACTACGAAAAGTGTGGTACTCCTCACATGAGTACTCGAAGGTTTGAGGCATGCGATGATTATGGGGTTCGTGTTGGGTTCACCGTTATGAGTGATGATGGCTTTGTTAGTCAGCTAGTTAAGGCGAATATTAAATCCGTAGAACACACAATTGTTATGGTGAGGACCAAGCCAATTGAGGTTGAATGATGATGTCGGGATCTCTTAGGTATTAACTTGATCTGGAAAGAGTGTTTGTTAGACGGTAATGCCTCCCTTGTATATGTTCTCGGTGTTTTCAGTTTTCGCTTTTGTTATTAGTACTGTGAACATTTGTGTATTGCTTATTAGTGAGTATTAATAGTATGTGAGTTTTGAGAAGTCGAAAATGATGCCCTTTTTAGAATAGAATCCATATCGGGTGTATTTATTATTACTTGGAGTACACCAGTCACGCATAATTAAGATTTGAAATACCGTTGACTGAGCGATGTTGCTCTAGTTCCACAACCAAACAAGGAACATGAAATAAGGCGTAATCACTCACTCTAAGTCTATAAATCTTACTTATAGATGACCCTGAGGTATACGCTAAGTCATACTAGCTATCACAACCGGCAAAATTAAGTCAAGATGTGAATTCCTAAAACAATATAATCTCATTGTATAAACCCAAAACTCGATCCAATAAGCCCTCAACTTAGTTCTTTTGGACCATAAGAAATTCTTAATGGGCCTTTTGGGCCGAAAACATATACTAGGACCTTAGTTGGGCCGATAATTATTATTTTTGGGCCCTTTGAACCAAAAACCCTTTCCTAAGCTTTCATGAGCCAAGAATCCTTCATAGAATTATAAGTGGACCGAGAATCCCTATTGGGCTGAACCACAAATCGAAACTACCCTTCTTGGGCCACTCTTTTGTCCCGAGGACCCTCTTGGGTTGGTTGGCCCATCAAAAGAAAAGAGAGAGAAGGGTGATTTATCTAAGCATGCCACCTCACAAATGTACACCATGTAACCAAGCATTTATCTTCCATGTAACCAAGCACTTCACATCATAGAATTCAACCCTTCTCTCTCTCTTCTCTCCATCTCTCTACCTCTCGGCCACTCTCTCTATCACTCTCATCCCTCACTTCAAACTTCACTCCCATCCTCCTTTCTCTCTAATCTTCAAGTGCTCTCTCTTATTTCCTCCAAAAATTTTGTGGTTATGAGTGTTCATACAAGAGTTCTCATCAAAGATCATAACTTGGTAAGTTTACTTCACACACAAGTTGTTTATTCCTTCTTATCCTAAGATCATTCCTCAAAACCACTCTAATTTTCGTGGTTATACTCTTAGAACACCAAAATTACACAAATCTCATCAAGAACTCAAGCTAGGTTCAAAGTTTCATCATCTTCTTCTTCATCTACATCTCAAAACCCCCCAAGGTGAGCTTCATACCCCCTTGTTTTCGGTTTTATAATGTTTTTGGGGGAGAATACAAGTGCTTTTGTGTTAGATCTATCTATATACGCATGTTTATGTGTTTAACTTTTAGATCTTTACTTGAAAATGAAGTTTATCATTTGGATCTTCAAATAAACCTTGAGAAAAGTAAGTGTCCTCACATATAATACTTGTAAACTTGTAGATCTGGGATTTATCCACTTAAAATAGCAAAAACAAGTGTTGTGAACAAACTTAGATAACTTAAACTCAAAAATCAGCCCTTGACAGAAAAGTTTTAGTCCAATCTCGGACTGTTTTTACCAACTTAATGAGAATATTTTACAAAACTGTTTTTCATGCAAAAAGTTCATGTTATTACCTTTAAAATGACTACTCTCACGTTTTCATACGATTTTTCTACAATTTTTGGCAAATTTTACAAAACTGCCTATCAGATTTCAAATAATTGCGGACCAACCTGTGAAGGTGAGCAATTTCACACTTGCTAGAGGCCAATAAAAATTATGAGAAAAATTGTGAACAAAGTAAAATTTCCAAACGTCCAGAATTTACGGATCCAAATTTTGACTTATGATGATTTTTCTACAAATTTTTCAACAATTAGTTTAGAAAAGCCAAAAACCAGAAAAATGTGTATTTCACAAAAATCAAGCCAAAAATGATATTTTTGACAAAAGTGGGTTTAAAATGTTATTTTTACCACAAACTAGTCAAAAACACAAGTTTTGAACAAAATGAGGGCTAAAGTGTTATTTTTACTATAATTGGGCCTTAATTGAAAACTTTGTGGCTTATTGGGCCAAGAACGTCATTTTTACAAAAAGTGAGCTTTTTATATCAATTTTGTAAATAATCGAGCTAAAATAAACAAAACAAAAATAAACGAGTTAAAAACGACATTAATATGCTTATTGGGCCTGAAAATAATATACATGTTTAGTGGGCCTTAGTGTCCTTTTACATGTATATTGGGCTTAGGATAGATATTCATATTCTTATTGGGCCTGGAAATAATATACATGTTTAGTGGGCCTTAGTGTCCTTTTACGTGTATATTGGGCTTAGGATAGACATTCACATTCCTTTTGTGCCTGGAAATAATAGATACATATAGTGGGCCTTAGTGGTCCACTTACATGTTTATTGGGCCTGGGAATGAGTTTTATATGTGTTCTTCTTTCTTTTCCGTATAAATTTTCGATTAAGGATCTAGTGAGACCTGTCGGTTGGCACCTTTGAGTGTACAATCGTAGCCTGTAGTTATAACCAGAGTTTCCTGGAGGGAAAGCAGGAATTTGTGTATAGATCTATACGGGGGTGACACCCCACACCTGAGCTGTTCGCTACAGTTAGACTAGGCCAGTCTAGGGTGACAAAAACCTTATTCTATTCTGTCGGCGACCCAAAGACGCAAAGACAAACAAAATTGTCATTATTTAGTATGGTTATAACGACTCACTTAGAGGAATCAACGTTATAAGATTTACGGGAAAGCATTCTATTTTCTTTATGGGATAAAACAGGAAAGCATTCTATTTTCTTTTTGGGATAAAACGAGAAACCTTCTTTTTGATAAAACGACAATCTATAAGCACCGGTACTCAACCACCGGGGTTGAGATTTCAACAATATCTATTGCAGAAAACACCAGGTTGTCTGGAAATCATTCTCTTTCTATTTTCGTAAACATTAACACACATGCATTAATATAAGATCAAACACAAATATTTCAAACCATTTCTTTTTAGAAAATATCGGATTTCTGAAAGCGCTATGAAAACTATTCTAAACAAGTACAAAAACCATTTTTATACAAAACTGCTTATGAACTCACCAACTTTTTAGTTGATGCTTTTCAAAACGACTTGTATTCTCAGGAATTCCAGTAACATGTAATAAGTTCGACTATAAGATCAAGTGGTGCGACTTCAAGAAATTTTAGTTTCTTACTTTTGTGTAACTGATGAACAAGATTCAATATGTAAACTATGTAAGTGTGTATTTCCAATGTATGATGTTTGGTTTCTATTCTTCATTTATATTCAATTGTTATGATACTATACACGAAGTCATCCGCCCCCGGACGTTTCCGCCGTCCAGGTTCGGGGGTGTGACAGGTTGGTATCAGAGCATTGTTTATAGTGAACTAGTATATCTAACCATACAAGATATATAACTATAAATACAATGGGACTAAAAACACTCTGACTAAAAGTATACCTTAAGAATATAAGTATCTTCTAAAAGTATACATACTTGCTAGAACCGTATCATAATAAGAACAAAACAAAAGTATTTAGATGTTGAATACTACAGTCAAACCTAGGCAGTTATGTAATCATACTTGGAATAAATAGAGCCTAATCAACTGTATTTATTCGAGATACGACCAACATGTGTTTGGGAGTGATGGTGGTGTTGCAACAAGTCTAAAACTTACAAACCCTACATGTAAAGGAGCATTAGAACCAAACCTAAGGTTTAAAATACTATAGGAGTATTTTGTGATACTAAACAATAACAATAAGTCTAAAAACGTATCGATTTCGTACATCAAGAAGCCCTAGGATCAAACATGTAATACTCTAGTAGCAATTTAGAATACCATATGACCTCCACACTTAAATCTTCTACATGTATCTCATACCTCCACTCTCGTGAAGACGACATGACTGAACTTCACCCCGAAGACCCCTACTACCCTACGATAATAGCCAACGAATGGATCGAGGGAGAACTAAAGGAAGTGCAAAGGGAGAACCCAGAAATGGGTCTTGAAGAATGCTAAGGGATGAACCACGAGGGAGAGGATTCTGATGAGTAGTCAGACATGGATGAAGGCACCGGAGAGATCCTTAATGAGCCTTACCCCTCGAAAGCAATACCGAACCAACACGCGGAACAGGAAGACCTTACCAATCATCTCCGCCCCTTTTAAGAGGAGGTGACCACCCAAAGGCAATTGCTCATGGAAGTTGAGGCTAGGGCAGCCTTAGCAGAGCAGAGAGCGGAAGAGGCCACTCGTGAGATGAGCGAAATGGTTGGACACCTTTACGCTATTTAGGCATATGAGAGTCATCAGACTAAGTCCTAGGTCTACCATGTAACTCATCACAACTAGTAGTAGTGAATCGAGAGAGGTACGCCCTACAAGAACTCATGTAACCTGAGCTAGCTTAAGGATCTGATATCTATAATCCAATAGGGTAACTTAACATTTGTACAATACCTATTTCTACATACTACCATTAATACATCATGGGGATGTAGGTCAAAACTGTTGGATTAATGTCTAAGTCCATAACTATATTTGGTAAGACTTGACCCGACCCGGCATGGTCCATTTGGGTTGCATACCATCATGCACTTGAATGAGAGAAATAAGACACTTATGGTTATTAATATATTATAAGTTCTAGTATATTAATAATAAGAATAATAAGATTATTTAATTAGTATTGATCAAGAATTAATCTAGGATTAATTAAGTGATCAAAAGAAGACTAATTAAATATATGGGTTGATTGTGTAAATCATCCATACTTGTATAGTGGGCTAATGCTCCATGGATAATCAAGTTGGGCTAAAACCCATAGGATGGTCCATGGATGCTCCATGGTGTATTTGTACCCATGGATCCAAGGAAATGGAAAGCCATGACAATTAAGAGTTTACCCTAATTGTGTAACTATATAAGCATCTTATTATTGAGGAAAAATCGGCCACTAGTGTGTGTGAAGAAAGGGCTAGCCGATTTTGGTGAGTGTAGAATTCTCTCAAGTCATTCTAAGTGTTTTGATGATTGTGATTCCATTTGAGGTGTCACACTTGGGGCACTAAGCACTCAAGCTTCATGAAGACTTTCTACATCAAGAGGTATGTATTCTATCTTGTTACATTCATTGTTTTGTATGCTAGATTAGGATAATACCTTGGAAGTTCTTATTTGCATGTATAATAGAGAAAACATAGATCCAAGGTATTTAGGGTTGCATGTACACTTAGGAGTGTTAGAATGCTCAAAACCCAACAGTGGTATCAGAGCCACAGGTTGTTTTCTGTTATATTGATGCAAATATTTTATTTTCAAAGTTGAAAAAAAAAACCATGAAGTTTGTCAAATTTTAAGATAATTACTTGTTCTTGTGAAAAACTAATTATTTGTAAAATTTGAATAATTTGCTTTATGAGTTGAATTAGGTCAAATTTAATAAAAGATAAAATAATATGATTATTTTATTAGTTTTAAAAGTTTGATCTAAAGAGTTTTATTTTTTGAAACCTCCATAAGTTATGGATATGAAAAGGTTTTTTAAAAAAAAATTTGATTCAAAGTTTTTTTGGAGTTACAAAAGTTGGTGTTAATCCAAATTAATCTAAGAATTGATTCTAAAATGTGTTTTTGTAACTTGTCCTCAAGTTATATGAAAAGTCACATTTAAGAATCATAAAACTCATAAAAATTGGCAAAGGTTACAAAAATGAAGAGTCTAGTTCTAATTAAATGGTTTTATGACTCCATAACTTGTCCTCAAGTTATGGAGGACCAAGAGTCTCTTCATTTAATAAAATAAAATAAAATAAAAAAAAGGTGTAACCTTAATTAATTCCATAAGTTATAAAATAAAGAAAAGTTAATTCTTTTATTAGTTTAAAGTCTTCCATAACTTGTCCTCAAGTTATGGAACTTGAAGAGTTTTTGGATTAAAACTACTTTAAACACATAAGTTATGGAATTAATTAGTTTTGAATAGTTTCAAAACTTGCCCTCAAGTTTTGGAATTTGTAAAGTTTTCACTTATGAATACTTTAATTCCAAGTTAGCCCTTAGAATTTTAAAAGTTAAAATTCAACCCTTATACTTTATAATATTATAAGTTAATAATATATATATGTATAAGAGTAAAGTCAGTCTTACCGCTAGTACGCCTCATTCACGAAGCCGGTCTATAAGGTGGGTATAAGGTTGTTGCCTATAAAATGGCAACTTAATGGGTGTCCACTCTCACCCACCGCTTGCTTGACTGGTGGAGGGTCGTTAGCCGAACGGGTTTGACAGGACTAGAATTCTCCCTTCATTAAAAGTATTAATGAAAAATACTAAGTAACTAAACTCTTAATAATACCCAATCTTAGTTACTTAGGAAAAATGTGAATAAGGTGCTAATCCATGAAATTACACTTTACACTTTGTCTAAGTCGTTAGTGGAGCGTGTGTGGTTAACCGGCACACTAACTTGGACTTAACAAGGTAGGTAAAGGGTGACTTAATATTTATCATAGTATCGATGGAGCGTGTGTGGTTAACCGGCACATCGATTGAGGGGTAATTTATTAAGGGTACCAAGTGATTTGCATGGTTACTTCACACCTTGTTTTGTGATCCTCGGCATCCCAGTCACAAAACCTGAAGGGCACACTCGAGATTGAAACATGCCTTTGAAAAGTTCAATGAATCTCAAAGATCTAGGAGTTTCAAAACCAATTAAAACCTAATAATACATTTCGTTTATCTTGGTGGAAATTGGTGAATCGTCATTCACCTACCTTCAAATATTTTATAGCTTGGATTACGGCATACCTCTTCTAAGTTATAAAATAGTTTGTTGGGTCCTAGCCTTAATATTTCATATTGGGTGTCATATTAAGGACTTAAGATCAACTATCTTGAATATCTCCCAAAAGATGTCTGGTTTAGACACTTATGATCTTCCCAAATCTCTTGAAACAAGGTTTCCTAATGAAGATGATGTCCCATGGATATCATACTTCTTTCTCCTCCTCCAATTATTCTCCCTAACCCACAAGTTCTTGAAAAGTTTAAGGTCACTCAAGCCCTATTGGCAAGGCAAGGTCTAGGTGTGAGCACATCTTGGAGATGTAGTCACATATTGACAAGCCGGGAGAGTTGGGTGTCAAAGTCTTGAGAAAGTTGGTGGTTCAATCACTTTCTAAGTCACATAGTGAGTTCCTTTGGGACACCTATGAAACAAACTATGACAAGACCCTTAATGATCTTATCTATTTGTTAAGATCAACTTCCTTAATACTTGATGGACATTGACAATAGTGACACAGGAAATCCAGTAAAGCATTCTCTTCCCAATGGAAAGGGATCGGCCATAGTCAATTCGGTTGACCAAATGGTAAAGAGAAAAGCTAAGTCTGTGATAGTCCTGTGTGTCTTTATCAAAGGGTCCATATGTTTATATTGCCAAAGAAAGGGGCATTGGTTGCGAAGCTGCCAAAATTTACCTAAGGATGTTAAAGTCAATAAGTTTGACTCTACTTCAGGTAAAGTCCACTATCTAACTCTGTTAAGTTTCTATTCTGAGATTCTTGATACATGATGTGACTGGGTCACATGGTGATGTTTTAAGAATGAAAGAAAAGTGAAGAAACTTAAAGAAAGAATATGCTGAATCTGATGGCGTAGATGGATTTCTATCGCGTAGTTTGAAGATCGGATTCTTGAGCTACTTCTTAGGAGTTATGAGATATTGCTTAAGGAATAGATAACAACAAGTTTTCATATGGATTGTAAGGATAAGTTTTTCCGCAATGTTTTAAAATAAAAGAAAATTTTTTATTTTATTTATTTTAAAATATCCTTACAATGGCATTTGAGGAAAAATTGTTGCTTATATGATTCCATTAAGAGCAAGAGTGGAAATATGAAATTGATTCTTTCATTTGTGGTAATGTCTAAATTTACCAAATAAGGAAAGATTCTCATCACCCAAGTTTCAAGTGGACCGGAACTTGGAAGCATGCAAGTTGTATAGCATGATGAATGAGAACTTTCAAGTTTTGGAAAAATTAAGATTAATTACTTATTCACATGGATGTGTGAGTCAAGTAATGGACTAAGGGATCGAGTACATAGTCTTGTTCACTGATTTAGTCCACCACAAAAGTTTGATAAGACTATTCGTCATAGTTTACTAAAGCTCAGTAAATATGATTATACTTACAAGCTTAAGTGTAACTCTGAGACATTGGAAAAAAGGTTCCAATGTAAGGCAGAGCGAATAAGAAGAATCAAATTAGGCAGAAGGATAAAAGTCTCTCAAATCTGAAAAGATAGGAGAGTACTTTAGTATTAGTTTTGTGATCATCTTAATGATTAAGAAACCATATCACAATTAGTTCTCTAAGGAAATCTTAGTGCATTCTTATGACTAAGAAGAGGGATCTTGAATTGTTGAAATGGTTAAATCAAGAAGATGAGTCATACTTCGTTCCAATACAAGTCTTAGAGTCATACTCCAAGATTGTAACTTGAGTGACATGTCTCAAAAGAAGGTTTAAAACACTTGTCAAATGTAAGAGTAAAAGTTTTCTACTCTTGTACATTTGAAATTGGTAAGTTGTGATGTTTTGGATAAAACAAAGACCAACTTAGGCCAATTGTGTGAAGTGTTTGTCTTGATTAGAATCCTCACTATCTCTTGGATATTTGACAAGGGAGTCTTATAGGTCAAGAGGACAGTGGGAGTCTTAAAGGTCTTGAAAGTCTCAAGAACTAATCAAGAATAAAACCTAAAGTTCTTCTCTAGCACACAATTTGAGGTTTATAATCTATTGTGTTGACATATTCTGTGCCCATTCCAGTTAAAGTTGGTTTTGCATATGAGTTCTTAGAGTTCTCAATTTGTTGCACAACAACTTGGAAGCAATGGCAGGCCCTTGAGCTGCCAGGTGGCAAGAAGTTAAGATTGAGTTCGGTCCATATGAGTTTGGATTTGTCATTATCTTTGTCTTGTGATTATGGTTTTGACAATTCACATGGATAAGAACACATACACCATATAAATCTAAGTGTCATAAGGTTTCTCTCTGATTCATGAAAATGATGGTGAGGAAACACTTTCACTAAGTAGATTTTATCTAGATAGCAATTGTGATATTTGCATTCTCAAAGTCGTTAGTGGAGCGTGTGTGGTTAACCGGCACACTAACCTGGACTTGTGAGAAGTGGCAAAAAGGTCTAACCATTATGATTACGGCATACCTCTTCATAATTGTTTAGACTCACAAGTGTGCTATCTAAGGGAAGGTGTATGATTTTGATACAACTTTATCAAAACAATCTAGCATCAGAAATCTGAACTTTGGTAAGAAAGTCAATGAAGTATTGATTTCTAGAAGTCCAGCTGATTTTTGAGTACATGTCAAAGCTAGTGGGAGCATAAGTGTTATGCTAATAATCATCATGTTAGTGGGAGCATGATAATTATGATAAGTATTGCAAGTTAGCAATGTTAATTATAGAAAACAAAAGTTTCAATTGGGAAAGAGTTGTTTTGCTATAATTAAGGGAGAGGAAATTATACTTCATCTCAAATCTATAAGCTTAGATCGTGAGGTTTTAATCATTTAGTCAAGGATATATATATGAATTTCATGTTGGAATGGCTCAACATAAGGAAATTCTGTATATGGGTCCATTATTTGCGTTCTAAAATTCGATTATGATTACGGCATCCCTTTTCATAATCTGAATTATGAGAACTTGGCAAATAGAAATGGACATATTATAGCAAAAGACTGGTTTAGTCTTTATGTGAGACATCATGAATCGTGTCCCATATGCTTCGGATATAGGATCGATTACATGTGCTATATTCATCCGTTCTAAAATTTTCCAAATGCCTGGGGCATTAAGAAGGGACAAGGTTTAGAACTGGATATGACTAAAAGGATTAAACAATTGTCGAGGACAATCTAAGGTTTACCAAAGATTGGTTACTCAAGGACAATTGGAAGTATAGTGATAATTCTAGAAGGACCATATTGACATAATCTGTAAGGAGGCAACTCTTGTTCAGAAGTGATAGTCAAAATGGAATCTGGAAATGTTTCAAAGTTAGAATTTTCAATCTGTTTAAGATTAGGAAACTTAATGCAAGAAGGATGTTTCCAAGGAGTTGATCTCCTTTGGAATACTCTGTAATGATTTTTGGCAAGTCTTTCTGACTTTGTGCATAATCGTTACAAGAGGATCAATGCATATAAGTTTAGAATCTAACAGATTTCAGTAAATGGCATGAATTTGGAATTCTTGCATTTGCAGTAAGGATTTGGGAGTGTGAAAAGAGAATCATTGAAGTTATGTTCAATTGATCTAGTTCACAAAGTAAAGATCATAGGCAAACATAGTATGCATACTTGGTGTGTGGCATGACTAGTGTTTAAGAAAACATAGTGTACATGCTTGGAGCATGGGACAACTATTGTTTTAAATTCAAGAATAAAGTTGATAGCTGAAACAGTATACAATGAATAATGTGTAATCATATGGTGATAAATAAAAGGTGTTTTATTTATGTTCAAAGGGTTGATACCATATTAGATTCAATTATTATTGTGTTTCACTTTGCATGTTTTGACTTCCCGAATAAACTAGGTTATTCTTCCGGAATGACTAAGTTATTCAAACCATCCACAGTCGGTCATATGTTGGAAGTAGATATGAATTAAGACTGTCATGATGGGTTGTAGAGGTCTAAGGTGTTGGACAAGGCTACAACAATCATAAGTGCTCATAAGTTCTGAGTATTGGATTCAACCCGCGCTCATTGGAATCACTTCATGGATTTTATCACGAGTGATCATGAGACGATAATATCTTATATTCTTCAAACCTAGAGATATGAGTTGTTACTATGAGTTGATAGTACATTGATAGCACGAAAACGCATTTGGTAACTCGGTGCTATAAAACGTGCCTTTGTGTATGATTCAACAAGTAGTAGAACAAGCCATATGAGTCGAAGTTTATCCGTTCCTTTTACCTTCGGGATAAAAGCGATATCTGTGGGCCCCTCGATGATTTGATGATGACAAATGGAAGTGCTCGGCCGGGCCAGGACTGATTTGATTTGTTCAATTAGTCAGTTGTCATAAATCGGAAATCGGGAAACAACAAATGGACAGAGAGAATGATTATAATCCATGTCTCAGTCCATATGATATCTAGAATGGAGGAATATATGATCCCTTATCTAATGGACAAGTCATTGACAAAGGTCAGAGTTCATCGACAAGGTCAGAGTTCGACATAAGCTTTTGAGAGCTACGATTGCCGGTTGGTTCCTGAAGTCATACGCAATAATAGTTTTAGACTTATCCAAGTGGGAGACTGTTGGATTAATGTCTAAGTCCATAACTATATTTGGTAAGACTTGACCCGACCCGGCATGGTCCATTTGGGTTGCATACCATCATGCACTTGAATGAGAGAAATAAGACACTTATGGTTATTAATATATTATAAGTTCTAGTATATTAATAATAAGAATAATAAGATTATTTAATTAGTATTGATCAAGAATTAATCTAGGATTAATTAAGTGATCAAAAGAAGACTAATTAAATATATGGGTTGATTGTGTAAATCATCCATACTTGTATAGTGGGCTAATGCTCCATGGATAATCAAGTTGGGCTAAAACCCATAGGATGGTCCATGGATGCTCCATGGTGTATTTGTACCCATGGATCCAAGGAAATGGAAAGCCATGACAATTAAGAGTTTACCCTAATTGTGTAACTATATAAGCATCTTATTATTGAGGAAAAATCGGCCACTAGTGTGTGTGAAGAAAGGGCTAGCCGATTTTGGTGAGTGTAGAATTCTCTCAAGTCATTCTAAGTGTTTTGATGATTGTGATTCCATTTGAGGTGTCACACTTGGGGCACTAAGCACTCAAGCTTCATGAAGACTTTCTACATCAAGAGGTATGTATTCTATCTTGTTACATTCATTGTTTTGTATGCTAGATTAGGATAATACCTTGGAAGTTCTTATTTGCATGTATAATAGAGAAAACATAGATCCAAGGTATTTAGGGTTGCATGTACACTTAGGAGTGTTAGAATGCTCAAAACCCAACAAAAACCACGAGAATCGTACAACAAAACATGTGATTTATATGCGTACATGCATAAGTTCATATCTATAATCATAGATGAGATACAACTAGATATAACCGTAGTTATTCACGAACCAGTTTCTCATCATGCAACAGAATCATGTCTTCCCATGGAAACAACCAGCTAGCCGGCGAAACACCAGTTCTGTAGATGGACCCAGCAACCTTCCAAGCCACTGTAACAGCTGCTGTGACAGCCGTCATGGCACAACTCAACGCCAACACTCCAAATGGAAATGGAAATGGTGTCGATAACTTCAACCGTAGTATCAACCAAGGAAACCAACGAGGGACAACTTACCCAAACACCCCAAACTCCAAACCTAAGGTCATGAAGCAAAAGCAGGGGAAAAAGAAAGGAACCCTACTGGGATTACCAGTACGTTTCAAAACAACAAAAATCAAACATCGCATTTTCACAAAATTTTTGCCAATTAAAAATCATAATCATAAAGTACTCCCTCATCCGAACTAATCATACCCTTCGTAGGAAAACTAAAGAGCCTTGCGAAAGTTAGGATAGCTTAGTATAAACGTAAGGCAGTGTGTAATCAAGATTCTACAAACTTAGAGTACGTGGACCCGCCTTGATTCTTGTTCCTTGTCTGACTGTGAATTTAGGGCATAACCACTCAGTCTACAACCTTTTCAATCTTGAAGTACGTATGACTAAGCTACATCAAACCATCATAGAGAGGTCTAATAGAAATCAGACTATGAAATCACACCGTTTATACCAAGGCACTTGTATTGCTAGAGCACCCAAAAATTTAGACCGAGACAACCAAAGTAGTAATACCAAGAACGAAATGGGTGACATTGCCAATGTGTACATAAAACACACTATCATTTTGAACAACCATCCCTTTCAGATCAATCCAACATCTATTACAATAAGGAGCCCAACGGTGTCAATTGACATGGGCTGACTTGATCCTCACCATACGAAATTCATGTACCAACGAGAATCTTCACCTTAACCAATCGATTAACGAAACCCCTACAACTTGTAACGACAATACTCGAATTATCTCAGGGCATCTAGAACCTTAGGTACCCGTGCAAGTAATACCACACTCATTTCTAGCACATAATAGGGATAAGAAACAAGGAGCACCAACATAAACACCGAAGGTATCCGGTCGATGGAGAGACCTAGTAAGTATGAAGTTATCAAACCAAGACTTGAACCTCAGAGGACGCCTATCCAACTCATAAATAGGAAAGGCTAAGTGTCCATAGGACCAATGACTACTAAGGATCGAATGAACCCATCCTCAAGGATCGATATCTCCTATCCCAAATCAAGGATTTACTAGACCTACTTGTAGAAACAAGCAAAGATCAACCTCCCACTAGTTCAAAATATCTTAGTAAGAAACTCCCATACACTCACAAATTTCTTGTTTTGATATACGATTTTTAATGTCTCAACTTACATTCCCATGTAAACTATGTAAGTGTGTATTTCGATTGTATGATGTTTGGTTGCTATGCTTCATTTATATTCAATTGTTATGATATTGTACACGAAGTCATCCGCCCCCGAACGTTTCCACCGTCCAGGTTCGGGGTGTGACACTAGCTCACATGCAAGGGTCCTTATCTTTCATATAGATGATTGGGTTTATTTGGGTGAGGGAATAATTTATGAGTTTTTGCCTTAAATGTCGGAATTCTTTTAGAGTAAAATTTTATGTTAAATTATCGTTGTTAGGATACGTACCAAAATTTTTAGTAGGGTTCCTTATTGTTTCACCATGTCCCGTTGCTAAACACCTCCTACTCCTCCGTCATTCTTCTCTGTTGGACAATCCCTCTTGAAATGCCCTATTTCACTACATGCATGACATATCTGACTGGTACTAGCATCGGTGGTTGAAGTGATGTGCTGGGCTGGGTTTCTACAGAAAGGGATAGTATACCCATTTTTGTTGCACCCAATGCTACAACACTCGGAAGGCTCCGGTATGATGGTAGTCGCACTTGTTGCAGTTTGGAGATTTCCAGCATATTGGTGCACTGGCGTTGGTGTTGGAGTAGTAGATGTTGTGGTTATAGGGGTTACCGCAGTTTTCTACCTCCTGCCAAGTTTTGGAGATACTCCGCTCTTCTTTTTGTTCCAGAACTTTAGTTTATTGATCTTAGATTTGTGAGTTGAAGGATTCTTATAGATAGGTACTTGTCTATTTCGTTGGTTGTTACTACGGTTTGAAATGTTTGTACCACTTCCATTTTCACTAGTGTTATTTGCATTGAGATGTACCATAACTGCGGACACGGCGGCTGAAACCGCAGCTTGAAAGGTAGCAGATTCTATCTGCAGGAATGGTGTGTTGTTGGTTGACTGGTTATTTCCATGCGGAGGCATGATTTTGTTACAATGTATGAAATAAGCTGATAAGTAACAATAGTTGTTTCTAGATGTAACCCACTTATTTATATACACTCACAAATTTCTTGTTTTGATATACGATTTTTAATGTCTCAACTCACATTTCCATGATATACTTGTGGTAGAGAGAAGAAATAGGTATTTTATCTAGAATTTAGTTCGACTAAAATCGAGTATCGATACTGATTTTTAAGAGGGTCGATTTTTTTATGGTTCTGGAAGGGGGTATTTCTTATGGTTTTACTGCTACTAGTAGAGATGAAAGGTACGGTAGCATACTACGAGTAGTGTAGTCACTGACTTAGTAGGCTATATTAGCTTCTTAGTTTATAAGCATGATACATATGATATTTCCTAGTCTACTCCGAACGGGATAAGGTTTTTTTTAATGGTTTTTATAGTGTCTTTCCTTTCTTTCGATTCTTTCTCAAAATCCTCCTCATGAACCCTTTTCTGGTTCTGTCTCGACTCTTCTGTTGACTGCTTTCTCTATCTAGGTGTGTTGGTTGCATGAGAATGAAAATACCTAATGAATCTATGAGTAATAAAATATTAAGATTTTTATGGTGATACTCATAGAGTCCTTCTATAATTACGTAGTGTATACCGATTATACATAACCAAGATGAAATAGACCTTTGAATAAGCGATCCTACTCTAAGTCCACAACCAAACAAGGAACAGGAAGCAGAGTGAAAATCATAAATTCTAATTCTATAAAATCTCAATTATATATAACTCTGAGAATATACACTCCGAAATCATAGACCAACCAGTCAGGTTCTTTTTAGTTTTCATATAAGTTAGTTATAGCACCTCAAATACTCCCATAGTATTTTAGTTGCATGATTGATTCTTGAGCTTCTTAATATATGAAGCTGATGAGTTTTTAGATTTGTTGTTTATTGCATGGTATCATAAAATACTCCTCTAGTATTTTAAATCTTTATGTTTGGTTTTAATATTCCTTTATGTAGAATTGGTAAATTTCAGTTCCGTCGACACACCACTATCACTCCTGAACACATGTTGGTCGTATCTTGAATAAATATAGTTGATCAGGCTATATTTATCCCAGATATGATTACATAACTGTCTAGGTTTGACTGTAGTGTCCAACCTCTAAATACTTTTGTTTTGTTCCTTTTGTGATACTTGCTCTAGTATATATGTATAAATAAATATATATGCTTGTATGTATACTTTCGTAAAAATATTGTTATATTCTAAAAGTATAATTTAAGTCAGAGCACTTCGGCCCCATTGTATTTATAGTTGTATATCTTTTATTTGTTGATATACTTAGTTCACTATAAACAATGCTCTGATACCAATCTGTCACACCCCAAACTTGAACGGCGAAATCGTTCGGGGGCGGAGGACGTCATGCTCAATATCATAACCATAGTAATGAAAGTAAACACAATCATCATAAATATAATTTAAAATGTTACATCGTTGCAAAAAAATACATGTTTCCAAATAAATTACATATGATGTCAAAATAGTTCAAAAGAAATTTGTGCCTTAGTGTCTTGCCTTCAAAAATCGTGTGGTTACTTGTATTACTGAATACCTGAGAATACAAGTTGTTTTTGAAAGAGTATCAACATTAAAGCTGGTGAGTTCATATGCAATTTATGAATGAAAAATGGATGTTGTTCCTTAACGTTTGTTACAAGTTCGTTTCCATAAAATCCAATATTTTCTAAAAGGTTTGTTGTAGTCTTAACTGAACCAAGACTTAGTATATGTAAGTAAATCGTCATACTTATGTGTGGTCTTCTATTTAAATAAAACTCATTTTTGTGAAATCCTTAAATTCCCATGAACTGTGTGTTTTGTTAAATCCCCATGTGAGTTGTTATAACCATGCAAAGACTCGAAGACCTCATACTCGATGTTCTTCAGGCGTCGGAATGTTATGACACTTGTCACCCCGGACCTACCGGTCTAGCTGTTGCAAGCAGCTTAGGTGCGGGTTTGTCAGACCCAATATAGATCTATACACAACTATTAAGCTCTCCCTACAAGAGATTTAGGCTATTACTACAGGACTTTTCTGTTGTACTTAAGAGTTGCCTGAAGGTGAATGTCTCACAAATTTATTCATTAACAAGTTCACATAGTTTGTAATGAAATACCCGTTTTGTAAATCGATTGTATTACTGTTTCTTAGTTAAACGAGGTTTTCAAAACTATACCTATTGTAGTTTATCAAGAGTGTTTTATGTTTTAATGAAAACTTGTTATGCATGACTTTGTATTTCAATAAAAATGACATTGAAAATACTAAGTGTAAATCTTACACACCTTGCTCAGCATGTTACAAGGTGTGAATAACTTTTAAACTTGTTTTGACAGTTTTACCCTTAACTGTCACTGTTTTAGAATATTTACAGAAAAATCATCGTGACTTGAAAACTGAATTCGTAAAGTCTGAGAGTCTGGAAAAAGAGTCAACTATGTTCATAAATTTTCCTATAATTTTTGGTGGTCTCAAACCAGTGTGAAAATATTCATCTTCACAACCTGGTCCGATTTTGTTGCTGCAGTGATAGGCAGTTTTGTAAAAATCACCATTGATAAGAATAAACGAATAATGAGAGTGACTCATGGACTAACTCTCCATAGTCCAACATCACAATGAATAGTATGATTGAATGAAGATGATAGCATTTGGATAATAATTTCCATATGATTAGATATCTGTCAATAATACTGGAATTACAGATGTAACAAGTTTGGGAAAAATGGCCTAGAAGTAGGCCCTACATCAACCAATATAGGAAAATTTTGACAGAAATATGACTAGAACAAGACCTAACGGGTCTAAGATTTACAAGGATAGGAAATTAGACCATAGTTTTTACATAAACTAGGTTATATCCAAAAGATGAGTTGATGAGATTCTATCGGCGATGAGAACTGCTAGCATGAGTTCTTGATCCCGACAGTAGGCGTTCTATGTCCCTCATACGCATGTCATCTCTCACTTGCTGAGCTCGAAGTTCCCTGACCTCAGCTTGGGTTTCAGCAAGTTCTCTCTGCAAAGCTAGATTGCGGACGAGAGTCCTTTCATGAGCAGACTTTAGTTGGCGAATGTGGACTGTGTTAACGCCATAGTTGGCGTCAATCTCCACGACTCGATTGATAGTTGATTGACCCAGTATTGTGTTCCGAGAAATCCTACGAACCATGATGGGTAGGACCCTGTCAGTAGAAGCTCCCTCAGTGAGGTTGTAGAAGCTTCTGTCTCCATTTTAGGGGATAGGTTGACCCTGTTCCTGACTCCACCTATTCAAGTTTATGGCCCACAGAGGTGTGGGTCCTTGAAATGCGGGACGGGGGTTCAGGTTTGGGTTTTGGGCAGCTGGAGGTAGGTTGTTGACTTCAGGCTCCGAGTCAGAACTATCAGAAAAGCCTCCAGCATGGTGATCATCCAAAGGGATTGGGTGATCATCTTCTAGTTCTTCCTCTAGCCATCCAGCGTTGCCTTGGTTTGGGAAGTACGGGTCGTCGTGAGGATAGAATCCAGCCATGATATCTACGCGAGAAAAGGGATATAAGAAATAACTAAATAGACGAACTAACTAAGATAATTATAAGATGATCTTTATCAGTTGCTTCAATACTTGTTTAGTGCATACCAGTTATATGTAGTTAGGATAGGATAGACCTTCGAATAAGTGACCCTAACCCTAAGCCCCCAACCCAACGAGGACAGGACATAAGGCAACTATTTCACAGATTCTAAGTCTATGACATCCTAGTACATATAACTTTAGTGTACCCACTAAACGACTATTGACATACTAATAAAAATCTATTTAGTTCTCAGATAAGTAATTACAGTAAGACTAAATACCCCTATGGTATTTCTTTGTGGTTGTTTTGATAAGTTTTTAGACTTGTTGCCATATCACAACCATTCTTGGGCATATGCTAGTCACTCCTTAGACCAGCATAGTTGATCAGGCTATGCCATTCCCAGGACTGACCATACATCCCCAAGCTTACTTGTGATATTCAACAATCGATATACTTTTGTTCTTGTCATTGAGACACTGATTTTAGTATGAATGCAGGTATGCATACTTACTTAAATATTTTATCATTTACAAGTATAAACTCTTAGGCAGAGTGTTTTAAGCCCAATGTATTTATAGTTAGTATATCTTTTATGGGTTGATATACTTAATTCACTATAAAGAAAGCTCTGATACCAATATGTCACACCCCAAAACCAAGAACGGCGGAAACGTTCAAGGGTGGAGGACGTCATGTGAAGTATCATAATAGTGCAAAGTATTAAACAAGCAACAACATCATCCATTGCATTAAAAGTAAAGTTTTAATACATGTGTGTTCTTTCATTGTAATAAGACACCAAAATATGTAATCAAAATAAAAGACGAGTCTTGTCTGTGCTCCGTCTTCTCAAAACCTGGTCATCGTACTTGTCTACTGGTGACCTGAGAATACAAGTTATTTTGAAAGTGTAGATCAGCATAAAGCTGGTGAATTCATAAGTATTTAAGTGTCATTACTCTATTTTGGAAAGCTGTTATGAATGCCATGTAAATCTTTGAATGAAACATTTGATATAAGTATGAAAACCCTAGAAAATCCCATATTTCCTACTAGTATAAAAGTAGTCTTCTTCCAAGACCTGAATGTTTTGAAAGTAACAAAGATGGTTTTTCCCTAGAATGACTATTATTAACAATATACAGTCTACCTCATCGTTTATCTGAACATATCACAAAATAAAAGTAATAGGGAAAATATAATCATTTAAGTATTATCCTTTGGTACCAGGATAAACACAACATAGTAAATGTCGAATAGTCTCAATCGTAGGCATCCGTAGATGTGCATTGTCCTTTGTAGCTAACAGCAGGGGTAGGAATGGTGAGTCCCATAAAGGTACCTTTGTAAAGTATTAACCGTAGGCATCCGTAGATGTGCATTTACCTCTGTTGCTAACGGCTGGGTTTCAGAATGGTTAGTCCCGTATAGTATCCTTTTGTACTAGGATAGATAGATCTAATCTACATGTATAATATGTAATAGTATCTCATCATATAGTATCTAGGTACAAGTATCCATGTAAGAGGATCCATTTAAGTGTATCTCTTCATATAGCATTTAGTATAGACTCATGAATGAACTGACTTCGGTGAAATTCCTTGTAATAGGAATAATGTTTTGTATCCCCTAAACAATCCCTATAATAGTTTACTGGAATGTATTTGATGTCCAAGAAGGTTTATACACCCTTGCTACTCAAGAGTGTGGGAACTGAATGAAGGATGAAAGCTATCATATCAATACATATATATTTATGAAAGATAAGTGTATAGATATGGTTTTTAACAATAAGTTAAAGATGTTTTGTAAAAAATTTAAGAGTTTTGAACAATAGATAATAATGACTTGATGTAATTTCTTAAAACATTTCAAAAGTAAATCATTTTGATAACAAAGTATATCAGTCAAAACCATTGTATTTATCACATTTTGAAGTATGTGAAATCAGTTGGATGAAAACACAGTTATAAATCACATGCGATTGATTCTATAACATGTTGTTTTCTACTTGTATTCTCCCCCATTAAAGCATTTAAAATCATTTAAAACATTGATTAAGGGGTGTGAACTCACATGTAGATGGTGGTTTGGATGAACTGAATGATGTAGGATTGCTAGGTGTCAAGTGAAGACTTGTACACACTCAATGATCCTAGTTGTAGCACCTGGTTTTCGGTATGTGAATTTTATTTGAGTATTGACCTAATTTAGCCTTAGACTCGGCGAGTCATAGGGTCCGACTCGCCGAGTAGGGACGGGACTCAGGACGCGTTTTAAGTAGGCGACTCGACGAGTCCATATCCTGGACTCGGCGAGTCACCGCTGCGGGATGAAACCCTAAGTTTCAAGGGTTTGCACCCTATTTAAACCCTCATTCCGCCCCAACTCGTCCCCATTCACCCCAGAACTCCCCCTACATCGTTTTCCCCTTGTTTTCTTGAGAGTTTGAGGTGCTCTTAGTGTATTCTTGAAGGTTTTGAAGTGTAAGAGGAGTAGATCAAGAAGAGGAGAAGGAGATCAGCCATCCTTGTGTCATTTCAACATTTCCTTTGAGGTATAACCCGTTTTCCCCTTGATTCTATGCTTAAAACTTCTTTTGGGTCCTTCTTGGTCATTTTCCCAAGTTAGCATGTTCATTATATGTTGTAATAAGGCGTTTGGCCTTCGGATCTATGTAAGATTGAGCTCCAGGAGCTCAGATCTGTTAGCTTTTTGGCCCCATAAGACTTGTTAGCCCTAGATCTACCATTTTGGGACATTTTGAGCCTTATAATCCTTATTGGTGGACATCCACACGTAAAGTTGGAAACTTTACGTGTGATTCGTGTCCTAGAAGCCCAGATCTATGAATGGCATGGTCTGGAACCGAGCAAATCGGTATATTTAAGGAGTGCATGGCGACGACTCGGCGAGTCGCATAGGTGACTCGGCGAGTCTGGTCGCGAGTCGCAGAATTGGTCCCTTCCTCAGGTGTCGAGTTGAGCCTTGAGTCACAGGGGTGACTCGGTGAGTTGGGAGCTGAACTCACCCACGTTAGGACTCGGCGAGTCAATGCCCTGACTCGGCGAGTCCAAGGCAATCTTCATAGTTCAAGAACAGACTCGGCGAGTTGTTCATACAACTCGGCGAGTCTTAGCATAAGGTGTTCTCCGGATGAAGATGGACTCGACGAGTTGTTCATACAACTCGGCGAGTAGGATGAAGGACTTGAATATTGGTTGAGAAGGTGAACCCGTCGAGTAGTCGCCTAACTCGACGGGTAGGATCGGGATTCAGGGCAGTCGTTTGGTCAGGGACTCGGCGAGTTGGAAAGCCAACTCGGCGAGTCGGGTCAACTGAAAGTTGACTCTGACTTTGACTTAGGGCATGGTCATGGGTAAATGGTCATTTTACCCAAAGGTCAGTGAACAATGTTTGATTGGGTTTATTGTGGAAATTGCAGCCGGAGGATTTCCGGAGCAGCAGCGGCAGCAGTAGGCAGTCAGTTTCCGATCAGTTCAGCAGCTACTTTGAGGTGAGTTACCTTCCAGTAGCGGTGGGTCTAAGGCCACAATGCCGACCCACCAGTAGGAGATGTATGGTAGATGATTGTCTTTGTGATATCATCTAAGTTTGCTATTACCTGATATGTTATATGCTAGCATGATATGTTGTCTGTGATAGTAGTAAAGTTCGGTCGTTAGGACCGAAGGGTAGTCAGACACCCCAGATACGTCTGACAGTATGTGATGATATGTTTGCATGCTGGCTTGTTATGTTATATGTGATCATAGTAGTAGGGGTGAAATAGTCCCCGAGAATCGGTTGTCAGGACCGATGGGTAGTCAGCACCCCAGAATGGCTTGACACGGGTAAGACGGCACCCCAGAATGGCCGTATGGGTAGGTCAGCACCCCAGAATGGCTTGACACGGGTAGGTCGGCACCCCAGAATGGCCGTACCGGGTAGTCAGGCACCCCAGAATAGCCTGGCAGTATATATGTTATGTGTTCGTATGGTATGCGGTACGTTGGGGGAACTCACTAAGCTTTGTGCTTACGTTTACAGTTTTGTTTTCAGGTACCTCTGCATCGAAGGGGAAGGAGCCGGCGCGGTAGCGGCACGTCATACACATACTCTTCGGTTTCCGCATTTATGAGATTTACTGGGACTGTACTCTGATATTTTGATGGGATGTATGGTGTGGCTTTTTAGAACATGGTTGCAATGTGTTATGGTGTGAACAAACAATGTTTCTTTTTATTTAGACAATGTTTTTATTTATTAATGTTTTCTAAAGTAATATTTTAAAAATGAAATTTTCGGACGTAAAAATTGGGTCGTTACAAGTTGGTATCAGAGCCCTGGTTTGAGGGATTCGGACACACCCTCGGGAGTGTCTGAACTCAAATCGAGGGATTAAAAGATTTTCTAAAGGAAAAATGTTTTCTAAAATTGAGGAAAGAGTTTCGAGGAAGAGTAAAGTGTGTGACGTACGCGACCGGCCGAGCTCAAGTAAGTATTCCCCATAGTACCCATACAAGTTTATGTTATGTTTATCAGCTTTATGAATATTGCATGCTAGAATTGAGTAGACAGCAGTAGGGTAGCCTATTTAGGTTATGCCTGATAGTATGAGCTTAGCATCCTATGTTAAGTGTCGTTTCTTGTTCTAAGAACAGTTTTGGCTTGAGTCTGTTTTTCCTTATCCGAATGCTGCTTGCTTCGTGCTTGGTAGGATTCTGAGTAATGGGAGTGAGCCACTAGGTAACCACGTCACACCACATGTAATCAGGGTTGAATAATCCCAAAGTGTTGGAACTGGCCCTATTGCGCAGCTCTTGTTTGAGTCCAACCGTTGTAGGGACGGATCTTTTACTTGAAGGATTATCTAATCCTCATTACATGTGATGGTGTTTAGGTGGTGGCTAACTTGCATTATGAGGAGACCTACAGCAGCTGAGGACCAGTTGTGTTGAATTTGAGTTCTCCCTAGGGCAAGCCTAGGGTGAGAATATCGGAGAGTAGCAGTAGTAGAGGGGAGTTGGTGGAGTCGAGGAATTCCTCGGAGAAGGTACGGATAGATGTGGAAGGTAGTATGGGCCCGTACTACTGAAAGCAGAGGATCCGTACCCGAGCCGAGGAAGGCCAAGACGAGACCAAGGAACCTGTAAGTAGTTGAGATCCCTCAGAAAGTAGCAGTACCACTAATGATTATCATTGATGTTTTGCAGAATGGTGGTACTTCGATCGAGACCGACAGATGGCGGGTCAGGAGAGGGGTCAGGTTCGGGATCTGGCACCGAGCCGATTGAGGAGAGGCTACGTGAGTTCATCACGTCGGAGATCACCAGGGGCATCCTTGAGTCGACCCCCATCATCTTTGGGTCGATCAAGGAAGGGATCATGGAGATGATGGAGGATCGCCTACGGGCATTCAGGAGCGACTTGGCCTCTAGCCAGTCAGGATCTCGCACACTGTCCTTCAAGGACTTCAGGAGCAGTGGTGCGCCGGATTTCCATGGGGTGAAGGACCCCATTGTCGCCAGGCGGTGGATTGCGGATATCGAGTCCGCCCAGTTGATCAGCTTCTGCCCCGAGGGGTCGAAGGTGAGGTACGCAGCAGGGTGTCTACGGGACCGGGCCCGAGATTGGTGGGAGTCAGTGGGTGACTCGATGGGAGCCTCGGCTGTCGAGGCAATGACCTGGTCGGACTTTGTGACTAGGTTCAGGGCAGAGTTTGCGCCAGCGGTCGAGCTTCAGCAGCTGGCCAGGGAGTTCTTAGACATGAGGCAGACGACAGAGACCGTGGCGGAGATCACCGCCAAGTTTAGGGAGAGGGCTTTATTGGTGCCCCAGTATGCAGGAGACGAGGATATGAGGAGGACTCGTTACCACGATATGCTACGAGCTGACATCCGGGAGCATGTTAGCTTTTCGGCTTGCCCTACCCTGGACTCCATGATTGCCAGGGCTAGAGAGAGAGAGATAGATTTAGAGCACATCCGGAAACGGAAACTTGAGGATGGTCAGGCATCAGGGGCTTCGGGGAAGAAGCCCAAGGGATCAGATGGGAGGCCGAAAGGCCAGTCGGGACCGAGCCGCTGCAGGAAGTGCGGCAGGCCGCACGAGGGGGCATGCAGGATGGGATCGTCAGGCTGCTACAAGTGCGGCAAGTTTGGGCATATCAGCAGGGATTGCACTGCTCCTGCGACCGTTATTCAGACATCGGAGTTGCTGTGTTTCCACTGCAACCAGAAGGGCCACAAGAAGGCCAATTGCCCCATGTTGACAGCTTCAGCGCCAGTGAAGGCGCCAGCTCCAGCGACCCTGCGGATCACGGATGGCCGTCAGGGCAAGGCAGAGGCTCCAGTGGTGAGGAGTCGGGCATTTCAGTTGACTGCCGAGGAGGCACGCGCCGCGCCCGATGTGGTGACGGGTATGATCTCTTCCTTCTATCTTTTATTTTTTCGTTGATATGATATTGATATGTGCTCTGTGTGTATGCATGTGTATTAGGATCGTTCCATGTGAACGGCATCCCGGTTCAGGTATTGTTCGACTCGGGTGCATCCCGATCATTCGTTTCTCTTGCTCTCAGCAAGAGATTTCATGAGACTTCAGGCGAGTTAGATTGCCCGTTAGAAGTAGAGATTGCCGATGATCGATCGGTGCGAGCATCGAGGGTGTTTCGAGATTGTGCCCTGCGACTGTTTGAGGAGTGTTACCTGGTAGACTTGGTTCCCATTCCATTGCGTGGGAACAAGGTGATTATTGGTATGGATTGGTTGAGCCCTAATGGGGCAGTGATAGATTGCGCGCAGCAGCTAGTGCGAGTCAAGACCCCAAGTGGGGGAGAGTTGGTGATTCATGGAGAGCGGCCGCAGTGTGGACCCACTGTATGTTCAGCAGCGAGGGCTAGGCGCTACCTTCAGCAGGGATGCGCGGGTTATGTCGCGTACGTGATGGACACCCGGGAGGCGGGTAAGGCGACCGTGAGCGAGGTCCCGGTGGTTCGAGATTTTGCTGATGTTTTTCCGGAGGAACTACCTGGGATACCTCCGGAGCGACAGGTGGAGTTCAGGATTGACCTCGTTCCCGGTGCGGCTCCGATAGCCAAGGCACCGTATCGGTTGGCTCCTCCCGAGATGCAGGAGCTGTCCACGCAGCTGCAGGAGCTGCTGGACAAGGGATTTATTCGGCCGAGCAGTTCGCCCTGGGGAGCCCCGATTCTGTTTGTGAAGAAGAAGGATGGGTCGCATCGGATGTGTATAGATTATCGGGAGCTGAACAAGGTAACGGTGAAGAACCGTTACCCGCTTCCGAGGATTGATGACCTCTTTGACCAGCTTCAGGGCGCATCTTGGTTTTCCAAGATTGATTTGCGTTCGGGTTATCATCAGATGAGGGTCAGGGAGGAGGATATGCAGAAGACCGCGTTTCGGACACGCTATGGCCATTACGAGTTTGTGGTGATGCCGTTTGGGCTCACCAATGCTCCTGCCGCGTTCATGGACCTCATGAACCGTGTATGCAGACCGATGCTGGATCGGTCTGTGATAGTCTTTATCGATGATATCTTGGTTTATTCCAAGACCCGGGAGGATCATGAGGAGCATTTGAGAGAGGTGTTAGAGACCCTGAGGAGGGAGAGCTTGTATGCCAAGTTCTCCAAGTGTGAGTTTTGGTTGCGCGAGGTGCAATTTCTGGGGCACCTCGTCAACCAGAACGGGATTCTGGTCGATCCGGCCAAGGTCGAGGCCGTGATGAGATGGGAGGTTCCGAAGTCCCCATCTGAGATTCGGAGCTTCCTAGGATTGGCAGGCTACTATCGGAGATTTATCCAGGATTTCTCCAAGATAGCCGTGCCCTTGACGCGGCTGACGAAGAAAGCCGTGGTCTTTCGGTGGGGACCCGAGCAGCAGGCTGCATTTGAGACGCTGAGACAGAGATTGTGTGAGGCGCCGATCTTAGCCCTGCCAGAGGGCGTAGAGGATTTCGTGGTTTATTGCGATGCGTCCATTTCTGGGTTGGGCGCGGTGTTGATGCAGAGGGGGCATGTCATTGCTTACGCTTCGAGGCAGCTCAAGCCTCACGAGGTGAACTACCCGACGCACGATTTGGAGTTGGGGGCGGTGGTATTTGCCCTCAAGATTTGGCGACATTACCTCTATGGGGTTCGGTGTACCATCTACACGGACCACAAGAGCTTGAGGTACCTCATGGACCAGCCGAATCTGAACATGAGGCAGCGTCGGTGGTTGGATGTGGTGAAGGATTATGATTGCGAGATCCTTTACCACCCGGGAAAGGCCAATGTGGTGGCCGATGCGCTTAGCCGCAAGGCGGCGCCGATCAGGGACGCCTGCTTGAGGATGACTGTGGCGACTCCCCTGTTGGAGCAGATTCGGGAAGCTCAACAGGAGGCTATCAAGGAGGAGCATCGGAGGAGCGAGCGCGTAGTAGGTCAGGTTTCCTCCTTCGATTATGATAGCCGAGGGTTATTGACATTACACCGTAGGGTGTGGGTGCCGTATCTCGGGGGCGTGCGCCAGATTTTGATGGAGGAGGCGCACAAGTCCCGATTCTCCATTCATCCCGGGGCGACGAAGATGTATAGGGATCTTCGTCTAGACTATTGGTGGCCCTGCATGAAGCGGGATGTGGCATGGTACGTCGAGCGGTGCTTGACCTGCAGGAAGGTCAAGGCCGAACATCAGAGGCCGCATGGCAAGATGCAGCCATTGGACATTCCACTGTGGAAGTGGGAAGATATCACGATGGATTTTATCACAAAGCTTCCCAGGACCGCACGTGGAGTGGATTCGATTTGGGTCATCGTGGATAGATTGACCAAGAGTGCTCACTTCATCCCGATTCCGGAGAGCATATCGGCCGAGAAATTGGCCGACATCTATATCAGGGAGATTGTGGCACGGCATGGGGTGCCAGTATCGGTGATCTCAGACAGGGATGTGCGTTTTACTTCCAGGTTTTGGAAGAGATTCCATGACGAGTTGGGCACTCGTCTGCATTTCAGCACCGCCTTTCACCCGCAGACAGATGGACAGAGTGAGCGGACCATCCAGACTTTGGAGGACATGTTGCGGGCGTGTGTTCTGGATTTCGGTGGTAGCTGGGATACCTATCTTCCTTTGGCTGAGTTCTCCTACAACAACAGCTATCACGCGAGTATCGACCGCCCTCCCTTCGAGATGTTGTACGGACGGAGGTGTAGGACCCCGATATGCTGGGGTGAGGTTGGCCAGAGAGTTATGGGGAGCACCGAAGTGGTGCTCAAGACGACTGAGAGGATACAGCAGGTCCGGAGCAGGCTTCAGACTGCTCAGAGTCGACAGAAAAGTTATGCCGACAAGCGTCGATCCGATTTAGAGTTCCAGGTCGGGGATATGGTCCTCCTGAAGGTGTCGCCGTGGAAAGGCGTCATCCGATTCAGGAAGCGGGGCAAGTTGGGCCCGCGATTCATCGGACCATTCAGAGTCTTAGCCCGAGTGGGCAAGGTAGCATATAGGCTGGATCTGCCAGCCGAGCTTAGTCAGATCCACAGCACTTTCCATGTTTCGCAGTTGCGGAAGTGCCTAGTGGACGATTCTGCAGTAGTACCTTTGGAGGATATTCAGGTTGATGACAGCCTGAACTACATCGAGCGCCCAGTCGCAATCCTCGACAGGAAGTCGAAGGATTTAAGGAACAAGAGGGTGGAGCTAGTGAAGGTGCAATGGCAGCACCGCAAGGGTTCAGAGTGGACTTGGGAGCCGGTAGACGAGATGATGGAGCACTACCCCGAGCTGTTTCAGGATCAGGCAGCAGACTTCGAGGACGAAGTCTAAAATAAGTGGGGGAGATTTGTAGCACCTGGTTTTCGGTATGTGAATTTTATTTGAGTATTGACCTAATTTAGCCTTAGACTCGGCGAGTCATAGGGTCCGACTCGCCGAGTAGGGACGGGACTCAGGACGCGTTTTAAGTAGGCGACTCGACGAGTCCATATCCTGGACTCGGCGAGTCACCGCTGCGGGATGAAACCCTAAGTTTCAAGGGTTTGCACCCTATTTAAACCCTCATTCCGCCCCAACTCGTCCCCATTCACCCCAGAACTCCCCCTACATCGTTTTCCCCTTGTTTTCTTGAGAGTTTGAGGTGCTCTTAGTGTATTCTTGAAGGTTTTGAAGTGTAAGAGGAGTAGATCAAGAAGAGGAGAAGGAGATCAGCCATCCTTGTGTCATTTCAACATTTCCTTTGAGGTATAACCCGTTTTCCCCTTGATTCTATGCTTAAAACTTCTTTTGGGTCCTTCTTGGTCATTTTCCCAAGTTAGCATGTTCATTATATGTTGTAATAAGGCGTTTGGCCTTCGGATCTATGTAAGATTGAGCTCCAGGAGCTCAGATCTGTTAGCTTTTTGGCCCCATAAGACTTGTTAGCCCTAGATCTACCATTTTGGGACATTTTGAGCCTTATAATCCTTATTGGTGGACATCCACACGTAAAGTTGGAAACTTTACGTGTGATTCGTGTCCTAGAAGCCCAGATCTATGAATGGCATGGTCTGGAACCGAGCAAATCGGTATATTTAAGGAGTGCATGGCGACGACTCGGCGAGTCGCATAGGTGACTCGGCGAGTCTGGTCGCGAGTCGCAGAATTGGTCCCTTCCTCAGGTGTCGAGTTGAGCCTTGAGTCACAGGGGTGACTCGGTGAGTTGGGAGCTGAACTCACCCACGTTAGGACTCGGCGAGTCAATGCCCTGACTCGGCGAGTCCAAGGCAATCTTCATAGTTCAAGAACAGACTCGGCGAGTTGTTCATACAACTCGGCGAGTCTTAGCATAAGGTGTTCTCCGGATGAAGATGGACTCGACGAGTTGTTCATACAACTCGGCGAGTAGGATGAAGGACTTGAATATTGGTTGAGAAGGTGAACCCGTCGAGTAGTCGCCTAACTCGACGGGTAGGATCGGGATTCAGGGCAGTCGTTTGGTCAGGGACTCGGCGAGTTGGAAAGCCAACTCGGCGAGTCGGGTCAACTGAAAGTTGACTCTGACTTTGACTTAGGGCATGGTCATGGGTAAATGGTCATTTTACCCAAAGGTCAGTGAACAATGTTTGATTGGGTTTATTGTGGAAATTGCAGCCGGAGGATTTCCGGAGCAGCAGCGGCAGCAGTAGGCAGTCAGTTTCCGATCAGTTCAGCAGCTACTTTGAGGTGAGTTACCTTCCAGTAGCGGTGGGTCTAAGGCCACAATGCCGACCCACCAGTAGGAGATGTATGGTAGATGATTGTCTTTGTGATATCATCTAAGTTTGCTATTACCTGATATGTTATATGCTAGCATGATATGTTGTCTGTGATAGTAGTAAAGTTCGGTCGTTAGGACCGAAGGGTAGTCAGACACCCCAGATACGTCTGACAGTATGTGATGATATGTTTGCATGCTGGCTTGTTATGTTATATGTGATCATAGTAGTAGGGGTGAAATAGTCCCCGAGAATCGGTTGTCAGGACCGATGGGTAGTCAGCACCCCAGAATGGCTTGACACGGGTAAGACGGCACCCCAGAATGGCCGTATGGGTAGGTCAGCACCCCAGAATGGCTTGACACGGGTAGGTCGGCACCCCAGAATGGCCGTACCGGGTAGTCAGGCACCCCAGAATAGCCTGGCAGTATATATGTTATGTGTTCGTATGGTATGCGGTACGTTGGGGGAACTCACTAAGCTTTGTGCTTACGTTTACAGTTTTGTTTTCAGGTACCTCTGCATCGAAGGGGAAGGAGCCGGCGCGGTAGCGGCACGTCATACACATACTCTTCGGTTTCCGCATTTATGAGATTTACTGGGACTGTACTCTGATATTTTGATGGGATGTATGGTGTGGCTTTTTAGAACATGGTTGCAATGTGTTATGGTGTGAACAAACAATGTTTCTTTTTATTTAGACAATGTTTTTATTTATTAATGTTTTCTAAAGTAATATTTTAAAAATGAAATTTTCGGACGTAAAAATTGGGTCGTTACACTAGTTAACATATAATAACACATATATGTATCCAATTAGTCTTTAAACTACTAATTGACAAATTTAAGACATCCTGGGACATGTAAAACACCTTATATAAGTGCTACAAGTCATAAGGATTGCATCTAAGTGCTATAGGACCTTGCTATTGTGTTTGGGGTTCAAGGGTAAACTCCCTTGGAGTTTACGGTTTTGTGACCATAACCCCATGGGTTTACGGTCGTAAACACATGAGTTTATGGCCGTAAACTCATGTTCTTTTGACCATTTTTTGTTTTGAAGCTCTACAAGCCATTAGAAGTATCCCCTCTTCATGCTTAAGCCTATGGAAGTGTTTAGGGCACCATTTCACTCCTAAATGGAGTTTATGGTCCATGGACCACTTTCCTTTGGATTTATGGTCTTAAACCCTCATGGATCATGGTATTTTGATGTTTTCAAGTCCTATACACATTAAGGAATGGATCTATGCAAGTTACCAAGGCTTAGTAAAGGGCTAGGGACATTTTGGCACCTAAAGAAGGGTTTACGGTCCAAGGTGTTCTTGGACCGTAAACACCTTTGATCTTGGTGTTTCTTTGTGTTTTCTTGATGTATGGAAGTGTAACAAGCTTTACAATACACTAGTGTAGGAGTACTTACTAGTTAGAAGCTTGAAAGGTACCAAAAGGCCAAGAACACTAGTGTGTGTTCTTGGTGTTCTTGGTGAAACTTGAAGATTCAACCTTTTGGAAAGATTTCATGGATATAAGTGTGTTAAATCACTAGATTAAGTGATATAATAACTTGAAAGGGCTAGAAACGCTTACTAGATTGAAGATCTTGAAGAAAACTTAGATGATACTTGAGAGAGTTTGAGATTTGGATCTTGAAAGTTGGAAAAATGGTAAAAATAACTAAGTGTTACCTTTATACCACTTTCCTTTAGGGTTTATGGCTGTAAACTCCTTGTTTAGGCTGTAAAATCTAAACTTTTGAAGTGTCGGGACTTTATTATTGCACAATAAACCCTAGGGCATCCTCTCTCCTGATACCTCCTAAAGTGTTAATCCTGAAATACTCAAACTTATTCCAAAAAGTCTGAAAATTAACAGTAACTATTCTGACTTCTATTGACTTGACATGTTGTACATAATAGAAATTTCGGGTTGTCACACATAGATAAGGTAACCTGCGATGTTGATTGAGGTTTATGTTCTGTGAGGATTGAGAAATACTATAATGGTCTAGGATATGCATATGTGCTTTGTTTTGTAGGTCATGTTTTATCTATGGTTGGGTGAATTAGAGATATCAAATATGGCCTTAGTGAGGGTACAGGTAGGTGTAGAAGGTAGTATTGGGCCCATACTACTGAAAGCACAGGACTTGTACCCGATACAAGAACAAACCTGGAAGCTCTAAGGAGTCCAACGGGGAAGAATCCCTTCGAACTTCCTTATCAATTGCTTTCTATGTTATATTTTCAGTTGAGGATGGTGATAGCTATGCGAGGAGGTTCAGGATCGAGATCAGGTTCACGCTCTGGGGTAGAGCGATTGATGAGAGGTTAAGCGAGCTTATCACATCCGAGGTTACTCGTGGCATCCTTGATGCTACCCCGGTGATTTTTGGTACCGTCAAGGAGGGGATCATGGAGGAGCGGCTCAGGTCTTTTCGATCTGAGATCATTGCAGGTCATATTGGGACTCGAACTCCCTTATTTTGGTAGTTCAAGGCATACAGAGCGCCTGAGTTCTTTGGGGTGAAGGACCCCATCCCTAGTCGTCATATTTGACATGGAGAATGCTCAACGCATGAGATTTTTACTCGAGGCGGAAAAAGTGAGATTCGCATCTTCTATGCTGAGGGATCAGGCGCGAGATAGGTAGGAGGAGGTTACCTGTGTGGTCGGGATGGTGGGTGTGACAATGATGACATGGGAGAATTTTTTGTGGAGGTTTGATCGGGATTTTGCGCCGACCATTGAGGTGCAGCAGCTGGTGAGGGAGTTCCAGGACCTTCACCAGACTACAGAGTCTGTGGTGTAGATTACCATCAAGTTTAAGGGGAGGGCACTACTGGTTCTGTAGTACACTGTTGTAAGTCCCAAATTTTGCTTGATGTATCAATCAGATCCAATTGATGGTGCGGAATCCCAGTCAATTGGATGATGCAAGATCAAAATAAAGAAGAATGAGAAGAACTAGAACAAGAACAAGTGAATCTTCAATATATTCAATGATATGAATGATGATCAATACATGAGATTCACACTTCTTTCTACTTTCTCTCTCTAAAACTTCAAGGTTCTCAACAATGGCTTCCCTTTTTCAATATGGTCCCCTCCTTGGTTCTAGCTCCCAAACATCCCATATAACCCTCTATATATACCTATGGATAAAACCCAAGGCCCAAACCCAATACCTAGACCGAAAACACATGAGTTTTCGGTCCAAGCTACAAATAAACCAATAATATTTTCGGCCCAAGAATAAAAATAATAAATGCTTAGAAAAGCAAAGTATAAACCATATTTTTGACCTAACAACTGTGGATGAGGAGATGATGAAGACATGATATCCTGCTATGTTGAGGGATGATATCCGAGAGTTTGTGAGATTTTCAGGGTGGAAGACCCTGAATGACATGATTGAGAAGGCATGTGAGCAGGAAATTGAGTTGGAGCTCCAAACAAAGTGGAAGATAGAGCAAATTCAGATGGAATTCGGTTAGGCTAAAAATCCTAAGACCTCCGATCTTCCCAGCAGAGGCTAGAAAGGTAGAGGCTATTGTGCCAAGTGCGGCAAACTGCACACTAGAGCCTGTCGGGTAGCAGGCTCGGTATGTTATGGTTGTACCCAACCGGGCCACATGAGCAAGGAGTGCCCCTCCCCCCCCAAGAAGAGCTTGATTTGTTTCCACTGCAAATAGACCAGCCAAAAAAAGTCTAAATGGATTGTCGGGTAGCAGGCTCGGTATATCTATCTTTTATTGCTTTCTTGTTATTCTTATGTTGTTGTGATCTTGTATAGGGACCGTTTTGGTCAATGGATTGTCAGCTCATGTTCTTTTTTATTCGTGGGTTACCCGATCCTTTGTATCTCTTGCACTCAGCAAGAAGTTTCGAGATGCCTCGGGGACTTTGGATTCACTTATTGAGATGGAGATTGTGGATGACTATACCGTGAGTGCAACAAGGGTGTTCTGAAGACGTGTTATGAACATGTTTAATGAGAGGTTTGCGATCGACTTGGTAGTGATTCCTTTTAGGGGATTGAAGGTAATCACCGGGATGGATTGGTTGGGACCCAATGGACCGTGATTGATTGTGAGAGGTAGTTGGTGAGGCTTCAAACCCCAAGTGGGGGAGAACTGGTCATTCATGGTGCAATAGCTTCGCATGGTCCAGCTCTCTGTTCAGTTGCGAGATCTAGGAGGCTTCTCCAACAGGGTTGTTCTGGGTTTTTGGCTTACGTTTTGGATACACGGGTTATGACCACGACAGATTTGAGCAGGGTCCACATCGAATGAGATTTTCCCGATGTATTTCCAAAGAAGTTGCCAGGAGTGCCTCCCGAGAGGTAGGTTGAGTTCCAGATTCATTTGGTTCCTGGTTCGGATCCTATCGCCAAGGCGTCGGATCGCTTGGCACTGCCTGATATGCAGGAGTTGTCTACGCCGCAACATGAGCTGCTAGTCACGGGTTTTATTCGCTCGAGCAGTTTCCCGTGCGGAGCATCGATCATGTTCATGAAAAAGAAGGATGTGTATCGATTATCGGGAATTGAACAATCTGAAAGTGAAAAATGGCTACCCGCTTCCGAGGATCGATGACTTATTTGATCAGCTTCATGGTGTATCTTGGTTCTCCAAGATTGATCTTCAGTCAGGGTACCATCATATGAGTATCAGAGATGAATATGTTTTGAATACGACCTTCAGAACCTGTTATGGTCATTACGAGTTTGTGGTGATGCCTTTCAGGCTCACCAATGCACCGATAACGTTCATGGATCTCATGAACAAGGTTTGCATGTCGATGCTGGATCGGTCTGAGATTATTTTCATTGATGCTATTCTGGTCTACTCCAAGACCAAGGAGCAACATGAGCAACATTTTCGAGAGGTATTGGAGACTTTGAGAAGGGAAAGGCTTTATGCAAAATTCTCCAAATGCGAGTTTTGGTTGCTTGAGGTGCATTTTTAGGGTCACATCATCAATCAGGGTTGTATATTAGTAGATTCGGCCAAGATCAAGGTTGTGTTGTGTTGGAAGGTTCCTAAGAACGCATCTGAGATTAAGAGTTTCTTGGGTCTTGTATGGTATTATCGAAGATTTATTCAGGACTTCTCCAATATTTTAGTACCTTTGACCCGCTTGAACGAGAAGAATGTGACCTTTTGGTGGTATCCAGATCAACAGTTGGCCTTCGAGACTCTGAGGCAGAGGCTATGCGAGGCCCCGATTCTTGTGGTACCTGAGGGATTGGATGATTTTGTGGTTTATTGTGATGCTTCTATTTCAGGTCTAGGAGTTGTCCTTATGCAAAGAGGGCACATAATTGCTTATGCATCGAGGGAGTTGAAGCCTCATGAGGCGAATTATCCCACACATGATTTGGAATTGGGGGCGATGGTGTTTGCCCTCAAGATTTAGAGGCACTATTTACAGGGGATCTGATGTACCAGTTACAGCGATCAAAAAAGCTTGAAGTATTTGATGGAACAGCCGAATTTGAACATGCTCCAGTGGAGGTTGTTAGATGTGGTGAAAGACTACGACTGCGAGATATTGTATCACCCCGAAAGGCCAATGTGGTGGCCGGCGCCTTGAGCCGCAAGGCGATGTGCTCACCGCTCCGAGATATTTGCTTGAGGATGACCATTATTTCACCACTGTTGGATTTAATCAAGGAGGCTTAGGTAGAAGGATTGAAAAAGGAAAATTGGAAGACCGAGCGGATTAGGAGGAAAATCCTGTTGTTTGTTAGAGACGGACGGGGATTATTAACCTAATGTGGTAGGGTTTGGGTTCCTTCATCTGGTGGGGTGAGGCAGAAGATTTTGAAGGAGGCACATAAGTACAAGTTTTTAATTCATCCAGGGGCCACGAACATGTACCGAGACTTGAGGTTGAGCTATTGGTGGCCTTGTATGAAGAGGCATGTTGCGTGGTTTGTTGAGCGGTGTTTAACTTGTGGAAAGGTCAAAGCTGAACATTAGATACCTCACGGCAAGGTGCAGCTGTTAACCATCCCCATGTAAAAATAGGAGGATATTACTATGGATTTTATTACCAATTTACCTAGGACATCGCAGGGTGTTGATTCAATATGGGTTATTGTTGATAGACTGACCAAGAGTTCGCATTTTATTCTAATTGTGGAGAGAATATATGTGGAAAAGTTAGCAGATATCTATGTTTGGGAGGTGGTAGTCAAGCATGGGATGCCAGTATCCATGGTCTCGGACCGTGATGTTCGTTTCACTTCCAGATTTTGGAGGAAGTTACATGAGGATTTAGGCACTCTTTTGCACTTTAGTACAGCGTACCACCCCCAGACCGACAATCAAAGGGAGCGGACGATCCAGACGCTAGAGGATATGCTTAGAGCTTGTGTGTTGGACTTCGGAGGGAGTTGGGATACTTACCTTCCACTAGCAGAGTTCTTCTACAACAACAGTTATCATGCTAGTATCGACCGACCTCCATTCGAGATGCTGTATGGAAGGAGGTGTAGGACACCGATGTGTTGGGGGAAGTTGGTCACCGAGTCATGGGAAGCACTATGGTAGTGCTTAAGACCACCGAGTTGATTCAGTAGGTACGCGACAGGCTGCGGGTCATGCAGAGTCGTCAAAAAGAGTTATGTTGACTGATGCCATTCGGATCTTGAGTTTCAGGTAGGGGATTTTGTTTTGCTGAAGGTGTCACCTTGGGAAGGTGTCATCCGACTTTGGAATAAGGGCAAGTTGGGACCCCGATTCATTGGTCCATTCAAGATCTCCTCCCGGATCGGCAAGGTTGCATATCGGTTGGATTTCCCTGATGAGCTCAGTCATATCCATAATACCTTCCATGTGTCTCAGTTGCGGAAGCGTGTAGCAGATGAAGCTACAATTATCTTGTTAGATGATATTCAGGTGGACGAGATCTTCAACTATGTTGAGAAGCCCATTGCAATTCTGGCAGGAAAACTAAAGCTCTTCGTAACAAAGTGGTGAAGCTAGTGAAGGTGCAATGGAACCACCGGAAGGGTTCTGAGTGGACCTGTGAGCCGGAGGATGAAATGATGGACCACTACCCAGAATTGTTCGAGGCAACAGACTTTAGGGATGAACTCTAATTCAAGTAGGGGAGATTTGTAACATTCGGAAAACAGGTGTTTACCCTTTTAACCCTTGGAATCAAAATTATTTGTAAAGGAGGTCCCTACATACGTTGGGCGTACATCTGCATAATGTAACATCCCAAAATTTAAGGCCAAAAGTTTCGATTTTAGTTTAAAATTTCATAAACCAATAGTATAAAAACATCAAAACCAAAGTGTCAATAATCAAAAAAAGTTATTGTAAAATAATATCAGAGTGTAATTCCAAAGAGGTCATGTGCGGAAATCGTAGTGTGATACGCTGCGATCGAGCCGGCTCCTTTCCTTTGAAAATGAAGTACCTGAAACCAAAAATGAAAACTGTAAGCATGAAGCATAGTGAGTTCCCCCATTATACCACATACCATACAACACACATATTGCCAAGCATATCCAGGTACTAGCCTACCCCTTCGGTATCTTTTAACCGGTATCTGAGTACTGTTTCACCCCTATCACTACCACATAATAACATAGCATAACATAACTAAATATACTGTCAGGCATATCTGGGTGCCGAACCTACCCCTACGATATCTTTCAACCGGTATCCGGGAGCTGGCCTCCCCTTCGGTATCTTTCAACAAGTAATCGGGAGTTGGCCTCCCCTTTGGTATCTTTCAACTGCTAACCGGGGACTATTTCACCGCCTAACACTACCACATAATAACATAACATAACATATTGCTAGGCATGCATGGGTTCTGACTACCCCTTCAGTATCTTTCTAAAGGGTTTTGAGCATTCTAACACTCATATGGTGTACATGCAACCCTAGAAACCTTGGATCTATGTTTTCTCTAATATACATGCAAATTTGATTTTCCAAGGATCTCATCCTAACTAGCATGGTATGGGGATACTTGTAACATAAAAATCTAGTAGAATGACATACCTTTTTCTTGTGGTTGATTGCACGGAGTTTTGAGAGCCTAGCACCAATAATGTGAATGCCTCAAGTGGAATCACAAATCACTACATAACTTGGAAAACTTGAGAGAATAGTAATGCACACTAGAAATCGGTCCACCTTATTATCACACACACTAGTCCAATTTCATGTGCCAAAGACCTCTTTATATAGTATGGTGGATTAGGGTTACATCCATATAAACCCTGATACCCATGACCTTTCAATTCCATAGGATCCATGGGTTAAAAATTTCGTGAACTATCCATGCAAGCTTAGCCCTTCCTAAATGAACATTGACCCATTCTACATATATAAGAGTCCATATTTAATTATTTTCTTTTGATCACTAAATTAATTCCAAATTAATTCTTGATCAATACTAATTAAATAATATGATTTCATATTAATATATTATAACTTATATTATATTAATAAATCATAAATATACTATTCTCAAAAGATTATCCATACAAATTGTTTTGGTGAAGTGCAACCCAAATGGACCATGCCGGGTCAGGTCAAATACATACCAAATATAGTTACGGACTTAGACACCTTACCAATAGTCTCCCACTTGGATAAGTCTGATAACTATAGTTGCAAGTACGACTTCAAGAACCGACCAGAAATCGTAGCTCTTAAAACTCTATTGAACTATGAAGTTCCATTTTAGATAAGTGAACATATAATCCTCTGTTCTCAAGATATCAGTCGTACAAATACAAGGAACGACGTCGTACTTATTGTCCAACAGTTTGTTTCTCGATTTCCGATTTGTTTGACATAGAACTAAACTGAACACATCAATTTGGATCTTGGTTGTCATATTAAGAGCTAATTCATCAAATAGAGCCATATGATTGTTGCATGAGCATAAAGTTTGGACCTTTACATGACTTTTTAGTGTTTAAAGGTCAGATCTATAAGTTAGAGAAACAGATCTGACCTCAGAAGGTCATTTGGGAGTTGCCATGGAGGAAACTCGCTAAGTCCATGAGAGAACTCGACGAGTCGAGTCGGGTTGCCCCGCGATTCGTGATTAGTGGTAACCCGTTGAGTGAAAGGTTAACTCGACGAGCCGAGTGAGGCCTTAGAAGGATTCAGAAGATGCGCATGAACTTGCCGAGTCCCACGAGTGCACTCGGTGAGTCTGGTCAAAGTTGGACCGTTGACTAAGTTGACTTTCGTTGACTTTTAGGGTTTGGTCAACAATTAGGCTTTTGGGTTTTGGAGGGGTCAAATGGTCTTTTACCCTTCTAAGGAATTATAAGGGGGATTAATCTAGCCTTTGAGACCCGTTTTTAATTAGATTAAAAAATTTTATGTGATTAAGCGGAGGCTAGATCAGTATTCGAGATTCGAGATTATCCGAGTTACCCGATGTGAGTCTTCTCACTATACTTTACCTTGAATGGTAATTATATGTGACTGAAAGGTCTTATGTGCTATGATGAGTATGTGATATATGTTTCCATGTGATATGTATATGTTATGTATGTTATGAGTAGTATAGTATGGACCGGAAGGTCAGTAGTGGATGGACCAGAAGGTCGATATGATATGGACCAGAAGATCAATATGATATGGACCGGAAGGTCTACTCAGATTGTGGGACCGAAGGCCCCTGAGACACATTGACCGGAAGGTTTAATAGAGTTGTAGCCTTGAGTGGCTTATGTGTTATATGTAGTATTTTGGGAAACTCACTAAGCATTTATGCTTACCATGTTATGTGATATGTGTTTCAGATACTAGCGAGGATCGCGGGAAGGCGCCGGCATGATTAGTACACACTGATAGAGGATTTTTTTGTCGTTGAGATTCTGGGATATGTTCTACCGTAATAACATTCGATACAATTGTGTTTTGAAATGATTTTTATGAGATGTGTTATGGTTGAAAAATGAAAGAAAAAATTGTTTTAAATTTTTACGTTGTTACAATAAAAATGAATTTGACAACATCTTTTATTTTCTTTTTATGTATCCCACACGAAGTGCAATGAAGACTAATATATTTATTTCTTAAATTTTTTATTTTTATTACTTACCCAAGTAATTGGATTAGAATTTGATGATGTGTCATCTTTTCCATTTTGCTTTTGCAACGGCATGTGTAAAATTTTCTATTGTAGATCATGTTAGACTTTTATAAAAAGTATAGTACATGTGATATCAAACCCTATAAACTTGGTATCCTAAATTAAGATTAGCTCAACATTATGAAATTTATACTTTGATAAAACACAACCATATATATATTATAATTGTAATTAAAGAATACGATAGAATTTGATTGTTGCTAGTTTATTAATCGCAGCATAAATATAATATTCGTCTATATTTTTCTTTGATAAAAATAATATTTATTTATTTATTCATAAATTATAAAATATAAAATAATAAAATAGACTAATAGCATGAAACCCCCTAAAATACATATTACACACACAACTTGCAAAGTGAATATATGAGCAGATTCATAAATCATGTTTTGTTCAATAAATGGTATTGAATTGTTTCTTATAACATCATACTTTCAAAAATCACGTGTAATGCACAAAACACACTTCTATTTTCTAATAAAAAAAATTAAAATAACATGCTACAGTAAACAAATAAAATAAAATAGGTTGCTATGATTATCGAAAAAATAATACAAATAAAAAATAAATCAAAGTAGGCTACAAAAGGCCACTTTAAAACACCATGTTGTCAGCTCCTTCAAATGAATTTTGGTTGTTGACTTCACCATGTGATTATGTTGAAGGTATATGAAGTTTAGGCTACAACCATCATCGCGATCTAAAAAAATGCCTTAAGAAGGCTTCGAAATTTGCTGATATTAGTTGTCAAAAACAAATGAAGCGAGCAACCATTTTTTCTTATAATTTTTATTTATTTAACAACTTCGTTATTTCCTTTTCAACAAACCATGGGCGAAATCAAAACAAAAGATATACACATGATAGATAGTAAAACCTCTATATTTTAGTAACGTAATAGGATTAGAGACAAACAAATTCAGTTTCCACATTTACCCTTGAGATTCAAACTTGAAATTCCAGATTTAAACTTTTTCCAATGCTTTACTTTTAAACTTTAAAGTTCCCACTTTCCATCTTTTTCCTTGATGAATTTGATCAAATTATGAGTTTTTCGGATTTGTCCCATCCAAACCTAGTATATATTTATTTTCTATATTTTCCCCTTTTAGGGGAAACCCCTATAGCATGTCTAAAAATATTTTTTCTTCATTCTGCCACAAATTTCTCATTCAAAACTTTTAAAAAAGGTTTACTGTGATGAAGGCCAGCACTTCTAGTGATCTTGGACATTGCCAAAACCATCTTTATAATTGTTACTAAAACTTGAATAACCGTAATAGCAATGTACTTGCAATTGTACGCTTTTGTTTTTTGTATAAGTTTAACATACTCCATTCAGGCTATTTCCATTTTCTTTGGATTATAATTTATACACGATCTAGGACATTACCAAAGTGATCAATGTAGTGTCAGTTCCAAGTTATTGCACCATACTGTGCCACTGAAGACAATAGTTGAGGTAAAAAAGTCTAAAATATGTCATAAATAATAAAACAAAACATACCATACTACACTTGATTATTTTAACAAAATGCATACCTGCATATTTCGAAAACATTAAAAGAAGAAAAAGTGAAAGAAAAATAGTTACCTTAGTTCATCTAAAGTTAATCAATACATGTATATCTTCACCTCAGGATCATATAAGAGACGAAGGGCACCAGATGTGAGTAATTATTTTGAGTTCAACTTAAGAGCTGTTCAATCATGAGAACCAAAAGTTTAGCAAATAAGACAACTTTAATTTTATAGTTTTACAGATTAAAAATAATTACAAACTTCCTAACCTGGCCACCCTTTCATTTATAGTTATCCTAATTCTAATTCATATTCACATTGTCTATTAAACTCAAATCACACCCAAGTATAGCTCACTATTCCAACCGTTTAGATTTTCATAAAAAAGTTAAAACTTACACTTAGAAATTATATCAAACAGATGGGTTATCTAAACTGAAAGTAAAAAAGAAAGACCAAATTACCCTTCTACTGTAATTTCTTCCCATTTTTGTTCTTGAACATTAATGACTTCTTTAGAGCTCTACAATAACCAATTTTTTTTTATCAATAATGAGGGATTTCATACAGTAATTCAATCATTCACACAAACGATTTGAAAAAAAAATTAAAAAAAAAAAAAAAAAAAACTCAGACCTCGTTTGTGAATGAAGAAACACAAAGTACACTAACCACTTTTCAAGATCTAAACAGCATAGATTCTGGAGATATTATACATTCAAGACACCTTGATTCACTATTTTCAAATACAAACACATCTAGAAGTTGTCATAAAGGACATTGATTATGTAGCACCTGGTTCTTGGTACGTATTTCTTTTTATTTAATTATTTAAATATCGTGCATTTTGGCCTTGGACTCGGTGAGTTGAAGGACCAACTCGCCGAGTAGAAGCAGGATGGGTCGCGGGATTTAAGCAATGGACTCAACGAGTCAGGTCCCGGACACGACGAGTAGACCTGTCTGGACAAAAACCCTAATCCGAGGGTTTGCACCCTATTTAAACAATGTTATGTCGGCCACAACGTCCCTTATGTTCCCAGAACACCTCTCATTGAAACCCTAGCCGTTATTGAAGCAATCTAAGCCTTGGTGGTGGATTTTGGTGCTTGTGGTCTTAAGAAGGAAGGGGAAAAGCTTGAGGAAGCAAGTACATACCAAGGGAACCCGAGTTTGTGCACCTTCTACAGTTCAATGAAGGTAAAAAGCTGTAACCTTGCTCTTTCATTGGTTAGATCCCTTTTGGGGAGATTTAGGGCTTTTATAAGCCATTTTTGATGGCCAACCATGATTGCAAACATGGTTAGGGTTGGAGCTTCTGAATCACGTAGTTCAGGGAGTCACAAGGCAATTGGGGGTTGCTTTTGCACCCATGAAAGTTCCCATGCATCATAAGAGCTTGTTTTATGTCTTTTTGAGCTCAAAGTCCCATGCAAGCACGTAAAGTTTTAGAAAGGTTGTAACTGGACAGAAAGAACTAGGTTGAGTGTCAAAAGAACTCAGTTGAGTGTTAGAAGGGTTGTAACCGGACAGAAAGAGTGACCCAATGCATTGGACGTAATTTTAGACCTAGAGTTCATGGGACTCGACGAGTACTAGAACGGACTCGGCGAGTCCAAGGCAATCTCCTTAAGATGAAGATGAACACGACGAGTTGTTGATACAACTCGGCGAGTCGAGGACAGGACTTGTTCATCAGATGAAGGTGGACTCGACGAGTGTTCATACAACCCGGCGAGTCGGACGAGTTTCATGCGATGTTCATACAAGAGTGGAACTCATCGAGTCGATGCCAAACTCGACGAGTCGAGACGTGGATAAGGACGAGTAAAGGGTGAGGGACTCGGCGAGTTGACGGCCTAACTCGGCGATTCGGGTCAACTTGAAGTTGACATTGACCGGACTTCGACTAACCCTGTTTAGGGTTGCACGTGTTGTGTGTTGACTTGAAGGTTGTCGTGTAGGGATCGAGGAGTCGAAGAGAGTCAAGTTGTGCGCCGAGGATAATTCAAACACTACACGATATTGAGGTGAGTTACCATTCAGTAAGGGTGGGTCTAAGGCTACAATGTCGGCCCACCAAAAAGGGGTATTTAGAAGATAATGGTCTTTGTGATAATTATCTTGGTCTGGTTATGTGTTATGGTCATGAGATTTATCTGTATGATATGTTTTGTGTATAGTATGGATTAGTTTCCCTGACAGTGGTCCTAAGGACCAAAGGGTAGGTCAGTACCCGGATATGCCTGACTGTATGCTTATATCTGTTGTTGTATGCTAGTGGTAGGGGTGAAATAGCCCCTAGTTACCGGTTGAAAGATACAGATGACGGTTACCGGTTGAAAGATACTGATGTTGATTACCGGTTGAAAGATACCGATGATGGTTACCGGTTAAAAGATACTGATGACGGTTACTGGTTGAAAGATACCAATGAAGGTTACCGGTTGAAAGATACCGACAATATTGTATGGTATGTGGTATGATGTGGGAACTCACTAAGCTTTGTGCTTACAGTTTTGGTTTTGGTTTCAGGTACCTCTTTGTCGAAGGGGAAGGAGTCGGCGGTGTGCAGTGCATATAACACACACACACATGGTTTCCGCATTGAGTTTCTGGGACCGCACTCTGATTTTCATTACTTTTGATGTTATGGTTGGAGACACAACCTTATGATTTTGTAATGTGATTTTTTATCGAAAATGTTTTGGTAAAATGTTTATTAAATTTATTAATTCAAAAATGAAATTTTCGGCCTTGAAAATTGGGTCGTTACAAGTTGGTAGCAGAGCCCTGGTTTGAGGGATTCGGACGCACCCTTGGGGGTGTCCTGACTCAAACCGAGGGACTAAAAGATTTTTACTAGGAAAATGGTTTTCTAAAATCTAGATTGAGGAGTTTTAAGAAAAACGAGGTGTGTGATGCGTGTGACCGGCCGGGCTCAAGTAAGTTTTCCCCAAGATACCCATACTTGCTATGTTATGCTATATGGTTTTGATTCAGAAAACTGCATGCTAGAATAGGGCTAAGGATCTAGGAGGATGGCGGGTGTGCCTGATATATGATTCTGAGAATTGCATGCTAGTTAGGGCTAAGGGTCTAGGGAGGATGCCTGTTGTATGAGCTGTATGCTAGGATTACTTAGTCAGCAGTAGGATGGCCTGTGTAGGTTATGCCTGATTGGTTACCCAATGCACGAATGCTGCTTGCTTTGTGCTATGGGGGTTCTGACCATCTTCAACTAGCTAAGGAACATATATGTAATAGTATCCGCAAGTTAGTTAGGGGGAGGTGGTGGGGACTCCTAGTGCAGCTGATGGCGGAGAGTGGGTCGGAGAGTGCCCTAAGGAAGCCTAGGATGAGGTCAGTGGAAAGGGTATCGGTAAAAGGGACTTGGTGAAGTCAAAGCAATCCTTGAGGAAAGTACAGGTAGATGTGGAAGGTAGTATGGGCCCATACTACTGAAAGTAGAGGAATCATACTCGAATTAAGGAGGGCCTAGATGGTACCTGGAAACTTGGGAAGTGTGTGAGACCTCTAAAAGGTATATGTGACCGTGACATTCGTATGTCTATTGTTTCAGAATGGTGGTCACGCGACATGGAGCAGGAGCTTCAGGATTTGGGTCAGGATCGGGCTTGGGCGCCGGATCCGAGCATGTGGATGATAGGTTACGCGAGTTCATCGCGTCCAAGATCACGAGAGGTATCCTTGATGTGACACCGGTTATCTTCGGGTCGATCAAGGAGGGGATCATTGAGCTGATGAAGGACCGCCTCAGGGCATTCAGGAGTGACATGGCGACCAGCCAGTCAGGACCACGCCCACTATCCTTTAAGGACGTCAGAGGGAGTCGTGCGTCGGATTTCCATGGGGTGAAGGACCCTATTGCTGCTAGGAGATGGATCGCAGACATTGAGTCTATGCAGCTAACGAGCTTCTACCCGGAAGGGTCAAAGGTCCATTTCGATGTAGGGTGTTTGAGAGACAGGGCCAGAGATTGGTGGGAATCGGTTGGTGACTCTCTGGGAGCCTCGACTGTTGAGGCTATAACCTAGTCAGACTTTGTGACCAGATTCAGGGCGGAGTTTGCGCCAGTTGTGGAGCTTCAGCAGCTGGCCAGGGAATTCTTGGATATGAGACAGACTACAGAGACTGTGGCGAAGATCACCGCTAAGTTCTGGGAGATGGCATTGCTGGTGCCCCAGTATGCGGGTGATGAGGACATGAAGAGGAGCCGCTACCATGATATGCTATGAGTTGACATCCGGGAGCATGTCAGTTTCTCAGCTTGCCCTACCTTGGATTCCATAATTACTAGGAATAGGGAGAGGGAGATTGATTTGGAGCACATACGGAAGAGGAAGGCAGCAGAGGGGCTGACGATGGGGGCTTCGGGGAAGAAGCCCAAGGGATCCGATGGTCAGCCAAAAGGCCAGTCAGGGCGGGACCGATGTGGGAAATGCGGTCGGTCACACGAGTGAGCTTGTCGCACTGGGCCGAGTTCAGGCTGCTATAGGTGTGACAAGGTTGGGCATTTTGGTAGAGATTGTACTGCCCCTACTCATGCGATTCAGATATCAGACCTAATTTTCTTTCATTGCAATTCGAAGGGCCATAAAAAGGCCAATTGCCCTAGATTGACAGCAGCAGCGGCGCCGGCAGTGGCGCCGACTCCAGTGGCAGCACGGGTTGTGGATGGCCGGAAGGCCAAGTTGGAGGCTCCAGTGGTTCGGTGCTGAGCATTTCAGCTGACAGCCGAGGAGGCACGCGCTGCACCCGATGTGGTGATGGGTATGATTTCTTATATTTATGTTTTATGCTATGTCGTTGTGATTTTGATATATTATGTGCCTTGCTTAGGATTGTTCCATGTGAACGGTATCCCAGTTTAGGTGTTCTTTGATTCGGGTGCCACCCGATCATTTGTCTCTCTTGCACTTAGCAAGAAGTTTTCGGAGTCTTCGGGCATGTTGGATTGCCCTCTAGAGGTCAAGATTGCGGATGACGGGTCAGTACGAGTGTCAAAAGTCTACCAGGATTGTGTTTTGAGGCTGTTCGATGAACGTTACCTGGTGGACTTGGTTCCCATACCTTTGCGGGGGGAACAAGGTTATTATCGGTATGGATTGGATGAGCCCCAATGGGGCATTGATTAACTACGCGCAGCAGTCAGTGCGGATTAAGACCCCTAGTTGGGGAGAGCTGGTGGTTCAGGGCGAAAGGCCACAGCGAGGACCAGCCTTATGTTCGGCAGCGAGGGCTAGGCGCTACCTCCAGTAGGGTTTCGCAGGTTTTGTCGCCTATGTTATGGACACCCAGGAGGCGGGAAGGGCGACGGTGGGCGATGTGCCCGTGGTGCGAGAGTTTACGGACATATTCCTTGAGGAGTTGCCTGGGATACCCCCAGAGAAGCAGGTGGAGTTTAGGATCGACCTAGTCCCTGGTGCGGATCCAATAGCCAAGGCACCGTATCGGTTGGCTCCTCCTGAGATGAAGGAGTTGTCTACACAGTTGTAGGAGCTTTTAGACAAGAGGTTCATTAGACCGAGCACTTCACCCTGGGAAGCCCCGATTTTGTTTGTGAAGAAGAAGGACGGGTCGCATCGGATGTGTATAGATTATCGAGAGCTGAATAAGGTGACGGTGAAGAACCGTTACCCACTCCTACGGATCGATAATCTCTTTGACCATCTACAGGGAGCATCTTGGTTCTCCAAGATTGATCTGCGTTCAGGATACCACCAGATGAGGGTCAGAGAGGAGGATGTACAGAAGACTGCGTTCCGTACGCGCTATGGCCATTGCGAATTATTGGTGATGCCCTTCGGGCTCACCAATGCTCCTGCCGCATTCATGGACCTCATGAATCGCGTGTGTAGACCAGATGTTAGACCAGTCGTTGATAGTGGTTATTGATGACATCTTGGTTTATTCCAAGTAGCAGGGGGAGCACGAGGGTCACATGCGAGAGGTTCTGGAGACTTTGAGAAGGGAGAGCTTGTATGCTAAGTTCTCCAAGTGTGAGTTTTGGTTGCACGAGGTGCAGTTTATTGGGCACCTTGTCAACCAGAACGGGATTTCGGTAGATCCGGCCAAGGTGGAGGCAGTGATGAGATGGGAGGTTCCGAGGTCTCCATCTGAGATTTGGAGTTTCCAAGTATTAGCCGGCTACTATTGGAGATTCATCCAGGATTTCTCCAAGATAGTCGTACCCCTAACCAGGCTAACGAGGAAGTCGTGGTCTTTCGTTTGGGGCCTGAGCAGCAGACTGCGTTCGAGACACTGAGACATAGATTGTGCGAGGCACCAATCTTAGCCCTGCCAGAGGGCATGGAGGATTTTGTTGTGTACTGCAATGCGTCCATCTCGGGTTTGGGCGCAGTACTGATGCAGAGAGGGCATGTCATTGCTTACGCATCAAGGCAGCTGAAACCTCACGAGGTGAATTACCCGACGCATGATTTGGAGCTGGGGGTTGTTGTTTTCGCCCTCAAGATTTAGCGTCATTACCTCTATGGGGTCCGGTGTACCATCTACACGGACCACAAAAGCTTGAGGTACCTCATAGATCAGTCGAATCTGAACATGAGGCAGCGTCGATGGTTGGACGTGGTGAAGGATTACGATTGTGAGATCCTTTACCATCCGGGGAAGGCCAATGTAGTGGCCGACGCGCTTAGCCGCAAGGCAGCGCCGATTAGGGATGTCTGTCTGAGGATGACAGTGGTGACTCCACTGTTGGAGCGGATTCGGGAGGCCCAACAAGAGGCCATGAAGGAGGAACATTAGAAGAGCGAGTAGATAGTGGGGCAGGTTTCCTCCTTCGACTATGACAGCCGAGGACTAATGACACTACACTGTAGGGTGTGGGTGCCGTACCACGGGGGAGTGCGCCCGGTTCTGATGGAGGAGGCGCACAAATCTCGATTCTCCATTCATCCCAGGGCGACGAAGATGTATAGGGACCTTCGTCTGAACTATTGGTGGCCCTACATGAAGCGGGATGTGGCATGGTATGTGGAGCGGTGCTTGACCTACAAGAAGGTCAAGGCTGAGCATCAGAGACCTCACGGCAAGATGCAGCCGTTGGATATCCCTCTGTGGAAATATGAAGACATTATGATGGATTTTATCACAAAACTTCCCAATACCACACGGGGAGTGGATTCGATTTGGGTCATCGTCGATTGGTTGACCAAGAGCGCCGATTTTATTCCGATTCAGGAGAGTATCTCGGCCGAAAAGCTGGCCGACATCTATATCAAGGAGGTGGTGACGCGGCACGGGGTGCCAGTGTCGGTGATTTCAGACAGGGATGTTCGCTACACTTCCAGGTTTTGAAAGAAATTCCACAACGAGTTGGGCACTCGTCTACATTCTTTTCACCCACAGACGGATGGCCAGAGCGAGCAGACCATCCAGACTCTGGAGCATATGTTGTGGGCGTGTGTGTTAGATTTTGGAGGTAGTTGGGATACTTACCTTCCGTTGACTGAGTTCTCCTACAACAACAGCTACCACGCGAGTATCGATCGTCCTCCCTTTAAGATGTTATACGGGAGGAAGTGCAGGACCCCAATATGTTGGGGCGAGGTTGGCCAGAGGGTCATGGGAAGCACCGATGTAGTGCTCAAGACGACAGAAAGGATTCAGCAGGTCAGGAGCAGGCTCCAGACTACTCAGAGTCGGCAAAAAAGCTATGCCGATAAGCGCCGATTAGACTTGGAGTTCTAGGTCGGGAATATGGTTCTCTTGAAGGTGTCTCCATGGAAGGGCGTTATCCGATTCAGGAAACGGAGCTAATTGGGCCCCAGGTACATTGGACCATTCAGGGTTATAGCTCGGGTGGGCAAGGTGACGTATAGGTTGGATCTGCCAGCCAAACTCAGTCATATACACAGCACTTTCCATGTTTCTCAACTGTGAAAGTGCCCGGTGGACGACTCGGCAGTGGTGCCCTAGGAAGACATTCAAGTTGATGGCAGTCTGAATTACATCGAGCGATCCTGTGGCAATCCTCGACCGGAAGTCAAAGGATTTGAGGAACAAGAGGGTGGAGCTCGTGAAGGTGCAATGGCAGCACCGAAAGGGCTCGGAATGGACTTGGGAGCCGGTGGACGAGATGATGGAGCATTACCCAGAGTTGTTTTAGGAACGAGCAGCAGACTTCGAGGACGAAGTCTAAAATAAGTGGGGGAGATTTGTAGCACCTGGTTCTTGCTACGTATTTCTTTTTATTTAATTATTTAAATATCGTGCATTTTGGCCTTGGACTCAGCGAGTTGAAGGACCAACTCGCCAAGTAGAAGCGGGATGGGACGCGGGATTTAAGCAATGGACTCGACAAGTCGGGACCCGGACTCGACGAGTAGACCCTATATGGACAAAAACCCTAATATGAGGGTTTGCACCCTATATAAACTATGTTATGTCAGCCACAACGTCCCTTATGCTCCCAGAACACCTCTCATTGAAACCCTAGCCGTTATTGAAGCAATCTAAGCCTTGGTGGTGGATTTTGGTGCTTGTGGTCTTAAGAAGGAAGGAGAAAAGCTTGAGGAAGCAAGTAAAGACCAAGGGAACCCGACTTTGTGCACCTTCTACAGTTCATTGAAGGTAAAAAGTTGCAACCTTGCTCTTTCATTGGTTAGATCCCTTTTGGGGAGATTTAGGGCTTTTATAAGCCATTTTTGATGGCCAACCATGATTGCAAACATGGTTGGGGTTAGAGCATCTGAATCACGTAGTCCAGGGAGTCACAAGGCAGTTGGGGGCTGCTTTTGCACCCATGAAAGTTCCCATGCATCATAAGAGCTTGTTTTATGTCTTTTTGAGCTCAAAGTCCCATGCAAGCTCGTAAAGTTTCTAACTTTACGTGCTAGATCGATTGTAGAAGCTTGGATCTATCTTTTGATCAAAGGTTGTACATCAAAAATCGAGGATTTAGAGTGTGGACGTGACCGACTCGGCGAGTCCGTTCCTGGGACTTGGCGAGTCCAAGGCTTTAAGTCCCATATCTTTTGAGGGTCAAAAGAACCGAGTTGAGTGTTAGAAGGGTTGTAACCGGACAGAAAGAGTGACCCAATGCATTGGACGTAATTTTAGACCTAGAGTTCATGGAACTCGACGAGTACTAGAACGGACTCGACGAGTCCAAGGCAATATCCTTAAGATTGAAGATGAACTCAACGAGTTGTTCATACAACTCGGCGAGTCGAGGACAAGACTTGTTCATCAGATGAAGGTGGACTGGAAGAGTGTTCATACAACTTGGTGAGTTGGATAAGTTTCATGCGATGTTCATACAAGAGAGGAACTCGTCGAGTCGATGCCAAACTCGACGAGTCAAGACGTGGATAAGGACGAGTAAAGGGTGGGGGACTCGGCGAGTCGGGTCAACTTGAAGTTGACTTTGGCTGGACTTGGACTAACCCTGTTTAGGGTTGCACGTGTTGTGTGTTGACTTGAAGGTTGTCGTGTAGGGATCGAGGAGTCGAAGGGAGTCGACTTGTGTGCTGAGGATAATTCAAACACTGCACGACATTGAGGTGAGTTACCTTTCAGTAGGGGTGGGTCTAAGGCCACAATGTCGGCCCACCAAAAAGGGGGTATTTAGAAGATAATGGTCTTTGTGATAATTATCTTGGTCTGGTTATGTGTTTTGGTCTTGAGATTTATTTGTACGATATGTTATGTGTATAGTAGCGATTAGTTTCCCTGACAATGGTCCTTATGAACAAAGGGTAGGTCAGTACCCAGATATGCCTGACTGTATGCTTATATATGTTGTTGTATGCTAGTGGTAGCGGGTGAAATAGTCCCCAGTTACCGGTTGAAAGATACCGATGACGGTTACCGGTTGAAAGATACCGATGAAGGTTACCGGTTGAAAGATACTGACGATATTGTATGGTATGTGGTATGATGGGGGAACTCACTAAGCTTTGTGCTTACAGTTTTGGTTTTGGTTTCAGGTACCTCTTTGTCGAAGGGGAAGGAGTCGGCAGTGTAACAGCGCATAACACACACACATGGTTTCCCCATTGAGTTTCTAGAACTGTACTCTGATTTTCATTACTTTTAATGTTATGGTTTGAGACACAACATTATGATTTTCTAATGTGATGTTTTATCGACAATGTTTTGGTAAAATGTTTATTAAATTTATTAATTCAAAAATGAAATTTTCGGCCTTGAAAATTGGGTCGTTACAGATTCATTATTTTCAAATTTACCTGATAACCATCGTCACCAGCACATCTAGAAGTTAACATAAAGGGAAACAGATAGATAAAAATTATTGAAAAGAGAAAATAAAAAATCAAAAGGAAAACTAACCATCCTAGATTGTATAACTCCAACCGATTGGAGAGGGGCTTCGGGAGAATAAATGGCTGATTAATGATGTCGTCGGCAACTTCATAAGAAAACACCAGTTATCACATAAATGAAGAAAACTATAAAAATAGAAATATAAGAACCAAGCCAGACATTGCGGATTAAAAATTATGAGAAAAAAACTAAATTCGAACTTGTCGTATAAAAAAACTCCTAAAATCGAATTAGAGAAGTTACTCTTAAAAGACACATAAATCTTTAATAGGGATCTGTATATTACCTTCATACTAAAAATTTGACTGCAAAAGTCAAAATTAAATGGCGGAGGAGGCAAATGTGGATACGAGAACCATAAATGGAATAGGAGGGATATGCATTAGGGTTCTTATCAGAGAGCTCGAGAGAAGAGATGGCAAAGAGTTCTTCCACAAGTAATACCTATTAATCAACTTATATAAGAGATGATATATAGAGAGATAGAAGAGAGCAATTAGAGAGACGAAAGATATTGAAGTGAGCAATTAGAGAGACATAAAAGATTTTGGAGAAACGATGACTAATGGTATGTAGATGAAATTAGAGTTTTCCATGTTTAGACATAGGAAGAAGGTACTACCGTCGGTTACAATCAAAAGAGAATGTGCAGACGTTTTTATTATGCTTAATAGGATTGTATATGATGTTATAATAGGTATAACTCTTAATTTTCAAGAAATAGGTAATATGCTTAATAATATAGTAAAGTTATATATATATATATATATATATATATATATATATATATATATATATATATATATATATATATATATATACATATATGGATGTGATCGGTTGAGAACTCATAGTTTTCCGAGAACCCGAGAACTAAAAGTGGAGCGTTGGATCAAAATTAATTTATTAAGGACATGATCGTAATCTTACCAACCTCATTTAATGTTTTGTTTTTGTGTTATTGATCATATTAATATAAATGTTCAAAAAGATAGGATTTTTTTAAAAATAGTATTTTTCGATTTTAAAAAAAAAATGCAGATTTTTTAATTTTTTATAGAAAAAATGAATTTTTTGAAAAAAAAAATTGAAAAAAATATTATTTTCAAAAAGCTGCATTTTTAAAAAAAAACATTACTTTTTTTCAAAAGAACTGCATTATTTTTCAAAAAAACAACATTTTTTTTCAAAAAAAAACTGCAATTTTTTCAAAAAAACTATAATTTTTTCAAAAAAATTATAATTTTTTCAAAAAAATTATAATTTTTTCAAAAAAATCTGCAATTTTTTAAAGAAAACTGTATCTTTTTCAAAAAAAAAAAAAAAAAAAAAAAAAAAAAAAAAAAACTGCAACTTTTTAAAAAAATGCATTTTTAAATAAAAAACTGCAATTTTTTTCAAAAAAAAACTGCAAGTTTTTTAAAGAAATCTTTGTTTAAAAAAAAAACTGCATTTAAAAAAAAGTTGCGTTTTTTTCAAAAATCTACGCTTTGTGTGCATATGCATATTTTTTCAATGCAATAATGCATATTCCTTATATTATTATATTCGTAAGTAAATTATAAAAAAGTCATTTTTATTACTAATCTAGAAACACAATAGTACATGTATTTTATTCGATACAACCTAAAATATAAAAAACAAAAAAATGCTACAAAATTTCAAAGCGTATTCATTTCTTCATGTCAATATTTCCATTTTTTTTTTCAAATTTATCACTTTTCACGTCTTCGATATTTTCCACAAATTCTTCTAAATCTGCAAAAAAATTAAAAAAGAAAACTAATGCAAGAACACTAAAAAAATGTGTATGTACATATCAGGTTAGATACACATGTTATTATATCATATAAGATTCACATTTGATTATATAATGTGATATAATGTGAAATTTATAAGAAATTTTTTAAAAATAATTAACAAAGAACACTCACACAAAATACATGTGTACATATAGATGTAATTCATATGTGATTTATATGTGAATCACAAGTAATTTATATGTGAATTACATGTGAATCACATGTAATTCATATGTGATTCACTTATGATTTACATGTGAATCACATGTAATTCATATGTGATTCACTTGTGATTTACATGTGAATCACATGTGATTTATATGTGATTTATCACAGGTAATTCATATGTGATTCACTTGTGATTTACATGTGAATCACATGTAATTTATATGCGATTCACTTGTAATTTTACATGTGAATCGCATGTGATTTACATTTGAATCGCATGTGATTTACATGTAAATCGCATGTGATTCACATGTGAATCACATATAAACATATGAATCACGTCTAAATTAATTCACATGTGACATCATCCATTTTTAACGATTGGAAATATATCTAAACCAAAATCAACAAAATTATATTGTAATTTCCAATATATATATATATATATATATATATATATATATATATATATATATATATATATATACTAGTTAAATTATAAAAATATAGTCATACCATGTCAATCTTGGCAAAAATATTTGACATCTCTGTGAATAATTCCCGGATCATTCTCAGACCCATTCATTGTAAATGTTTTTCCACTACTTGTTTGTCCATAAGCAAATGCAATCCCTGAAAATGCTCAGTTATTAGCTTCGAAATTAATTTTCATGACCAGTAACTACAGAACTTAGTCAATTCATAGAAGGTGAACAGATTCAGAGTGAGAGATGCAATAACACAGCATAATAATCAAGTATCATCCAGGTTAAAAGTTATTTAAATAAATGTATTATAAGCCCTGGAAGAAGTCATGTTGAACAATCAAGAAACACACTTTTATTTGCAAGTTGCGCAAAAGAAGTAAGTACAAATGTCACAACAACAAACTCAACATAGCAAGTTAAAATTGTGAATTGTGGTTGGTTCTGGTTGGTTTATAATCTGATCTCCAAGTTTTCAAACCCCTGCCCAAGCTACATCGATATTATCACAAACAAAAAGGAGGTTAATACAAAATTGCAAAATACCAAAACACATCATATCACACATGCTAATTTCCCACTGTACAGAAACAATTGAAACCAATCCAATGAATCAACAACATTAAAGTTTCTAAGTTCCAAGTTCCAACCAATCAAAGAGATGTTGGATGATTTCAATTTTCAATACATAAATTAAACTACTCAACAAGCATGGTTAAGATTAATCAGATATGATTACTATTAAATATTATAATAAACCAGTTTACAAGGTTGAATGAATTAGACTACACTTTTAGCCATGTTCTGAAAATTGCTCCTTTGGAAATAAAATATAGCACTAAACAACCAATTTTAGACATAGAGATTCAACCTCACACCTTTAATTCTTATAGGAGAATCAAAATACTCAGAATTATACTGAAGGGTTAATGACAAAATTTGAACATCCAACATTTTGAGAATTACCCTTTTGGTCATGAACACTCAAATTAGACCCTAAATGCATGATTTTTGGATTCATTGCGCCCCTGTGACCTGCTATATATTAACCAGTTAACTTGCTGCTATAGCATGTAACTAAGGGAAATGAATCCAAAATTGTGTTTAGGGCTTTAAGCCTTAGGATTTAGTTTAGTAATTTTTTAAGCTCTCTCTCGCGACCAATTTTATCATTAACACTTTTCAAAACTAAACATATTATGTATCCTGTATGTATATAGTGCTTGTGCAAACTAATGCAAGTGGCATCTCTTAATCAAACAGAACATCAATGGCCAAACATCTTTAAAAACTGTTACACACAAAGAGAAAAGGTTTATAGCATGACATGAAGGCATACCTTTCCTCCGGTATCATCATTTCATCTCATCTCTGCCATGAATTTCTCATATCCCATGTCCCCACTAGATGCATTTGTCTCAGGTAAAACACCAACACCGGGTGGATGAACAGCTGAATTTGAAGCCCAGGGAACATTTGCAATTGTCACGTTTCAACAAATAATCGATTTCCTTGGTAAATTCTAGCCCTAATCGATCAAATCAATGGTAAGTTTTAAGAGTCGCGCCACAGAAAGTACTCATAATAGCTTTCCACGATTTCCAGTAGAACGAAACATAGCAAAACCTGGTGGCGGTCTTCATATCTGCAACACTAGCTCCGTCGCCGCACTTAGAACAAAGCCCTGCCGCAGGCTTCCACCGTCTCACTTGACAAGTTTGGTCAACCAAAAAGCAGAATCACACCATTTCGTTTCAATTTCTCCTTTTTTACTAAATTGAATGGATCTGCGGCGAAATGTCGAGCGTTAGGCTTCCGACGCCAGTGATAGTGGAGAGATGGAAGGATTTTGGAAGAAGTGAGAGAGCGTAGATATTAGGTTGTCGTAGTGGTGATCGATTAAAGAAATAGTGGTAAGTCGTCGAAGGCGTTGATTGTTGACTGAGGTAGGTTGGTTGTTGGAAGGCGGGGGGAGGCGGTCGACGGAGAGGGGATGATGTGGGCTAAAGTGTTCATTGCGGGAGGTGCTTTGACGATCAAAGGGATGCGGGATGAAGAGAATGAGAGAGACGAGATGAAGGGGACATAGCGTATAAGGAAAGGATCAGGTATATCTTGAAATTTCGTTGAGATTAAAAATAAAATAGATATATCTTGAAATTCAACAACCATATATTTCACATCTGTCGCTTTAACCCTCCAGCATACCGGCGCGACATGTCTGTTATAATCATAAATTATTATATAGTGTCGTCTGTTCCTTTCTCCTTCGTCACCATCCCCACCACCACCACCTCTGATACCAGCTAACCCAATCACTGTCACCTCCGTCACTTATACCACTGTCACTTCTTCTGCCACCAACTGTCATAGTCATTTATGATTACTCAGTTTGTAAACAGACATATATGTATAATCATTTATGATTAGACATATACGTATAAACATGCATAATCATATATGATTATACCTCTCTGTCATATAATCATTTATGATTAGGCATACCCTCCTGATGTCGGTACACTAGAACGTTAGAGCGGCAAATGAGAAATATGTGGCTGAGGTTGAATATCAAGATATCTACTTTTTTTTAATCTCAGGTGAACCGTCTCATATATATATATATATATATATATATATATATATATATATATATATATATATATTGAGAGAGAGAGAGAGAGAACATGGGAAAGGAGCATTGGAATGATGTCAAATGGATTTTTTTTACATGGTGTATCTTCTATACGTTTATGTTTATGTTTTGGAAAAATTAATAACACGGGTACTTTGAATATGTGGATTATGATTATGGAAAATATTTAGACAAAAGCACTGGCGGAGGTTATGTAGGGTCAGGGGGTGTGACCCCCTATTTTTTTCTATAATTAGTCGTTAAGTATTAAAAAATTACATATTATACCTAAAACTATAAATTTTGACTTAGGCCCACCTATTCTTTAAGTTTTATATATATTCTATTTTCGGCCCCCAAATCAAAACTTCAAGCTCCGCCCACCGGACAAAAGAATTATTACAAGGTGTGTATTCACTTTGGTCAATTATGCTATTATCTAGAAAGCACAATTATAATCTACATTTGCATTATCTAATATTGAAATGAATATATGGTTGTAATGGAAGAACTTTAATAAGCTATTTGCTCTGATTAATGGTCAGTACATTGTTTTTCGACAATAATATTGCAAGTTTCCTAACCAAGGATCATATGTTTCATAGTCTGGAAAAGCACAATGATGTATGCTATGTTTCATAGGTAATTGCTACAGGCGAGCTCGTTGTAAGCAAGATCAACGCCAATGAAAATCCAATTGATATGTTTTACTAAATGTCTTCCCATATCCAAGTTTAAGTTATGTATGAACTTGGTGGGTGTGTAAGTTCGTAATTGAACTAAGAGGTTCTTAGTAAGGGATACATTTTTCATTTGAAGACCATTTCTATTACTAATTTTCTTTTAAGATTTCTATGAAGATTCAAGAACCATTGTTATTGATTAGTTGATGTTTTGACTTTAGGAGCCAATGTGGATATTGCTGAATATATGTCTCCAAACTTCCCGTCGTTGTTTTAATTAGGCTATCAGTTCATATAGTTTAGTTCAGTTTTCCTTTTAGATATACTTTTTAGCCTAAGTATTAGTCATGTTGATGCATATTGATATCACATTGCTTTTAAATATAGAGGCTTAAGTCTCTTGTATTTTGTATATTTTAGAAGTATTGTAAACTCCTCAATAATATATTGAAGCCTTTCTCGGCATCACATGTCCCTGGTATTTTTTTTTCACGTTTGGATTCCGCATAAAAAATCTTGATGTTCTTCTCTTTTTTATTTTCTTTCTTTACGTTGTTTGGTTACTATAAATAGTGAAATTCAGTTTTAAATCATTATTATATAGCTTGGTTGAACGTGTAGTCCTGAAAATTTTCGACTTTCTCTTTATTGTAGTTTCACTTTGCTAGAAATCATTGTGCATGTGCTCGATTTTCAGTAAATTCAAACCAAAATTAGCCACTTTTTAGGTGATTATTAGCTTGTTCCAACCATCATTAATGGTGGTCAACAAAATATGGTTCTTCTAGTCCTTAATTCTTAACTGACTCAACGAATAAACTCAAGAATGATACCTAACAAGTATTATACAAGCATTTATATCCTTAAAGTTGATTTCATACCTTAAACTTACCACCAAAACTTCAATCTCGGAAAAAAAAAATCTTGCCTAAACTCAAAGGTTCAATATACAATATATATGGGCTTGAATTCCAAAGTCTAAAAGGGAAATATCAAAAGTATTGGAAAGGACAATTCTTTAAAGAGAAATTAATTTTTCTTCTTTAACTTGTAATGGTATGTATATATGTGTGATTATGATTTGAATCTTTTGGATAAACTAAGCCACCCAACATCTTTTATGTACTTTTTTTGTCCTACCAGCCTCATCAAATCTATTAATTGTTTTCTTTACATCTTGTAATCGAGCTTTGAACTCTTTTTTCCATGACTTGAATCGACCCTTCAACTTTCTAAGCTCTTGTTTTTGACACTTTTCAAAATTATGTATATTGTGCATGCGAAAACTAAAATCGTTTTCTTGCAGCTCAAGTATCTGTCTAATTGTAAGATCTATTTTGCCATTGTCGTGTCGTCGACTAGGGTTTTGGGGGAAATGAATGATTTCGCTTTTTGTTCTTTCTCGAGTTGCAGCTAAGCTCATCTGAAGAAGAAAAAAAAGGCTCTTGTTTCATGTAAATATTATGGAAGTGCAAGAATGACAATATATAGAGTAAATTACACGAAAGATCCCTATGGTTTGGGTTAATTTGCACGTTTGGTCCCTAATTTATTTTTTTAACTCGGAATGTCCCTACTGTTTGTTTTTGCTACGCACTTGGTCCCTACTATTTGTTTTTGTTACGTGTTTGGTCTCTGTCTTACCTAAAAATATTATTATTAAAATAGGGAAAAATTATGGGGTAGGTAAGATAAGGTGAGGGGGCAGGGTTGAGGGTATGTTTATTTAAATAAATTAAAAAAATAATAGGAAAAATAGTATTTTTAGGTAAGAGAGGGACCAAACGCGTAACAAAAACAAACAGTAGGTACCTTCTGAGTTAAAAAAATAAGTTAAGGACTAAACGCGCAAATTATGCTAAAACCATAGGGACCATTCGTGTAATTTACTTGATACACTTATTTGTCTATAGAACCATACTTTCATTTTTTATATTTCTATCACTGTATTTGAAAATTTTACCTACCATGAACTTCAAATTAAATAATATATTTTCATTATTTTAATCGGATAAATACTTCAAAATACTATATCTTCCTTGGAAAAATTATAAGTTTACAAAGTGGTAGACTTTAGTAAAAATAATGGCTTGATAAGAAAGGTTCAATGTTGTAATAAAAATAAATAAAATTATGCTGTTATAATATGTGAATAAATTAAGATATTTTATTATTATTATTATTATTATTATTATTATTATTATTATTATATAATGGCAGAATGATGAACATACTTGAATAGAGGTGAACTCGTCTTGCCATGTTTTCTCCTTCAAGCTCATCTCAGCCTTGTGTAACTCCCATTTTGAATCGATTTGTTGAATTTGGAGCGCCAATAGGGAGTTTTCACGTTTCTTGTGGCGTAAGGCGGCCTCTGTTCTCAATACTTGTCGTTGAAGGTCACGGATATAAGGTTCTGACACCGAGATATGTTCCTGCAACGATTTCAAGTCATTTAGACAAGATATTTCAACACTATATATACTTTTAGAGAAATTATATATTTTCTTATATTTTATTTCTACTTATCTTTCTACCATATCAAATATTGACATGTGTCATATTTAATAACTTAATGAAACTGATAATATTTTACTCCACTTGTCACCATTTAATGTGGGTAGGAGAATAGTAAAAATTAAAATGTAAGATGATATTTAATTTCTCATATTTTTATGGTTATGGGTATGTTTGAATTCCAACTCTACTAAACAGGCTTTGTATAAGAAGGAGAATGATGGGGTGTATTCATATCTTTTGTTCCAGACCCGGCCCAATAGAAGGGTGAACTGGGCCATCGCCTGGCATTTAATTGATATAATATAATAGATGAAGTTCGATGTACCCCCAAATTCAATTATAGTAGTAGTGTACGTTTTCATAACTAAACAAAACCGTACTTTAAAGGTGCTGCTGCATTACAATAACAAAGGATTTTATTTAATATAAGAATCAAAACAAATAATATTGTTTTCATAACTAAAAAAAATAATATTCTTTTCATTTGTAGAATAATTAAACAAAATTAATAATTTTTTAATAACAAACAAAACCAATATTTTTAAGGTGCTAAATAATAGTGAAAAGATTTTCATTTAATATAATAATTAAACAAAAAAAAAACTTTTAAGATTAGTTGGCAGATTAAACAATATTTTTCTTTTAAATATTTTAAAATTTAAATGAAATTTTGATTTAAAAGTTAAATATGGTAAGGTCTTCATAAAAAGCAGTTCGTTGAATCCACATTCTTTGGCTCGATTAATATTTTATTTCTTTTCAAGCTCTTGTGAGATTCTTTTCATATGGATAATCATTCATATTTTTTTGACAATTTGACTGTTGAAAATCTCAATGTCTTTTTGTTTAAGAGTCACTCACTTTTAATAATTTAACTTGGGTTTACTGGTCAATAAAACACATTTAATAATAAAAATGGGGAGTTTTTATTAGCTAAAAAGCGAATAGAACAATAAGATTTCCATAATATATTGTTTAATCGTTGATCTGTGGGGTATTTTTTTTTTTCAGCTCATGTATGTTTAGGACAACATATATTAAGAGTCAGTCTCAATCCCACCAATTTCACTATTTACCAAAAAATTATATTTTATGTCTCGACCATATTATCTTACTTTTTGTATAGACTATAAATCAAGAGTGATTTGTTGTCACATTGAAATTAAACTGTAATTTTTGTCTAGTCAACATTAGTCTTACTTAGGTCAATGCATATCAAACACATGTATTGTTCTAAACATGGTGTCTAGTAAGTAGAGTTCCTAAAGTAAATTACGCATACCTCGTTTTCTATGTTATCGTTGTGTAGGTTGTTTGCGTCATTCATGTTCTCACTGGATGCATTTTGCATATAATTAGGGTGCCTTCGACTTAACCAATCTCGAACCACTAAAAATAAAAGAAAATAGAAACCATAAGAACTTGTTGGCTTGATAAACGGCTCATCAAGCTCACAGACAATGTCTCATTGGTCTCACCAGATTGCAAATATACGATAGTTGTCTCCCTGTTCCTTAATGGTTTCCACACGAACTCTTGATTAACATGTGTTTGTGTGGGCATTTTTGACCATTTTTTGAACTCTCTTCTTGCATTTTCGCCACGAACAACTGTGAAATCAAGTGATTATGCAAATAACAACATACTTTTGTAAAATGATTATAAATAAATGACTTACATGATTGAAGCGTAATAATCCCTTCCGTGAGCTTGTAATATTGGAGGCGTGCTAGGTATCCACGAAAACATTTTTGTATTATGATTATACTCTTTTCTTTTTCATCTTCATTGTTCTGTATAACAAATCCAATGTTGATTCTACGTATAATAATATAATATATATACGTATATGTATATATTATATACCATAAAGAAAGATTTTTTGTGTTTCACCTTACTAAGACCAGGGCTGCCATCAACAAACTCTTCCTTCTTCTTGCCACCAAACTCTTGCAAATGAAATGACAAGATTGCCCTTCTAGTTCTCCGGGTTGGTATTCGAGCTTTAGAGACGGGGCGTTGTGGTAACACAGGCATCCCTCCATGATCACCAATATTTTCTTGGTTTTGAATTTCATGAAGCATGAGTTCCAGGGTACTCAAAGTGGCCATTTTTTTGAGATTTTAGAAGTTTATTTCTTTTATGTATGAGAGAATATTAGAAGGGAGATGATGGGACATTAAAAGCTTAAAACTTGGCTCAGTTTATGCTTCATGGGATTTGGACTTTTATTGGGAAGAGTCTTTTGGGGCTTTTTAAGCAACTCTTGAAGGATAATACTATTATTTTTGTGAATATAAATACTTTGTCTTTTACTTTTATGTCGCTGTTTGTTCTCATGTTCAAGGACATCCACCCATTTTTAATATACGGCTTAAACTTTAAGCCTATTTTAATATTTGAAAAATACATTAGGAGTAGGTTGTTGGTAACAATCATCAATCTCAAAACTCAAAAGAATGAAAAAGAAAAGTGGATTAAAGAAGAAGTATGGTTATTGGTTTGGGTGAGTATGAATGATGGTATTTAGAGGTTACACCAAAAAAGTACAAATTAGGTCTTCAAGACAATCATGGGGATCTAAAACTACGCTCATACTCCAATTTCATCATATATTATTGCATGTTAATGGGGGTTTTCAAATTACAATTGTCCTTGTAAATTGATTATTTTTTATTAAAATACCTTTAAACATAAACAAATTAACTTGCAATGTATCTGGTTATTAAACTATTTATTACATAAATTTGTTGTTTTAAATCTATATTATATAATAAAAATAAATTATAATTAGATTAAATTCATAAAAGCAAAAATAAGAAATTAATAATTTTAATCTTGATACTTTAATTATCAAACTGTGTATTTTAATTTTTAGACGCAACATCATATTATAAATTTCCATTACAACTACATTATAAATAAGAAACATATAATTACAAGGCTGGAGGGAGTAGTCTCATAGAAACTATATTCCCTTCACTGTCATATAGACGTCATGTCACTTTTTATCATAAAAGTATGATTCATTCCTACACCCAAGGAAAGAAATAATATATATATATATATATATATATATATATATATATATATATATATATATATATATAAAGCTAACATTTTTTCTTGAATTTCATGTATTTGAAACCTCCTTTATTAACTAATGCAACTCAAAAAATTTCTTAATTATGATTTAACACTTAACAGTTTTATAACTTATATTATGTTTATTTAATATTTAGTGAAAAGTTTACTATAAAAAGGACAATCTTTTGTGTCTTTTGTGTTATATAAAATCTTACATGTAAGAAGGATTTGAAAATATTGTGATTCAAAAGTTTTCATATAGTTGAAGTATTCACGATCCAAATATGATGATTTGAAGAAATGGGTTATGTCTCATCGATGGTAATTGTAATATGATTTTTTCTTTCAACTAAAACAAATGAAGCTTTGCTATTCTTTCTTTATATTCAGTTTCTCATTTAATCTTTATATGTGATTTGTGTGTATTATTCAATCTTGAATGTGACTCTCCAAACATCAATGTTTTGCTTGGAATATCTTTCTGATTCTTCTTTTTCAAGAAAATATTTTGATTGCAGGTTAGTGAAGAATTGTCATCAAGTTTCTATGGTTGAATGGTGTTAAATGAAGAAAGAAGATTCATAAAATGGATATAGGTTTTTTTGTTTGAGCAAAGTTGACAAATGTTAGTTTTTTCTTTTGATTTAAATGTATGTTTATGTAACATATTTATTTATATATTCAACGACCCAATGCTCTTATTTATTTGATTATAGTTTTTCTATTTTGATTATGTTTATTTTCTATTATCTTTTGTTGGGTTATCCTACACAACATATTTAAAAGACAATATTTAAAAGATAACATAATTTTGAACATTTGATATGTAATTATGATAGACTTATCATGATATGTTCTTCATATGAAAGTAATTTATCTATATTACTACCACAAGAATTACATATGACATTTACGAAAAAATATATATTATATGAGATTTGTTTAACATGTATATGTACCTATGTATGTTATAAATTTATAATTAAATATATTTATGTTTAATAATTGAAGGGATTAAAATGATGCATCAAAACCAATTATTTAGACGAATATAATAATAATAATAATAATAATAATAATAATAATAATAATAATAATAATAATAAATATATATTTCCAAGTACCGCATTCATTTGAAACTCACACTACAACTCAAGAGTTTTCTAATTTATGTATATTTATTAGTTACAACTTAAGAGTTTTTAACTTATGATTATTAATTAGTAATCACTAATAACTTTTTATTTTCCTTTCTTTTATAAGGTTGTAAAGTTTTGAACATTAAAAAACATTAATGTAATTGAAGAGATTTGTGATTTAAATATGAAGAGTTCATATAAATGTTATAATAGATGTTTTAGTGTTTTTATGTTATTAAAAGTTATAGTGTTTATTTTTCATAATTTTTATTATTCGTTGTATATATATCTTTTTGAATACAAATGTTATAATAGATGTTTTTCTATTTCTATGTTACTAAAAGTTGCAGTTTATATTTTTGTTCATACGTTTTATTACCCGTTATATTATCATTCATTTGATATATAATTTACACAATTTTAAACGGTTTATAAAATTATAAAATAATTGTGTATATCACAATGACTTAAAAGTTAAACTATAATTTTTAATAAAACTAATATGTTAACTATATGTTTGTTTTACTACTAACATTTTGTTTCAAAGTAGACATATTAAATAATAATTTGGTAAAAGTTGTTATTTTAACTATATAATTCTATTCCCGCGCAACGCGCGTGGATTCGCCTAGTATAATTATAAATCTAACATTTTTTTTCTTGAATCGCATGCATTTGAAACTCCCATTCATTTTTCCTTTAACCACATTCATTTGAAACTCCCATGACTTTTCAATTTATGTCTAATAATGATTATAAGTTGGTTAATAAGCTTAAATAAATATAAAACCTAAAGTGTAATCATATATAAACTAAGTTTTAATATTAAAAGAATATATTTTTTTCTACTTATAAAGCTATGTTTTAACATTTAACATATTATATTTAATTTATTACGTATAATATGTTGTTGTATGTAAACCATTATCATTTTAAAGCTACAACTTTTGAACAATTTGTATAAAACACTTAAATTGTTATTTTAAATATAACCTTAGAAGATCAACTTATATATAAATTTTAGTTCAACTTAAACAACCTAAAGAATATTTTGTAAATAGTTAAAAGTGATAAATTGTAGTGTATTTCTAATAATGATTATAAGTTGGTTAATAAGGTTAAATAAGTATCAAACCTAAAGTGTAATCATAAATAAACTAAATTTAAATATTAAAATAATATTTTTACTTCTACTTTGAAAGTTTTTTCTTTAACTTTTAACATATTATACTTAATTTATGAGATTTAACATGTTTTTGTATGTAAACCATTCTCAATTTAAAGCTACAACTTTTGAACAGTTTTGACAAAAAACTTAATTGTTAATTTAAATATAACAATACAAAGTCAACTTCAATATAAATTTCAGTTCCACTTAAAAACTCAAAGAATTTTTTGTGAATAGTTAAAAATAAAAAATTATAGTGCTAAATGAAAAAAATAAATTGTAGTATTAATTTAACTCAAATATTTTCTAAAGATATTCTTATAATCGTTAAAAGTTTTCAAATAAGTAGTTTAAAATAACTTACAGTATCAATAGTTAAAAATAACTCTATATAAATGATTATATTGTTACTTTTAAAATAAAATAAAAATTGTTTGATGTTTTAAATAATTACAATGATAGAAATTACAACTTTAAGCAAATAAATTTAAAAAAAAATAATTAACAATAACAGCAACTATAAATAACATTAAACCATATATTATATTTAATTTTATTCATGAATAATCCACGGGTAGAGGTTATTCAAAAGATTAAGATTATGCAGTTTTAATAGATGTATATATTATCATATAATTCAAATTAATCAATATATTATATCAATTTAGTATACAAATTATTATATCAAATTTAATAACCATATTATTGTTATATTAAAAAAAACATATATTGGTAAATATTTCAGCTATATAGATGTTTCTGCGCAACACACAAACATTCACCTAGTATATATATACAGAGAGAGAGAGAGGGAGGGAGAGAGAGAGAGAGAGGGAGAGAGAAAGAAAGAAAAAGAGAGAGAGACGGAGAGAGAGAGAGAGAGAGAGAGAGAGAGATTGCGGTCTTTACAGCACCAAAACCGCAGTCGGGGGTGATATTCCAGTCGAGGTGGCAAGGGAGCACCTCTAACGCACCCACTCCCCAAAGCCTAATATTGATCCAATGAGAAATATAAAATTGATGACAGTTAAGAAGTAATTAAGATCTTTGATCAAAATCATTGAATTGTTGTGATTTGTAGGGAGTCAACCGTTTTCCTACCTAACAACCAATTTAATCTTCCGTCATTAGTTATTTTTCAGCCTAATATTGCTTTTACACTTGTTTAATCTAGATTTTACCAATAGATATACTTAATAAAATTAAATTATATATTTTTATTATCAAATTATATTTTTTAATTATTAAATTATATTTTTATCAACTAAATGTCATATCATTGTATTAATATTACTATTGATATATGGTATTAAAGGCTATTTTTTAAATATGTATGAAATTAGATTGATGTGGAAGCTAATTAGAAAGTAGTATAAAGGAAAACATTTGTTATTGTATCAATAGATATGTCACTGAATCTTTATATCAAATAATATGGAATCAATTATATTTAATTTTTTTAATGTATCAGGTTCATTTTCGTGTTATTTGTTTCATATTAACATTACGTTTTCAATGAGATTCACTTTTGGCCTTAGGCTGCTAGCGTGTATTCATCCAATCACTAACTACAAAAGCCAACAGGAATGTTATTATAATCATCAAATGTATGCTGTACTTGCATTATTTTTTACTCTCTTCCTTCTCATTATTGTTTGCATAAAGTACAATTAATATTGATTGTCCCATCATATATATATATATATATATATATATATATATATATATATATATATATATATATATATATATATATATAGGGGTGAGTTCCGTTGAAAACTCATAGTTTTCCGAGAATCCGAAAACTAAAGGTGAAACGTTAGATCAAAATTAACCCATTAAAGGCTTGTCGTCGTGCTACCAATCTTATTTAATGTTTGATTTTTCGTTTTATTGTAATTATTAATAAAAATATCTAAAAATTATCATAATAAATAAAATTTCAGATTTTTTTAAATAATAATTTTTGAATTTTTAAAAATATGCAGATGTTTTAAATTTTTTTAGAAAACATGAAGTTTTATTAAAAAAAAATGAATTTTTTTTTTTGAAAAAAACTGTAATTTTTTTAAAAACAACAAAGTTTTAAAAATCAATATATATATATATATATATATATATATATATATATATATATGTATATATATATATATATATAACAAAAAAACTATAAATTTTTTAACAAAAAAATCAACGTTTAAGTGCATGTATGCATATTTTTTTAAATGAATATATATATATATATATATATATATATATATATATATATATATATATATATATATATATATATATATATATGCGTATTTCTTATATTATAATATTTATAAGTAAATCATAAAAAATAACAATTTTTATTTATTAATCTATAAACACAATAGTCCAATTCTTTTAAAGATACAAAATAAAATATAAAAAACAAAAAATGTTACATATTTTGAAAGCGTTTTCATGTCTTCGTGTCATGATTTTCATATTTCCACCAATTTATCAACTTTCACTTTTTCAATATTTTCCACAAAATCTTCTAATCTACAATAAATTAATATATATATATATATATATATATATATATATATATATATATATATATATATAATGCAAGAACATTCACAAAAATGCATATATATATATATATATATATATATATATATATATATCATGTAAAATTCACATGTGATTATATAATATGATATTCACATGTTATTGTTTCTTTTAATATTAAATACGTGAATTACATGTGATTTACATCTAAATCACATGTAATTTATATGTGATTTACATGTGAATGTGATTCATATGTGAATTACATGTGATTTACATGTGAATCACATGTAATTCATATGTGATTTATATGTGATTTACATGTGAATCACAAGTGATTCACATGTAAATTACATGTGAATTACATGTAAATTACATGTGTTTTACATGTGAATTACATGTGATTTACATGTAAATCACATGTAATTCACTTGTGATTCCCTTGTGATTTACATGTTATTCACTTATGATTTACATGTGAATCATATGTGATTTACATGTGAATCACATGTAATGCATATGTAATTCATTCATGATTCACTTATGATTTACATGCAAATGTGATTCATATGTGAATTACATGTGATTTACATGTGAGTCACATGTAATTCATATGTGATTTATATGTTATTTACATGTGAATCACATACTTCAAACACTATAATCCATATACAGTACATTCTTACTTAATTACGGAAAAAACTATATCTCTTTTTTGGGACCCGCACTGTCACACCCCAAAACCGAGAACGGCGGAAACGTTCTGGGGCGGAGGACGTCATGTAATGTATCACAACAATGTAAAGTAGTAAACAAGCAACAACATCATCCATTGCATTAATAGTATAATTTTAATTACAAGTGTGTTCTTTCACAGTATAAGACAACATAATGAATAATCAAAATAAAAGACGAGTCTGAACTGCTCCGTCTTCACAAAACCTGGTCATCATACCTGTCTATTTGTGACCTGAGAATACAAGTTATTTTGAAAGCGAGTATCAGCCATAAAGCTGGTGAATTCATAAGTATTAATGTGTCTTTGATTTGAAAAACTTGTAATGAAAGTCTTGACATTGTTTTGCAAGAAAGTTCGTATAAGTGTGGAAATGTATGTAAGTAATTGAAAGCGTTTGATAAACCCTAGAAATCCCTATGATTCCTATTAGTATAGATGAAATCTTCTACCAAGACCTAGCTGTTTTGAAAGTAGCCTTCTACCAAGACCCGACTGTTTTGAAAGTAGCCTTCTACCAAGACCTGATTGTTCGACTATTATTATTATTATAAGAAATTGTATCCTTTGGTCCTAGGATACTCAAATATAATTCACCTCATCGGTTATGTGACTGAGTCACAAGATAAAGGTAATAATATAACTAACTTAAGTATTATCCTTTTATACTAGGATAACTAACAGTGTTAACTGAAGACATCCGTAGATGTACATTTACCTCTGTAGCTAACAGCTGGGTGTAGGAATAGTTAGTCCCTTAAAGTATACCTATAATGGTATCAACCATAGACATCCGTAGATGTGCATTTACCTCTGTAGCTAACAGTGGTGATAGGAATGGTTAGTCCCACAAAGTATCCTTTGGTACTAGGATATTAAGTCCAATCTATCTCGTCGATTGTGTGATTAAACCAAAAAATAAAGATAAGAAGGAGAATTATATAACAGTATCTATACATATAATATGGAATAGTAATTCATCATATATTATCTATGTAAACGTACTCATGTATTGCGTATCTATGTGAACGTACTCATGTAAGCGTATCTATGTAAACGTATTCATGTAAGCGTATCTATGTAAACGTATTCATGTAAGCGTATCTATGTAAACGTACTCATGTAACATGTAATGTACTAGTATAGACTCATGAATGAACTAACTCTTGTGTGATTCCCTATACTTGGAATGGTAAGTGGTATCTCCTAACTATACTTATAATAGTTACTAACCATGTACGTGTATAACCTGAAGTATGCCTTTGCTACCCAAAGGTACTGAATTGACCGAGGAAAACTTTTATATATCTATATGTATACATGATGTATAACTGATAGTTAAACGACATTTGGACGGATACCCGATACCCTACAAGACCACATCCCAACGGGGAAAAGGAAATAAAGCGTGTTAGCCTTCCTAAGTCCTTTAAACATTATTTATATAACTATACATACACAGGCATGCAATTGACAATATAAAAGCATATAAGGAGTTTTATAAAACCTTTGAAAAAGATTAATACCTAAGAAAATATCAACTTGATGTCAGTTTATAAAACGGTTTGAAAGTATTTGTTTGACAAAACAGTTTAAATACAAAGGAACCTTTGTTTGAAACACAAATGTAACAGGGTTTTGAAATAAACATACAGTGTTTAATAAACAGTTTAATAAAGTGTTTTAAACACCTAAAAACTTTTAAGATAAACATTTGAAGAAATCTGATTGGTAAAACAGTTAACGTATAGTAAAGCCATTTGCATGTTAATTATTAATCACGTGTGATTGATATAATAACTAAACATGATTCAACTTGTATCCCTCCCCCCCATAAAGCATTTATAAACATTTAAAAGGTTAATTCAAGTGGTATGAACTCACCTGTAGTTGGTGGTTTGGATGAACTGAAGATGTAGGATTGCTAGGTGTAAAGTGAAGACTTGAACACACTCTATGATCCTAGTTAACATATAATATCACATATATGTATCTAATTAGTATTTAAACAACTAATAAACAAATTTAAGACACACTAGGACATGCTAAACACCTCATACAAGTGTTATAAGTCCCAAGGATTGCTTCTAAGTGTTGTAGGGAAAGGCTAGTATGCTTGGGGTTCAAGGAAAACTCCATTAGATAGTTTCCGGTTTTGTGGTCACTAAAAAAAGAGTTTACGGTCGTAAACCCTTGAGTTTACAGCCGTAAGCTCATACACTTTTGACCATTTGTTGGTTTGAAGCCTTAAAAGTCCCTAGAAGCTTTTCTACTTGAAGTATGTGACTAAGGAAGGAACTAGGGCACCATTTCACTCCTATTTGGAGTTTACGGTTCATAAACCATTTTCCTTTGAGTTTACTACCGTAAACTCATAAGGTTTATGGTATTTTGGGGGTTTTCAAGTCCTTAGCTCGTTAAGGTAAAAGTCTAGGCTTGATTCAAGGCATAAGGAAGGAATATGGGTCATTTATACACACTTTGGGGTGTTTACGGTTTTGGGAGATCCCCAAACCGTAAACACATATAAATGAGAGATTTTGGTGCTTTTCATGTGCTTAAACACATCAAGGAAGGATTTAGACACGTTTCCAAGGCTTGTGAAGGACTAAGGCACCCTTTAGCACCTTTATTTGGTGCTTACGGTTCAAGAACTTCTTGAACCGTGAACACTTTGTTCTTGGTGTTCTTGGGACTTTTCTTTGATGTAAAGGTGTATAACAAGCTTTAAAAGACTCTAGGATAGAAGTACTTACTATATGGAAGCTTGAAATGAGGTAAAAGTCCAAGAACACTAGTGTGTGTTCTTGATGTTCTTGGTGAAAATGGAAGAATCAACCTTTTGGAATGATTTCACAGTTAGAAGAGTGTTAAAATACTAGATTAAGTCATATAATCACTTAAGAAAGCTAGAATCACTTATTAGTTTGAAGATCTTGAAAATCTTTTGGATGATACTTGAGAGAGAAATGGGTTTGGATCTTGAGTTTTTGGAAAAAGTGAAAAAAATGACTAACTCTCATATATATACTCCCAAATTTAGGGTTTTTGGCTGAAAATATTTTATTCCGGCGGTAAACTCTAATTTCTTAGAGTTTTGGAATAACAGTGTTGCACAATATCCCTAGTGCATCCTCTCTCCTGATATCTCTAAAGTGTGAATCCTGAAATACTCAAACTTATTCTAAAAAGTCTGAAAATTAATAGCAATTGTTCTGACTTCTATTAATTTGATATGTTTGCACAGAATAGAAATTTCGGGTTGTCACATCATCCCCTCCTTAGAAGGAATTTCGTCCCGAAATTAGAATTTAAGCAAATAAGTAGTTACAAATAACTAAGTAAAAAGACGAGGATATTTCAGTTTCATCTGATCCTCACGCTCCCAAGTGAATTCCGGTCCTCGCTTGGCGTTCCAGCGAACCTTCACTAGTGGAAAGCGGTTCTGATTTGATCGCATGACCCCTCTGTCAAGGGCCACTACGGTTCTTCCACGAAGGCAAGGATCTCGTTGATCTCGACCTCGTCGAGTGGGCTTACGAGAGTCCTGACGGAAAGATACGGTTTCAAGTTCGAGACGTGAAGGGTAAAATGTACGTTACTGAGTTCGTGGTGTAGGTTGGGTTTGTGAGTTACAGGACCGATTCTGGCAAGAATCTCGGAGGTCCTAACTATTTTGGATTTGGCTTACCACACTTTCCAAAGCGTATCAAGCCTTCCTAGAGTGAGATTTCCAAAAGGATTTGGCCTCTCACTTGAAATTCCAAGGTTTTCTTCCTCTTGCTTGTCTTCCCAATCAAGGGTCACTTCCTTTTAAGTCAAAGTCATAAGAGGTTTCGTAATCCGCGAGGAGTTCTGAATGAACTCTTGACAGTAGGTCAGCGAGACCTAGAATTTGGCGAAATATCATCGGTGTCTTCGGTGTTGACAAATTCTCAACGGTTTTGATTATTGGAAGGGTCCTCAAAATTCCCACATCACTAATAGTGTGCTTCGGGAATTCGACTCTTCAAATCTAAAACTCGTATTTGGAGAACTTCGCGTAAAGCTTATCTGATCGTAATGTTTCCAGGGTTTGTTGTAGATGCTCTTTATGATTTCCTTCATACTACGAGAGTAGATAAGTAAGTCATTTATAAGGACAATGACGAACTGATCCAAGCAAGGATGGCGTACCCTATTCATTAAGTTCATGAATACTACGGGCGTATTGGTCCTATCCGAGGGGTATCACTATGGGCTCATAGTGTCTGTATCGAGTTTGGAAGACTGTCCTCCGAACATCCTTCACTAACACTGGCAACTGGTGATATTCGGATCTCAGGTCTATTTCTGAAAGGTAAATAGTTCCTTGCGGTTGGTGAACCGACTCATCTATACGAGGCAGAGGGTAATGATTTCTAATGGGAATCTTGTCGAGGTCTCTGAAGATGAGGTACTCCTAGCATGAGTACTTCGCATCTATGAAATGATGGCTTCGCTAGAAAGACGATTTTGGAGAAAGAGATGTGCGCTCGAAATTGGTTTAGTGCGGATCGGATTATCTCAAGTTGTATGATAATGTCGGACTTACTTAGAAGTAAAAGACATTAGATTTGAACATAAGGGCGTTACAGACAAAATACAACAGTGCACCTTTTATCAGGGTTACAGTACTTTAGAGTAATTATAGGAATACTGCTGCGAACAAGGTATACTACAAAAGGCAAGTATACGCAGCATGAGGGTCCCTTAACTGACGGGATCTCAAAAAAGACAAGACTCGAGTTGCACTAGTTTAAAACGGTTTATAAGTCTGTTACAATGAAACGCCTTAATTACTTTTACGTGGGTTCGGAGTAGTCTCCCCTGCGGTAGTGATCCTTAGAATTATGCTGTCTGCGTCGGAGTTCTTTGTTATGGGACAATCCTCCTTGAAGTGCCCTATCTCACCGTATTGGTGGCATGACTGGATAGTACTAGCATTGGTGGTGGGAGTGAGGTGTTTAGTCAGAGTTACGTGGACACGGGTGCCTTCCTCATTACTCCACTTTGAAAATTTCCTCTTAAAGAGTCCAGCTTTATCACTACTTTTATGTGTAGGGTTGGTCCTGATGCCAGGGACGGGAGGAATGGGTCGTGCCGGTGCTGAAGAGGCAGGAGTTGCCACTTGCTAATGTTGCATGGCAAGTCTTTGGAATCGCTTTCGCTCACTTCTGGCTTGGCGATAGTCTCCTCTTTTCGGTCTTACAGCTTCGCAAGTTCGTGACTGTTGTCATTTGTTGACTTCCTGGATTGGTACTACAATCGGAAGTATCGACTCCTTTGTCAGTCTTGTTTGTGTTGCCGGAGTTGATGTGTGTAAGGAAGGTTGTCACAGCAGCTGCTACTGCAGCTTGTAACATAGCGGCGTCGATATGGAGGATATGGGTTTCGTTGCTCGGCTGATTGTTTCCGGATGACGACATGATTCTGTAACACGAAAGATAAGGATTTTGTGAGCGATTTTGGTTGACCCTAAATGTACTTCGATCGCTTAAGTAAAGAGTAAGAGTATGTTCTCGAAAGTTTGACCTACATCCCTATGATGCAGTCCTAGTACGGATTGGAAGTATGTTCATGATGGTTTGACCTACATCCATATGATGCAGTCCTAGTACAAAGTAGAAGTATGTTTGTAGAATGGTCTTAAGACGTTTGTCGTTCAAGCCGAGGTATCGTTGGTTGGTGAATAACATGATCCAACCACTAAAAGAGACTTGGAAATGTCTCCGGAGTTAAATTACTATATTCCAATGACTTGACTAAAGCATGTTTCAGATATACTCCAATGAAAGTATGATGAGAGTATTTGAACAAAGAGTGACACGGAAGTTAGCCGGCTGTCAATATCATTGATGTTTAAGATGTAATAAGTTCAGGAAAATTTAACCTTGTAAAAGGTCTTACATCATATCCGTAGTAGCAAAAGTTTTGGCCGCATAAAGGCCTAACTAAAAGTACTTACAGTACAAATGGTTTCATAGAAAAATGTTGCACAGGACCTAGACAGGAAATCGATCCCACTATAACAGGGAAAGAAAATAAGACATCTACTACTAGTGATGATCATCCCTCTGGAGAACTCTTAGCTCAGCCAGTTAACGTTCCATATCAAGCAGGTGTCTTTCGTACACCCTCTGGCGTACTCGGAGTTCTATGACTTCGGCTCATGATTCAGCCAATGCTTGAAGCAGGGTTTCATGGTCTCTTTCAGATCTCTCATGAGCATCTTCCAGACGAATGGTGCGAAGGGTATGCATTCTCACATTGGTGATAACTTCGGTGATCTGATGTAGGGTTGTCTTGCCTTGAATCTCATTTCGAGCCACTCTGCGGACCAAAATTGGCAAGATTCTGTCTGCTGAGCCCCCATTGCTCAAGTCATAAAAGCTTCGGTCACCAGTAACTGGCATGGGCTGATCTTGTCCTTGGCTCCATGTTTCCAAGCATTCTACCCACGGAGGCGTTGGGCCATGAAAAGCCGGACGAGGGTTAGGATTTGGAAAGGGGGCTGCCTGGGGTAGGTTCTCAACCTCGGGTTCGGAGTTAGCACCATCCAAAAGGTCTTCATCATGGTGATCATTCAAAGGGATAGGATGATCATTCCCTGGTTCTTCTCCAAACCATCCATCAATGACTTCGTTCGGAAGGTACGGGTTGCCGTGGGGATGGAGTCCAGCCATGTTATCTATGCGAGAATTAGGGTAAGGGAATAATTATTAGACGGACTATCTAGATAATTATTAGAAAATCTTCATTAGTTACATCACTATTTGTAAAGTGCATACCAGTTATATGTAATCAACACAGGATAGGCCTTCGAATAAGTGACCTTAACTCCAAATTCACAAGGAATAGGGGTAAAGCAAAAATTTCACCGATTCTAAGTTTATAACATCCTAGTTACATATAGCCTTAGTGTATCCACTTAGAAACTATCAACTTAGTAATGAAGATCCTTTTTAGTTCTCAAGTAAGTAATTATAGTAACACAAAACACCCCTATGGTATTTTAGACATAGGTTATGTTATAATGTTCTCATTGTAGTAGTGTTGGTAAGTTTTTAGACTTGTTGACACATCACAACCATTCTTGGGCATGTGCTAATCACTCCTCGGAACAACATAATTGATCAGGCTATGCCACTCCCAATACTGACCATACATCCCCGAGCTTACCTGTGATATTCAACAATCGTAATACTTTTGTTCTTGTCGCTTTGACACCGATTCTAGTATGAATGCAGGCACGTATACTTACTTAAATATTTTATTATTTAAAAGTATAAACTCTTAGTCAGAGTATTTTTAATCCCATTGTATTTATAGTTAGTATATCTTTTATGGGTTGATATACTGAATTCACTATAAACCTGGCTCTGATACCAATCTGTCACACCCCAAAACCGAGAACGGCGGGAACGTTCTGGGGCGGAGGACGTCATGTAATGTATCACAACAATGTAAAGTAGTAAACAAGCAACAACATCATCCATTGCATTAATATTATAATTTTAATTACAAGTGTGTTCTTTCACAGTATAAGACAACATAATGAATAATCAAAATAAAAGACGAGTCTGAACTGCTCCGTCTCACAAAACCTGGTCATCGTACCTGTCTATTTGTAACCTGAGAATACAAGTTATTTTGAAAGCGAGTATCAGCCAAAAAGCTGGTGAATTCATAAGTATTAATGTGTCTTTGATTTGCAAAACTTGTAATGAAAGTCTTGACATTGTTTTGAAAGAAAGTTCGTATAAGTGTGGAAATGTTTGTAAGTAATTGAAAGCGTTTGATAAACCCTAGAAATCCCTATGATTCCTATTAGTATAGATGAAATCTTCTACCAAAACCTAACTGTTTTGAAAGTAGCCTTCGACCAAGACCCGACTGTTTTGAAAGTAGTCTTCTACCAAGACCTGACTGTTTTGAAAGTAGTCTTCTACCAAGACCCGACTGTTCGACTATTATTATTATTATAAGAAATTGTATCCTTTGGTTCGAGGATACTCAAATATAATTCACCTCATCGGTTGTGTGAATGAGTCAAAAGATAAAGGTAATAATATAACTAACTTAAGTATTATCCTTTTATACTAGGATAACTAATAGTGTTAATTGAAGACATCCGTGGATGTACATTTACCTCTTTAGCTAACAGTTGGGTGTAGGAATAGTTAGTCCCTTAAAGTATACCTATAATGGTATCAACCGTAGACATCCGTAGATGTGCATTTACCTCTGTAGCTAACAGTGGTGATAGGAATGGTTAGTCCCACAAAGTATCCTTTGGTAGTAGGATATTAAGTCCAATCTATCTTGTCGATTGTGTGATTGAATCACAAAATAAAGATAAGAAGGAGAATTATATAACAGTATCTATACATATAATATGTAATAGTAACTCATCATATATTATCTATGTAAACGTACTCATGTATGTGTATCTATGTGAACGTACTCATGTAAGTGTATCTATGTAAACGTACTTATGTAAGCGTATCTATGTAAACGTATTCATGTAAGTGTATCTATGTAAACATATTCATGTAAGCGTATCTATGTAAACGTATTCATGTAAGCGTATCTATGTAAACGTACTCATGTAACATGTAATGTACTAGTATAGACTTATGAATGAACTGACTCTTGTGTGATTCCCTGTACTTGGAATGGTAAGTGGTATCTCCTAACTATACCTATAATAGTTACTAACCATGTACGTGTGTAACCTGAAGTATGTCTTTGCTACCCAAAGGTATTGAACTGACTGAGGAAAACTTTTATGTCTCTATATGTATACATGATATATAACTGATAGTTAAACGACATTCGGACGGATACCCGATACCCTACAAGACCACATCCCAACGGGGAAAAGGAACCTTTGTTTGAAACACAAATGTAACATGGTTTTGAAATGAACATACAGTGTTTAATAAACAGTTTAATAAAGTGTTTTAAGCACCTAAAAACGTTTAAGATAAACATTTGAAGAAATCTGATTAGTAAAACAGTTAACGTATGGTAAAGCCATTTGCATGTTAATTATTAATCACATGTGATTGATATAATAACCAAATATGATTCAACTTGTATCCCCCCTCATAAAGCTTTTATAAACATTTAAAAACATTTAAAAGGTTAATTCAATGGGTATGAACTCACCTGTAGTTGGTGGTTCGGATGAACTGAAGATGTAGGATTGGTAGGTGTCAAAACTTGAGGGCAAGTTTTGTAAACTTTCAAAACTTTTCATTTCTTGTAACTTATGAGTTAAATAGAATAATAAAAATGAAGACTCTTCATTTTTCTAACTCTTGTGTTCTTTTAATGGTTTTAATTCAAGTGTGACTCTTGGTTTTCCATAACTTGAGGACAAGTTATGGACTCCATTAAAACACATTATGATCAAGAATTAAACTACCAAGTAGGTTACAAGTAATTCCTATGATCATCTAAATTCATAAGATCAAGAACATGAATATCCATATCAAAGTTTCAAGATCATATGAACACATATAATCATGAAAAATTGATATTAGCCATTGTAAATGGATTAGAACAAACATTACACCATCTAAAACAAGTTTTATAACACCAAAACAGTTTAGGGTAATGTTTCTAGTCCATTTCCAGCAGCAAAAGTCAAAAATCTGAATTCTGTGGCTCCTACTCGTCGAGTGCACGAACCTACTCGCCAAGTAGGATGAAGATACACATGAGCTCGGCGAGTCCCCCCATGGACTCGGCGAGTTCATCCGGCAGACAGCAAGTTTTTTGACTTTTTCCAATATTTTGCATCAAGTATCAAACAAACAAGCCTAGGCTCTGATACCACTGATGGGTTTTGAGCATTCTAAAACTTCCTAAGTGTACATGCAACCCTAATAAACCTTGGATCTATGTTTGTCTAAGATACATGCAAATAATTATTTTTCCAAGGTTCATATCCTAACTAGCATGGCATGGGGAACTTGAATCAAATAAAGCTAGTAGAAATACTTACCTTGTAGTTGTAGTTGATTCCTTGGAGTTTTAGAGCCTAGCACCAATAGTGTGGATGCCTCAAATGGAAATCACAAATCACCACAAACCTGGAACTTTGAGAGAGTAGTCACTACTATCTTGACATCGACCCTCTTGGTTTACTCACCTCAACTCGTGTGATTTCAAGAACCAAAGCCTCCTTTATATAGTGTGGTGGATTAGGGTTACATCCATGTAAACCCTAATACCCATGTCTTTTCATTTCCATGAGATCCATGGGTTAAAGCTCCATGGAGTATCCATGGACTTTCCATGCAAGCCTAGCCCATTCCAAATAAGCATTAGCCCACACTATATAAATATAGAAGCCCATATTTAATTAGTAATATCTTTGATCTCTAAATTAATCCTAGATTAATTATAGATCAATACTAATTAAATAATATGATCTTATATTAATATATTAGAACTTATAATATATTAATAAATCATAACTTGTACCATTCTCAAAAGATTATCCATAGGTGAAGTGCAACCCAAATGGACCATGCCGGGTGGGGTCAAGTAAATACTAAATATAGTTATGGACTTAGACACTATATCCAACATTTACTACCTTAAACTCATAAGGTTGATGGTATTTTGGGGGTTTTCAAGTCCTTAGCTCGTTAAGGGAAAAGTCTTCGATTCAAGGCATAAGGAAGGAATACGGGTCATTTATACACACTTTGGGGTGTTTACGGTTTTGGGAGATCCCCAAACTGTAAACACATATAAATGATTGATTTTGGTGCTTTTCATGTGCTTAAACACATCAAGGAAGGATTTAGACATGTTTCCAAGGCTTGTGAAGGACTAAGGCACCCTAAGGCACCCTTTGGCACCTTTATTTGGTGTTTACGGTTCAAGAACTTCTTGAACCGTGAACACCTTTTTCTTGGTGTTCTTGTGACTTTTCTTTGATGTAAAGGTGTATAACAAGCTTTAAAAGACTCTAGGATAGAAGTACTTACTATATGGAAGCTTGAAATGAGCTAAAAATCCAAGAACACTAGTGTGTGTTCTTGGTGTTCTTGGTGAAAATGGAAGAATCAGCCTTTTGGAATGATTTCACGGTTAGAAGAGTGTTAAAACACTAGATTAAGCCATATAATCACTTAAGAAAGCTAGAATCACTTATTAGTTTGAAGATCTTAAAAATCTTTTGGATGATACTTGAGAGAGAAATGGGTTTGGATCTTGAGTTTTTGGAAAAAGTAAAAAAAAATGACTAACTCTTATATATACATACATATATATATATATATATATATATATATATATATATATATATATACTCCCAAATTTAGGATTTTTGGCTGAAAATATTTTATTCCAGCGGTAAACTCTAATTTCTTAGAGTTTTGGAATAACAGTGTTGCACAATATCCCTAGTGCATCTTCTCTCCTGATATCTCTAAAGTGTGAATCCTGAAATACTCAAACTTATTCTAAAAGGTCTGAAAATTAACAGCAACTGTCCTGACTTCTATTGACTTGATATGTTTGCACAGAATAGAAATTTTGGGTTGTCACACACACTCTGTCAAATTCTTTCATCTGTTAAAAACTACAAAAAAGTTGATTTTAATGAAAAAGAAAACAAACCAAGATCCATCTTGCATTTGTATTTTCTCTAAGTATCCACTTGCACGTGTGAGGAAACCTTCTATTTCTTTTCTTCTATGTTGAAGGTATAACTTTAGAAAAAAGTGTCATTCTTTCCGTGGAGCCATTTTCCTTAAAATGATGTGTAAAAAATTGTGCAGTCTCCATGTTCACTCACATGGCTGCAAAAACAATGGCAAAGTTGTCCTCTTCTCCACCCAACAATAAAATCAAAATTCTCAGTCTTTTGTGTATCTAATATTGCTAAAATTACATAAAAATTTCACTTTGGAGTAAAAAACAAGAATCACAAGAAATAAAAATGTATTTTCTTTTCACATATAATAGCAACATACTTACATTTTGCTATTAGGGGTAAAGAAATTTATGTCGATTGCTATTATGAGTAAAAAAGGAAAGTAGATTGTCCACATTGATTAAAAAAAAGTAAAATACATTGCTATTTCTTGCAATAATACCTCAAGCAAGTTTTCAGTTTTTTCCAATCGCTTGACTAAACCAGCTTGATGACAGATTTGAGTAGCAATCTCATTGTGAGGAAGACCAACAGTAGAAAACAAAGGAATATTTTGTCCTCTAGCAATTGAATTCATCACATCAGTTATGGAGATACCAGTCTGGATCATTTCTTCTGGATATGTTCTCTCACTATGATTGATAGAACTTCCTGAAATAATAATAGCTACTTGCCAATAATAATGAAAATCCAACAACAGCTAATCTTCTATACCTCAGTTATGATGGATAATTTATGGACTAAAATATCGACAATCATCTCATTAGATTTAAACATCTTGATTTGCAAATCAGCGAGCAAAGCAGCAACCAGTTGATTATCATGGTCTAAACAATAGTTTTTTATATCTGCCTGAGGCTTTATAAAAACTTGAAAATCATCACTGATACCCAAGTAGTTATCAACCTAAAAATGATAGCAATTTAATTATCCACCAAAGTTAAATTCAAAAGATTAGAAACAAGATTACCATATAAATAGTCGATCCATTTTTTATTTTATTTATTACCTCTTTGAATAGACACCAATAAAAAAGTCACTTACATCAGATTTAAGCATTGGCTGGAGTATATCAGCAACATCAGGAATTTGATACATCACTATCGCTTTCACTTCTTCTCATGTCTAGAATAATCTCTTATTCAAAATCATCAAAAAAGCAAGAACTTGTGGCGTACAAAATGCCATCGATTTCCCTAAACAATGACTCTCGCGTCTCATTCCACCACCTGAAAATCAAAAGAGCCAATCCACATATACCTATTTAAAAACCAACGGATAGTGATGCTGCTTTCGAACATCGAAACGTCCTCTCGCTTAGGGACCGGAACCTCATAGGCGAAGGAGAATCGGGAGGTCCTGAGCGATCGGACCTCTGGCTGATTTATTAGGGCACGGAACTTCAAGACGGAAGAATGACACAACCACCGTGTTGTTCAATCTATCAAACATCGAGGATCTTCAATGAAGGTGGTGGTTGTTGACAGAGGTAGGGTGGTTGTTGGAGGGAGCAGGGAGGCAGTCGACGAAGAGGGAGGATGTCGGTGAAGAACACAAATCGAGAAACAGAGAGAGAGAGAGAGAGAGAGAGAGTAATTGTTATTTCAATTAATAGTTAATTTGATCTTTCTAATTTTTTTATACCATATTTGGCACTGTACTTTATTGCTAAAACCCTAATACACCATTAAATTTAGTCATATTTACAAAATATGCCACTAATCATCTAATCCGTCCAATAAATTGATCCAACATTCCACTTTTAGTTCTCGGGTTCTCGGGAAACTTTGAGTTCTCAAATGATCCTTCATTTCTCTCTCTCTCTCTCTCTCTCTCTATATATATATATATATATATATATATATATATAGGCTTAGGTTATTCTATTCAAACTAATTATTGTACATCTATTGTATGCTATGAGAATTACTAAGAGAACAAGTTGTTTAGCAATGCGAATACGTTCAACCTTACAAGAATATCATCATTTTCATGCACTCTCACTAATTATTTTTTTTTTTGTTCTCACACATCGTTTTTCACTCATTTTCATTCTGACAGAATACGACTCAATAAAACATTTTGAAAACATTATGACAGAAATGAGAATAATAATAACCTTATAGACGATTTAATTAGTGAGAATGTGTGTTAATGACAATAGTTATGTAAGATTGAACGTATTTATATTACCAAACAACACATTTTCTTTATCAGTCTCATAGCATATGATAGATGTACAATAATTAGTTAAAATACTTGAACCTAGCTCTCTCTCTCTCTCTATATATATATATATATATATATATATATATATATATATATATATATATATATATATATAAACCTCAATGTACTCATCGTTGCTCTCATACCCAGCCTCTTCGTCCTTCGTATCCTCAAGATCATCATCAGTATCCCCATGATGTGTGCCTGAAGGACCGTCACCACCATGACCGGCACCCTGTGGCTGAGAAGGGGGTGGAATAGAAGGACCCGCCCTAGGAAAAGGTGGATGGTCCATCCCCAGATGCTACATAACTACAGCAATCGAATCCATAATCCAACGACACTCCTCATGTGCAAAAATCAGATACCACATCATGTCACATAGAGTTAGCTTCGGCTGGTTAGGCTCCACGTAGCTAGGCCTTTGACGCCTCACAAAGGCAGGTTAGGGGATGTCCTCTGACTCCACCTGCTAGATTGGATCCACAATATTGTCCTTTAAAATCCTCCACTGCTTCCTTACTCCCCGAACCACCACCCACATCTTCCCGAGAGCAGTATTACCCAGCTCCCGGATAGGCATAGGAACCATCACACTAGTGTCAACCTCATAAGACAAGGCCAACCTAGTAACCCAGTGACTCCTACAGATCCTGCTTGAAGGTGTAGAACCTAGAGCCATGCTAGATAAGTAAAGAGCAAGAGCAAAAGGAAGATTAAGGAAAACCTTTTGTTTGTGAGGCACCACATATAGAGAAGGTCACCCGAGGGAACCTTGTCACACTCTTGTCTGTGAAAAATTCTAGAACAGACCAATCGGTGGATCAACCAACACACAGGAGAACGGAAGGCGCTCTCCTTAGTCGTCCTGGAAACATAAGTCCCACGTGCGTGGGCCCAGACCTACATGTATCTATACTCCTATGGTGGAACGGTAATACAGCAATCAAGATAAGCATAAAAATGAGGGCTTAAAGTCTCCTCGATAGTGTAAATCCCTAGACGCCTCCCCAGCTCGATCAGGCTGCAGGAGCGGGATATGCTTCCCAAGATAAAAGTTAAAGTTAATCGATCTGTCTATCGTGTTGACTCCTTGTCAAAGCGAACTGTCGAAAATAACTCCCAGCAAAGCTCCTTGTAGATCACCTCCTAAACCTTGATGACCCGCTGCCATCCATGGTAAACAAAATGCTCGAGATAGTTATCATCTTGCAATACACGGGTAAGGAATGGTTTTGGTCGAGCCGACAACCCAAAATTGTCTGCCACTCTCTAGGAAAGAACCTGGTGAATACGGATCTTCTTGGACAAAAGATCAGTAAGGCGAGAAATAAAAGAGCTCCAATTAGGAAGATCATCAGGTTACTCTAGAAAAGGATGTGAAGGCCAATTTGGAGGTAACTGACCCGCAACTTGTCGACCTCGTCCAACCATACCTGTAGAAAAATAGGCCAAATAGCAGTTAGGAATAAGTTAGAAAAGGTAAAAACTACATTAGGTGTTGAAATGGGCCATACGGGCTAGATGCGCGTTGTGTGCGAGTGCGTACGGCACACATGCATCTGTATGCTGCTCTCCAAGAACACGAAGAATAGTAGGCATGGCAACCTGTTGTTTCGTCCAATTTTCAACCTAAAAACCATATTGGCATGTTCGCTTAGTCATTTAGAACACGAATAGGTATCCCATTTCGTCTAAAACATCACGAATTTACAAATTTAGTTAAAAAATAGAAATTTTAAAAACTCAAAATGAGGATCAATAGATGAATTAAACCCAAAATTTAGTATATAGGAAGTAAAATCAATAGTATAAGATGCTTTAGTTATCATTTATTTCACAAAAACTAACACAATTTTATCGATTTATAAAACCACCAAAAACCCTAAAAACTTGAAATTTATCACTAATTTTAAGTTAGAAGTAGGCCTAGAGGTTACCCGCGAGTAGAGTGATCGAACAAGACGAAGTAATCGAAGAATGGAGGCAGGTGTGGGAAGTTTGCGCCGTACGTGTGGGACCCAATCACGACAAACCAGAAAGGGGTAGAAGGAATGTTTGGGAAAGTCCAAATGAAGGCAAAATTCGACTTTAATGTTGATCTGCAAGTGTGTGACGCACGTATCGTATGCCCAACACGCATAATCAAGATTTCTAAAAATTAACACTTTTTCATCCCCAGAAACCATTAGTTACCATAGATCCTAAAAGCCTCTAGGAGTTTAACTTAATTAAAAGATTAAGGGCAAGGAAGAAGGATTTCCTTAAAGTAGTAGGAAAAAAATTCATTCGTAATATAAGTTGCTAGGGAAGCAACAGTAGCATGCTATAATTAGTAGATTTTATAGGTTGCTAGGGAAGCAACAATAGCATGCTATAATTTGAAAATTTTATAGGTTGTTAGGGAAGCAACAGTAGCATGTTATAATCAATAAATTTTATATGTTGCTGGGGAAGCAACAGTAGCATGATATAATCAGTAAATTGTATATGTTGCTAGGGAAGCAATAGTAGCAAGCTATAATCAGTATATTTTATAGGTTACTAGGGAAGCAACAGTAACATGATATAATCAGTAAATAGCTTGCTAGGGAGCAACAATAGCATGCTATAATCAGTAAATTTTATAGGTTTCTAAGGAATAAACAATAGCAGGCTCTAATCAGTCAATTTTATAAGTTGCTAAGGAAGCAACAGTAGCATTGCAACAATCAGTAAATTATAGGTCGCTAAGAGAGAAACGACGACATAATAAGAAAAGAAATGACAAACGATATCAATAAAGTCTTTAATTATCAAATCGATAAGAAGACAAGTTGATAGGAGAGCAATTTTAGTACCCCACAAATGAAAAAGTAGTGTTAACCCCTTAGGAATAAAAAATAACCTTCTTGTCGTTATTTCAGGAAAACAACCTTGCTATGTTAACCTTGATTGACACGACCACCATTCAGACCATGATCCAGTGTCAAGTCACTGATGCATTAGGGAATCTTAAAGCTAACAAGGATGACAGAAGTAATAAGGAAGGTAATCAACTAGCAAGAACCTATCAAGAGTTTCTCAATAGTGAGATGGGGTCATTCTATGGAGACAGAGAAGTAGATGGTTTGAACTATTAGACAAAAGAGATAGAGATCAAGTGGGCTAGTGAACATAAATTTAAGTTCGCAACTTGCATGTTCATGGTAAGAGTCCTCCTCTGGTGGACTATCCACGTCAAGGCTTTAGGAGTAGACAGAGCCTATGAAACTTCCTGGTGAGAGTTAAAGAAGCAAATGATAAAGGAATTTTGTTCTAGCACGAGCCGAGCAGGAATTTAATCATCTGAGCACCAAAGAGTCAGTCTTGGCTTTCTATACAGTACACTTTGAGTAGCTAGTCACCATATTCCTTGAATTATTTAACTCGTAGATCCATAAGATCAATGCATATCTCCCAAGGGTTAGCTCCCCATATCAGAGTCGAAGTGCAATAGCACCAGCCTAATACCTATAAGGAAGCAAAATATTTAGCCTTCCCCAGAACAAGTGGAGAGGAATAATCAAGGGCAAATTTATTCGGCCCTTGTGGAAGGAAAAAAAGGAAAGGAAGCCTCATGAGAGATCGCCCACTTTACCATGGGGATACTTGGGAAGACTCCCCTTGTGCATTAAATGTGGACATCATCAACTGGGTAAATGTGATAAGTTTAGGTGTAACTGCTGTAGAAGGCTAGGGTACGTCGCCAACATCTGCAAGAGTCAACCAAGCCAGTAAAAGGAAATATTGGTTATTAGAATAAAGAGGTTTAGGAATTTGACTCATAGGAATGGTTATATAGGGTTTGAACAAGGGAATTGGAAACCCTTGAAATTTTACTCAACATTATTATAGAAAGGTCTATTTTGAGTACATGTTGTGATAGGAAATAAAAATAAAAATCCTTCCAGAAATCCACAATAATACTAAAAATAAGAGATTTAGATTTTCTATTGGTGTAAAATAAGGAATAGATCAAATAGGATTCCAAAAGACATATATTAGATGCTAATGATAAAGTTGAAGAATTAGAAGTAGAAAACTAAAAAGGAAATTTAGTTATCCTAATAAGTAGGAAAAAGGAATATATTTTTTTATTAAGAACCTGGTCTCCCTACTTAAAATTACCATAAGGTCCGAATTTGGAGGACAAAATTCCTAAAAATGGGGGAGAATGTAACAATCTGAAATTTCCCATCACCAATTGTCACTAAAGATTAGCATGAACCGATTATAATGATACAACTTTTCATATTGAAGGAAAATATGATCAGTTAAATAATGATAATAGGGTAAAAAATGAGTGACCAAAAAGTTATATCACTTTTTATGATGGTTAGCGTATTTGGAAAGTACATAACAACGTGATCTCAAAGATATAAACTTGAGAAAATATGAATCCGATTGGAGGGTTATGATTTTATAAAAGATAAACATCAACCGCGTTAATACTTAATATACGCTATTAACATCAAAATGACATAAAGAGATCGTTTGACTTTCAGCGAACATCATAAAAAGGAAAATTGTAGTACTCTAAGAGATAAGGACTTTGAAAGGAAAAATGTCAAAAATAGAGTGTGTATGAAGTAGATACCATTTTTATAAAAGTATAAAATACGGGTTAAAAATGAAATTCAAAATTTGTCTATGCGGCCTTAAGGAAAGTTGTAGTACTAGTAGAGAGTTACACAAATATATATATATCTATATATATATATATATATATATATATATATATATATATATATATATAGGGTAAGAAACAAGATTCATATAAGGAAGATATGAATTTTTTAAAAGATTTAGGGGTGTACGCCTATTGTGCGTCATGCCTGTCATGCACACCTGACACTCTGATTCATCGAAGATTAGGGAGATGTGGACCATCAAAAGTGTGACACGTGGCAAGCTCTGGATGGAGCCACGAAGCGAGTGCACGTTGCGCGTGAAGTGCACCGTGCACACAACCACTATAAATAGAGGTGCTCACTTTATGATTTTCTCATCCCACACCCTCTTCAAAACACTCTCTATACCTCTCAAGCTGTTTCGGAGACACTCTCGATGTCACGAAGCTTCGGAGGCAATGGCTCAGTTGCTTCAGAATACACTACTAGAGTAAGTTCATGCCTCTATTTTACTATTTTAAATGTTTTACGTGGGGAATACATGATTATCACATGGTTTTATCAAAATATGTTTATATCTATAAATATCAAATCATTTTAAAGCTTAAAGCCTTATGATAATGTAGCTATAGATATTATGCCTAGTTGTAAGAAATGATATTATGCCTAAGAGATATGACGCCCAATAGTCTAGAAAAAGATAATACCTATATGTTATAATCTCCAAATCCCTAGGATAATGTAGTACGTAGAAGTTATGTTGGTCAAATATAGGATATACATCGTACTTAGTTGTTACTCTGCCCAAATATCTTGTTTTCAGATAATTAGAGTATATATATGAATACATATATATACAAAATAATTATGAGATCAAAACTTATAATTATCAAATATAAGATAAAGGGCTTTATATTGCGGTAGTTATAGAAAATCCCTAGGAATGATCAAAAGATAAAAGATAAAAAAGAAAAAAGAAAAGATAAATACCTAAGGCCAATGCATTAGTGAGCTGTTATATTCATCCAAAGGCCTTGATTAAATTTGGCATTCCTCGATACCTATAATTGTTAATCTTGTGAGAGCTACAAAGATATGTGTAGATTTATACTGTGATTGACAACCCCACCTGTGATTGCTAGCTACAATCCCAGCAGGATAACTTTTTTATTATTCACTATTCGACGTCTGATGAAGCATCATGGCGGGACGAAATTATTAGTCAACCAACGTCGATTATGGGGGCTCATGGTAATACATTAGATCACCTTGGAGATTAGACAACCATTAGGACGCCTTAGAATGGTAGATAAAATACGTTAGGATTAGATAAATATCCTAAAAGCTAATATGATAGGGTCGGTAGGTATCCTAGAAGATAATGAGATATGATCGATAGTACCCTAAAAAGATATTAAGATAGGATCATTAGATATCATGCAAAGATAATAAATTAGGGTTAACAAAATATCCTAAAAGATAGTAATCTATGAGGTGGTATAACAAAACATATGAAACTAGGAAGCGAAGAATCATAAAGAATTCAAAAAAGTTTTCAAAGGAGTTTATTATACATTTACCCCAAAACCTATGAACTCACCAACATCATGTTAAAATTTTCAAAATCGCATGTGCCCCTAGGAAGGAGTAGAGATCGAGTTGGAAAGGATTATCAGCATGAAGACTTGTAGTTTTTCATTTAAATAGGTAATGATAATTAGAGCTCTGTGATTTGGTAAATCTGTGTACTGTCACCACTCGGCATTTCCACCATCGGCCGGGGAGGGTGTGACAAAATCTGTCGAATTGCGATAACTATAAATATAAATGAATTAAAACTTCAAACATGTTTTTAACATATCTACGTCTTTTGTTTGAAAATTTTGATAACATATTTGTAATCACCATGTTCAGGGCATCTGACTAGCATACTCAGAAAATTTGAACGAAGTTGTTTTTTGTCGGATTTTTACAAGCCGAGGAGGTGACACTTGTCACAAAACTATGGCTCCAATTGTGAAAAGAAGAATGGAGCCACACTTCCCATCTTCTCCTATATAAGGGAAGGTCGGTCACCCTCCCTCTCCACCATCTCTCACACATAATCTCTCTCATCCTCTCTGTGTCTCTCTTGTTTTTTGACTACGGTTCCACCTTCAACCATAGTACGTGGATGCCTCGCACCACCCAACACCATTTGTTGCCTCCCTTTCGAAGATCGGACCTCCGACAATAGTCCCCCTTTGACAACAACAGCTCCAGGCAGCCTCATCACCATCAAAAACCACCTTGAGACCACCGTCGGTATCACTTTCGGGGAAGCTTTGGAGAAATTTTAGCAGTCCCAAATAGCAGAAAAAAGTGATTTCTCCAACTTGTCTTGGCTCGAACTACAACCTCAAGTGTCATACTGTCAAAGAGAAGTATCAGTTGAAAAGTTACGAAATCGCAAATCAGGTCTTGATCTCGACAAGGATTACTCCACACACAACGAAAGTGAGTTCTACCACCTCTTTTAAACTTTTAACGTATTCAGGGGAGAATACATGTTTTGTTAGATTTACTATTTAACTATTTTCATAAATATTACATACGGTTTGATAACGATTGATAATAGTTAGTTATTATAGTTATATCGTTGTAAAATGTTATTATCGTCATTTGTTCAATTAAAATGATACAAATACTTCTATTTTTGAACTTGTACATTGTAACAACTCAAATTTTCAAACAAATTTTTCATTTCAAAATAAGTTATTTTCATTCAAAACTAGGCATAAACATTTCAAGTGTCATATAAAAAATACGAGTCATCCAAATCCCAAGATCACAAAACATCCTTCAGTGTGTACAGATCACGCCGGCGCCTTCCCACGGTCCTCGCTAACACCTGAAACACATACATAACAACTGTAAGCATAAATGCTTAGTGAGTTCCCCAATATACAACTTACGCACATACGCCTTTCCAGGCCCTGACCTTCCGGTCCATGCGTCTCAGGGGACTTCCGTCCCTGCTGGGTAAACCTTCCGGCCCTACCCACGCCGACCTTCCGGTCCATCACACAACATATTGCCTTCCGGCCCATAACATATTGCCTTCCGGCCCATAATATAATCGCCTTCCGGCCCATGACATACATAGCACATATAACAAATAACTTACCACATATAGCATACATATCACATATCATATCTGACCTTCCGGTCACACAGTCAAACCCTTCCGGGTACAGTATAGTGAGAAGACTCACCTCGTGAATGTCGAAAGCTAACAAATCCCGGAGTCACTCGTACTCGATCCGCCGAGCTACAATCTCCCTGGATGATGTACTCTCTGTGTCCCCAATCCTCAGAACGTGACTCCCTTGCTGTTCCTTTAGCCAAGCCCTTCCCTTCCTTGCACAACAACTCCTTCAAGATCACCAATGGCCTTTAACCTTGCTCCAGATGCACACAATCGATTTAGGGTTCCTCTCAGAAGGCTAAAATGAACAATGACGGCCAATAAGTCCCTTTTATACGTCCCAAACCTGAACGGTTAGGGTTTTCGCTAAACAGCGCAGACTCGCCGAGTCCATATCTGGACTCGTCGAGTCCAGTCGCGAACCCGCGACCAGGTCTGCAATCCTACTCGGCGAGTCTAGGCTCCAACTCGCCGAGTCCCCTCTTAAAACACCCCAAAAACATAATTATAACAATACCTGAAATTCCGGGCTATTACAACTCTCCCCCCACTAGGACTAGACTTCGCCCTCGAAGTCTCACTCTGAAAATAGCTCCGGATGCTGCTCCCGCATCTCACGCTCCGGCTCCCAAGTCATTTCCGATCCCTTCCGGTGTTGCCACTGAACCAACACCAGAGGTACCTCCTTGTTCCTCAGAACCTTGATCTTCCGATCCCTGATGGCCACTGATCTCTTAGCATAATTCAGGCTCGCATCCACTTGAATATCCTCTAATGGAACCACTGCCGACTCATCGGCTATGCACTTCCTCAATTGCGACACATGAAAAGTGTCGTGGATTTGCCCCAACTCCGCTGGCAACTCCAAACGATAGGCTACCCGGCCTATCCTTGCAATCACACGAAATGGCCCAATATACCGGGGCCCCAACTTGCCCCTCTTCCTGAATCGAATCACTCCTTTCCAAGGAGAGACCTTCAGGAGAACGAAGTCGCCGACTTGAAACTCAATCTCGGATCGGCGCCTGTCTGCATAACTCTTCTGTCGGCTCTGGGCGGTCAATAACCTCTGTCTAACTTGCTGAATCTGCTCTGTCGTCTGGAGCACGATCTCCGTGCTGCCCATCACTCTCTGTCCCACTTCTCCCCAGCAAATGGGGGTCCGACACCTCCTACCATACAACAGCTCAAAAGGTGGCATACCAATGCTCGAATGATGGCTGTTGTTGTAGGAAAACTCTGCCAAGGGTAAATACGCCTCCCAGCTACCCCCGAAGTCTAACACACACGCTCGAAGCATGTCCTCCAGCGTCTGAATCGTCCGCTCGCTCTGACCGTCTGTCTGGGGATGGTATGCGGTACTAAAATGCAATTTAGTACCCAGCTCCTCATGGAATTTCTTCCAGAACCTGGAAGTGAAGCGCACACCACGGTCTGAAACAATCGAGATCGGCACCCCATGCCGAGATGCCACTTCTCTCACATATATCTCCGCCAACTTCTCCGCTGAAGAACTCTCACTGATGGCAAGGAAGTGTGCACTCTTCGTCAACCTATCCACAATCACCCAAATGGCATCGACTCCTCTGGCAGTCCTCGGTAATTTGGTGATGAAATCCATAGTGATCTGTTCCCACTTCCACTCGGGAACCTCCAATGGCTGCAACTTACCATGCGGTCTCTGGTGCTCGGCTTTAACCCTACGGCAGGTCAAACACCTTTCAACGAACCATGCGACGTCCCTCTTCATACAGGGCCACCAATACTCTTTCCTCAAATCCAAATACATCTTCGTAGCCCCGGGATGGATAGAGAATTTCGATCGATGAGCCTCTTCCATCAAAGTAATACGCGTACCACCCACGAACGGTACCCAAATCCGACCCTGAAACGTCAGAAGCCCTCGTCCATCCTTAACAAACTCTGAAATTAACCCAACGACCCGCTCTTTCTTCTGCATCTCTGGTCGCACAGCCTCAGCCTGTGCCCCACGAATAGCATCCAATACTGGAGTCATCACAGTCAATCTTAAACATACATCTCGCAATGGAGTGCTCTCCGCCCTGCGGCTCAATGCATCGGCTACCACATTAGCCTTGCCTGGGTGGTACAGGATCTCACAATCATAATCCTTGACCACATCTAACCACCTCCTCTGACGCATATTTAGGTTGGGCTGATCCATCAAGTACTTCAAGCTCTTATGGTCCGTGTATATCGTACATCGAACCCCATACAGGTAGTGACGCCAAATCTTGAGAGCGAACACTACTGCCCCCAACTCTAAATCATGCGTGTGATATCTCGCCTCATGAGGCTTCAGCTGCCTCGACGCATAAGCTATCACATGACCCATCTGCATCAACACTACACCCAGCCCCGAGATCGATGCATCGCAATATACTACAAAATCTTCCATCCCTTCCGGGAGAGCTAATACCGGGGCTTCGCACAACCTCAGGCGAAGTGTCTCAAAGGAGGTCTGCTGCTCGGGCCCCCATGAGAATGCAACACCCTTCCGGGTCAATCTGGTGAGCGGCACTGCGATCTTGGAGAAATCCTTAATGAATCTCCGATAATACCCTGCCAACCCAAGGAAGCTCCTGATCTCAGAGGGTGACTTCGGCACCTCCCAACTCATCACCGCCTCAACCTTGGCCTGATCGACCAATATCCCCTCCTGATTAACAACATGTCCTAGAAATTGGACCTCCCGCAACCAGAAGTCACATTTGGAGAACTTTGCATAAAGCTTCTCCGACCTCAATACCTCAAGGACCTCCCTCAAATGCTCCTCATGCTGCTCTCTAGATCTCGAATACACTAGAATGTCGTCGATAAATACAATCATTGACCGATCCAACATCGGCCTGCAAACCCTGTTCATGAGATCCATGAACACATCCGGGGCATTGGTGAGCCCGAAAGGCATCACCACAAACTCATAATGCCCATATCGCGTCCTAAACGCTGTCTTCTAGACGTCCTCATCCCGCACTCTCACCTGATGGTTCCCTGACCTCAGATCGATCTTGGAAAACCAAGATGCTCCCTGCAACTGATCGAATAAATCATCGATCCTCGGTAACGGGTAACAGGTAACGGTTCTTGACCGTCAACTTGTTCAACTCCCGGTAATCAATGCACATCCGGTGTGAACCATCCTTCTTTTTGGCGAACAGAATAGGTGCTCCCCACGGCGAGCTGCTCGGCCGAATGAATCCCTTCCCCAGCAACTCCTGGAGCTGCGAGGACAACTCTTGCATCTCAGGAGGTGCAAGACGATAAGGCACCTTAGCAATAGGCGCGGCCCCCGGAACCAGATCGATACCAAACTCTACTTGCCTCACAGGAGGTACTCCCGGCAGCTCCTCGGGGAAAACATTTGGAAACTCACGCACCACTGGGACCTCCTCAACTGATCTCGGTCTCTCGGAAGCCTCTCGCATATCCATCACATACGCCACAAAACCCTTGCAGCCCTGCTGTAGACACTGCCTCGCCCTAGCGGCCGAACAAAAAGCTGATCCCGAACGAGTACCCTCGCCGTACACCGAAAAGACTCCCCCACTATGGTCCCGTATAGTCACCAGCTGACGCTCACAGTCGATGACAGCGCCGAATCGGCTCAACCAGTCCATGCCCACGATGACACAGACGTCACCCATCGCAATAGGAATCAGGTCAATCGGGAACTCAACCCCGAAAATCTCTAGCACGCATCCCCGAAGAACCTCCGTGGCACAAATCACTCTCTCGTCAGCTATAGAAACTCTCAAAGGTCGACTTAACGACTCACGACTAACGCTGATATGCTGACTAAAGGCTAAAGATACAAAGGACCTGCTCGCACCCGAGTCAAATAACACTAAGGCAGGCACAGAGTTCACAAGGAAAGTACATACGTATATCATAACATAAGCATAACACCGCGACATCAAAATAAATACATAAAATACGGCATACCTGCCACAACATCGGGCGCAGCGCGGACCTCTTCCGCAGTCAGCTGAAAGGCTCTCCCACGAGCCCTCGGGGTCTCGGCCTTCACCGGTCGAGTCGCAGTGGCTCTGGCAGCGGGTGCAGATCCCTGAAGAAGCTGAGGGCACTCGGCCTTCCGATGGCCTGTCTGGTTGCAATGAAAACAAACTGTAAACCCCTTGGGGCACTCCCTAGCAATGTGCCCCTCCTTGCCACACTTGTAGCAAGCACCAGATCGACACGCCCCATCATGACCCTTGCCACACTTTCCGCAAGTGCGGCCCTTCGGACCTCCCGTCCTCGAATCGGCGGACTTGGTCCGCTTGGCTGCCGGCTGAGACTGAGCCGGCCGCCGGTCCACCCGCTGAGACTCGGCCTCCTCCCTGGCCTGGGTCTCCAACTCGATCTCGCGCTTCCTGGCATTCGCCTGAAGCTCAGCAAAGGTATGGTAGGTGGAGTTTGACACAAACTCTCGGATATCCCTCCTCAACACACCCAAGTACCAGCTCATCCGAGCCTGATCAGTGGACACCAGCTCGGGGCAGAACATCGCCCTCTCATGAAACTTCCGCGTGATTACCGCAACAGAATCAGTACCCTGCTTGAGGGTTAAGAACTCCTGAACCAATCGTTCCCTCTCCACCGGGGGAACGTACTCGTCCCTGAACATAGCAGTAAACCCCTCCCATGTCACTGCTGTAATCTCTGCCAAAGTGAAGTTCGCCGTCACGAACTTCCACCAATCCTTCGCTCCCAGACGGAGCTGGTTCAAAGCGAACCGTACCCTCAGGTGCTCCGGGCATGAACAAGTGTAGAAGCACCCCTCTATATCCGCGATCCACCTCATCGCAGCAATCGGATCCTGCGTCCCATCGAACTCAGGTGGCTTCGTGTTGCTGAACTCCCGGAACAGCAACGAGTCACCCCCCTGTGGCCTGGCAGCGGCCACAGCTGCGGTAGCTGCAGCGGCTGCAGCTTCAGTCAATGCGGCGTACCGTTCCTCAAACGTCTCCATCAGGGTGGTCTTAATAGACCCAAACATCTCCGGGATCTCAGCCCGGATCGCCGCAGCTACCTCCTCGTGAATCATCTGACGAATCTCCTCGTCACTCACACCGCTCGAACTCGCTCCGTGGCGTGGTCTAACCATGATGTCTCTGAAATACAACATAAAACTATCAGAGACTCCATCGAGTATAATCGCACTCGATAACGCAACCCTACTCAGTCTCCGATATTCAGGGATTCTTACTTGGGTCTCCCACTGACTCGGTGTCTTCGGTAGTACGGGCCCAATACTACCAACCACACCGCCTCAGCATTCATCCCAAATCTTCCTCCCCAAACCCCGGATAGTGAGTGCTCTACTTCTGTTATGCACTATCTACTCGTACACTAGCAAAGCATCTCATATCGGCAAACTTCCCTAGACTAAGGTATCACAATTCAGGCCACTCTAGTCCTATCATGAATACCTAGTCTTCTAACATGCATAACAATTCATATCATATAATATTGTAAGGTATTTTGGGGATCTTTACCGTTCGGGCGCTGACTGATCGTACACACTACTTCTTTCTTGCTTACCACAAAACCATTTACAAGAGTTTATGTCTTTATTTAAAAAGTTTTCCTCAAATCCTCGGTTTGAGTTCAGTTACCCCCGAATATGAATCCGATTGGAGGGTTATGATTTTATAAAAGATAAACATCAACCGCGTTAATACTTAATATACGCTATTAACATCAAAATGACATAAAGAGATCGTTTGACTTTCGGCCAACATCATAAAAAGGAAAATTGTAGTACTCTAAGAGATAAGGACTTTGAAAGGAAAAATGTCAAAAATAGAGTGTGTATGAAGTAGATACCATTTTTATAAAAGTATAAAATACGGGTTAAAAATGAAATTCAAAATTTGTCTATGCGGCCTTAAGGAAAGTTGTAGTACTAGTAGAGAGTTACACAAATATATATATATCTATATATATATATATATATATATATATATATATATATATATATATATATATATATATATATATATATATAGGGTAAGAAACAAGATTCATATAAGGAAGATATGAATTTTTTAAAAGATTTAGGGGTGTACGCCTATTGTGCGTCATGCCTGTCATGCACACCTGACACTCTGATTCATCGAAGATTAGGGAGATGTGGACCATCAAAAGTGTGACACGTGGCAAGCTCTGGATGGAGCCACGAAGCGAGTGCACGTTGCGCGTGAAGTGCACCGTGCACACAACCACTATAAATAGAGGTGCTCACTTTATGATTTTCTCATCCCACACCCTCTTCAAAACACTCTCTATACCTCTCAAGCTGTTTCGGAGACACTCTCGATGTCACGAAGCTTCGGAGGCAATGGCTCAGTTGCTTCAGAATACACTACTAGAGTAAGTTCATGCCTCTATTTTACTATTTTAAATGTTTTACGTGGGGAATACATGATTATCACATGGTTTTATCAAAATATGTTTATATCTATAAATATCAAATCATTTTAAAGCTTAAAGCCTTATGATAATGTAGCTATAGATATTATGCCTAGTTGTAAGAAATGATATTATGCCTAAGAGATATGACGCCCAATAGTCTAGAAAAAGATAATACCTATATGTTATAATCTCCAAATCCCTAGGATAATGTAGTACGTAGAAGTTATGTTGGTCAAATATAGGATATACATCGTACTTAGTTGTTACTCTGCCCAAATATCTTGTTTTCAGATAATTAGAGTATATATATGAATACATATATATACAAAATAATTATGAGATCAAAACTTATAATTATCAAATATAAGATAAAGGGCTTTATATTGCGGTAGTTATAGAAAATCCCTAGGAATGATCAAAAGATAAAAGATAAAAAAGAAAAAAGAAAAGATAAATACCTAAGGCCAATGCATTAGTGAGCTGTTATATTCATCCAAAGGCCTTGATTAAATTTGGCATTCCTCGATACCTATAATTGTTAATCTTGTGAGAGCTACAAAGATATGTGTAGATTTATACTGTGATTGACAACCCCACCTGTGATTGCTAGCTACAATCCCAGCAGGATAACTTTTTTATTATTCACTATTCGACGTCTGATGAAGCATCATGGCGGGACGAAATTATTAGTCAACCAACGTCGATTATGGGGGCTCATGGTAATACATTAGATCACCTTGGAGATTAGACAACCATTAGGACGCCTTAGAATGGTAGATAAAATACGTTAGGATTAGATAAATATCCTAAAAGCTAATATGATAGGGTCGGTAGGTATCCTAGAAGATAATGAGATATGATCGATAGTACCCTAAAAAGATATTAAGATAGGATCATTAGATATCATGCAAAGATAATAAATTAGGGTTAACAAAATATCCTAAAAGATAGTAATCTATGAGGTGGTATAACAAAACATATGAAACTAGGAAGCGAAGAATCATAAAGAATTCAAAAAAGTTTTCAAAGGAGTTTATTATACATTTACCCCAAAACCTATGAACTCACCAACATCATGTTAAAATTTTCAAAATCGCATGTGCCCCTAGGAAGGAGTAGAGATCGAGTTGGAAAGGATTATCAGCATGAAGACTTGTAGTTTTTCATTTAAATAGGTAATGATAATTAGAGCTCTGTGATTTGGTAAATCTGTGTACTGTCACCACTCGGCATTTCCACCATCGGCCGGGGAGGGTGTGACAAAATCTGTCGAATTGCGATAACTATAAATATAAATGAATTAAAACTTCAAACATGTTTTTAACATATCTACGTCTTTTGTTTGAAAATTTTGATAACATATTTGTAATCACCATGTTCAGGGCATCTGACTAGCATACTCAGAAAATTTGAACGAAGTTGTTTTTTGTCGGATTTTTACAAGCCGAGGAGGTGACACGTGTTGCCACCTAAGTGGTGACACTTGTCACAAAACTATGGCTCCAATTGTGAAAAGAAGAATGGAGCCACACTTCCCATCTTCTCCTATAAAAGGGAAGGTCGGTCACCCTCCCTCTCCACCATCTCTCACACATAATCTCTCTCATCCTCTCTGTGTCTCTCTTGTTTTTTGACTACGGTTCCACCTTCAACCATAGTACGTGGATGCCTCGCACCACCCAACACCATTTGTTGCCTCCCTTTCGAAGATCGGACCTCCGACAATAGTCCCCCTTTGACAACAACAGCTCCAGGCAGCCTCATCACCATCAAAAACCACCTTGAGACCACCGTCGGTATCACTTTCGGGGAAGCTTTGGAGAAATTTTAGCAGTCCCAAATAGCAGAAAAAAGTGATTTCTCCAACTTGTCTTGGCTCAAACTACAACCTCAAGTGTCATACTGTCAAAGAGAAGTATCAGTTGAAAAGTCACGAAATCGCAAATCAGGTCTTGATCTCGACAACGATTACTCCACACACAACGAAAGTGAGTTCTACCACCTCTTTTAAACTTTTAACGTATTCAGGGGAGAATACATGTTTTGTTAGATTTACTATTTAACTATTTTCATAAATATTACATACGGTTTGATAACGATTGATAATAGTTAGTTATTATAGTTATATCGTTGTAAAATGTTATTATCGTCATTTGTTCAATTAAAATGATACAATTACTTCTATTTTTGAACTTGTACATTGTAACAACTCAAATTTTCAAACAAAATTTTCATTTCAAAATAAGTTATTTTCATTCAAAACTAGGCATAAACATTTCAAGTGTCATATAAAAAATACGAGTCATCCAAATCCCAAGATCACAAAACATCCTTCAGTGTGTACAGATCACGTCGGCGCCTTCCCACAGTCCTCGCTAACACCTGAAACACATACATAACAACTGTAAGCATAAATGCTTAGTGAGTTCCCCAATATACAACTTACGCACATACGCCTTTCCAGGCCCTGACCTTCCGGTCCATGTGTCTCAGGGGACTTCCGTCCCTGCTGGGTAAACCTTCCGACCCTACCCACGCCGACCTTCCGGTCCATCACACAACATATTGCCTTCCGGCCCATAACATATTGCCTTCCGGCCCATAATATAATCGCCTTCCGGCCCATGACATACATAGCACATATAACAAATAACTTACCACATATAGCATACATATCACATATCATATCTGACCTTCCGATCACACAGTCAAACCCTTCCGGGTACAGTATAGTGAGAAGACTCACCTCGTGAATGTCGAAAGCTAACAAATCCCGGAGTCACTCGTACTCGATCCGCCGAGCTACAATCTCCCTGGATGATGTACTCTCTGTGTCCCCAATCCTCAGAACGTGACTCCCTTGTTGTTCCTTTAGCCAAGCCCTTCCCTTCCTTGCACAACAACTCCTTCAAGATCACCAATGGCCTTTAACCTTGCTCCAGATGCACACAATCGATTTAGGGTTCCTCTCAGAAGGCTAAAATGAACAATGACGGCCAATAAGTCCCTTTTATACGTCCCAAACCTGAACGGTTAGGGTTTTCGCTAAACAGCGCAGACTCGCCGAGTCCATATCTGGACTCGTCGAGTCCAGTCGCGAACCCGCGACCAGGTCTGCGATCCTACTCGGCGAGTCTAGGCTCCAACTCGCCTAGTCCCCTCTTAAAACACCCCAAAAACATAATTATAACAATACCTGAAATTCCGGGTTGTTACATACATATATTTGTATTGATAGTTATATATCAGGTAATACCTGGTTTTGGTCAATATATAGACGTTAAGCTACCCAATTTTCGCTAGAAATTTATTATAGTATTTATACAACAAATGAACGATAAGTCTAGTAACTTTATAACTTAAAGTTTAAGACAAGCAATCACACACTTTTAGAACTGTTTAAACTCAAGAGTACTACATGAGACATGGATTATAATCATATCTTATAGTTTAAGAAAAGCAATCACACACTTAGTTAATCCTTAATCAACTAAGAATAAAAACTTAGTAAAGCCCTCTATGCTATAACCGTTAATCTTGAATGAGTGGGGAACATTGTGTATAGATCTATATGGGTTGAAACACAGTCTGTGGTTGCTAGCTATAACATTTTCCTAATGAGTCAAAATAGGTGATAAATTTCCGTTCTCTATTTCTTTCACGACGTTGATGAAGCGCTGGTGATGTTGCTCGGTACGCCCCCTTGTCGTGCTGTACAAACGCTTGACCTAGTCATATAGCTTAGTTATAGGCTCATGATAGCCCCGTAGTACACTCTAAAAGCACTAAAATGAGTTGAAATAGGACTATATGTAGCTTGAACACATACATAGAACGATAGATAGGTATCAGTTTTTTATAAGTAAAATAAATACTTATATATTTACGAAACTCATGAAATTATTAATGGGATTTATAGATTATTAAATTACATGTGAATGTGGAAAAATCACTTAACATTTAAGGGCACATGCAGCCTATAGAGATCTATGTCTTCACAATTAATAGCAACTTACTATGAATATCGATAACTCTATAGAACCTTCGTATAATCGAAAAATACAAGACTTAGGGTTCAGATACCATAGATATATTATAGAAAATAATTCTCTTGATTCCTTCTTGATCTTGGAAAGCTAGTAGCAAAAGTATGATGCCTCTAATGGATCACACCCAAACCCTAGAACTAGAAGAAAATAGGAGAGATGAGAGGAGGAATTTTGGCTAGAGTATCTCCTTGGAAAAGGTATGAACGCAAATAGGCCTCCTTGGGGTCCTATTTATAGTGTGGATGTCATAAAGAAAACCCTAGATTTGAATGTAAAGTGATAATATTTTATCTGTAACACCCAGATTCCCAGGTATATTATTTATTCCTTTATTTTTGGAGGTTGGGAGGGGACTCGGTGAGTTGGTGTTTAGACTCGCCGAGTATGGTCGTGGATTCGTATCCGGGTTCACAGCTGGACTCGACGAGTTCATGAGTGGACTCGCCGAGTCCATGCTGGTTAATGAAACCCTAATTTCCTGGGTTTGGGGACCTATTTAAAGGCCCTTAGGGCCGTCATTTGCGGCTACCAAACCCCAGAGAGAAACCCTAAGAGATCTAGAGCGTTTGTGAGGAAGGAGAGGCCATTCTTGATCATTTTGTTGGTGTAATTGCAAAAAGGAGGTGACCAAGGCAAGAGGAGGCTGAAGGAGGTGCGATTGTGGTGACTTCAGAGTTCATAGACTTCATCTTGAGGTATCTATTCAGACCTTCTTCAGATTGGTGTTGATTCTTAGAGTTAGGGTTTTCTAACCCCTTTAGAGGATGGTATGTAGAACAATTGGTCCCCTCTCGAGTTTATGCTTTGTATCTGGACTCAAAGAGGTCCAGAGACCTTAACCCTTGGAGCTTTATGAGCTATTTTGGGAGCCATAAACTTAGGATGTTATTTTTGGGGCTAAATCACCAAGTGAGACCATCTAGATGTTATATGTGTGTCAAGGTCTGAACTTTACGTGATTAGCATGCTTGGGAAGGTTAGATCTATGGATTAAAGGAATAGATCTGACCTCAGGAGGTCTATGGAGTTTGTGCAAGGCATGAACTCGCCGAGTCCAAAGATCAGACTCGGCAAGTAGGGTTAGGGTTTCCCGTAAATCACTCAGTGAGTAGACTTTCCGAGTTGGGGAAATAACTCAGTGATTCAGAGGGGGATTAGGGGACTGGAGTTCAAGGCGGAACTCGTCGAGTTGTTCTTGAGACTGAACGAGTTGAGTCGGGGTGGCCCCGCGACTCACGCCAGGTGTGACTCGTCGAGCAAGGGGAGGAACTCGACGTGCCAAGTGGGACTAAAGAGTTAGTGGACACGTGTAGACTCGCCGAGTCGCCCAAGTGCACTCGACGAGTCGGGTCAAAGTTTGACCATTGACTTTTGTTGACTTTTAGGGTTTGGTCAACAATGTGGCCTTTGAGCTAAAAGAGGGGTAAAATGGTCTTTTGCCTGCTGAGGGTGCCTAGAGAGGGTTGAGTCTAGTCCCGAGAGTTATATTTATGAGAATATTTACTTTATGTGATTAGGCGGAGGCTAGATCATATTTCTACCGAGTCAGAGATTTACCGAGACATCTGAGGTGAGTCTTCTCACTATACTTTACCAAGTGTGGTAACAGAATTATGTGACAGAGTATTTTAGAGTTATATGCCAGTGTATTTGCATGTTATTATGTGTTGTGATTTATTGTGATATGTGATATGCATGATTTAGAGTTTACAGAGTTAGGACCAGTGGGTCCACAGAGTATGGGACCAAGAGGGTCCCACGGAGATATTCGACCAGAGGGTCAATAGAGTTATAGCCTTGAGTGGCTGATATTTGTTTATGTGGTATTTTGGGGAACTCACTAAGCAAATATGCTTACAGTGTTACATGTGGTGTTTAAGGTACCAGTGATGATCGCGGGAAGGCGCCGACATGACTCGTACACACGCACACTGGAGTTTATATATTTTGATCTTGCGGTTTTGTATTAAGATGATGATGATACAATGTTTTAAACGTGGATGTGAATGAAATTATATGATTTTTAAAATGCGAAAAATTGTTTAAATTTTTACGGTGTTACATTATCTATTCAAATCTGGTATCCTTATTAGCTTTAGAAATATTCTAGAAACCCTAGAATCCTTCTCAAATTTCATCCAACACCTATAGGTTCTAGAATCTTCCTTCTTTTCTCAATTAAGAATAATCACAATTTAACCCTTGGACATTTAATTAATTTCAATTAATCTCGAATCAATTCTGATTAATAATTAATTATTTCTTATTGATTTCATATTAATTTTTTAGTCATATAAATTAACAAACCAACTATATAACTATTGAAATCATATTAATTTATTTTTCACATAATAAATTAACAAATCTATTATCTATTTCCAATTAATATATTAATCAGATAATATATTAACAAACTATTTATTACAATTTATTAATCATATAATAAACTAATAAATTATCCTCTCTACAAATGTCATTCTAACTAAGTTCTTGTTATGAAGACAACCAAAAGAGACTTTCTTCTAATTACAAGAGTATACCAATTTAGTTATGAGATTAGACACCTTAATCCAAGATTCTCGTACTTGGATAAGTCTATAACCACAATTGAAAGTATAACCTTGAACCAAACAGCAAAGTATGTTTTCCAAAGCCACTGCCAAACTCTGAGTCAAATCAAACTGTGGCCTTAAGATAAATGATCAACTTTTCCTTTGTTCTACAAGATATCGTGTGGAAATGAGACATGGACTAGAATCAATCTCATAGTCCAAGATTCTGTTTCTCGATTTCTGGATTTTTGATGACTAGATTCATACTACTAATTGAACACAATAATTTAGTTCGGGCTCCGCCAAGCACTTTATATGTCGACAACAAATCATCAAGGGGTCCAAATATATCACTTTTCCTGTTAAAGCAAAAGGAGTGAATAAATTTTGACTACATAATTGTAACCTTTACATATCAAATCGTACATGATACTAAGATTTATTACATCTTGTTGCTGATGCGTTTACACAATACCAATGCACAGCTGACTTGCAAATTACAGCTTATGTATCTTCATTTGAAGAATAAAAGATATTATTGTCTTATAATTACTCATGATAAAATCCATAAATTAAATTCTAAGTGTGGGTTTATCCAATACTCAAAATCTCCATTTTCTAAGTACTCATGAATATTGTAGCAATCTTATGCAATGTCCAATATCTATGGAGAATCTACAGTCAATTCATGACAATCTTGATTCACTACTTACTTCCAAAAATTTGAGCAACTGTGGAACGTCGAATAATATTTAAATTACTCAGGAAGTAAAACATGCAAAGTGAAACACAATAATAAATTAATTAACTATGGTATCATACCCATTGAATATAAATAAATCCCTATTATTTAATCACATTAACAATTACGAATTTATTCATTGTATAATGTTTCGAGTAATCAACTAACCACTTGAATTAGATAACATCGTGCATGCCAAGTTATGAACATTCATACTATACATCTCTATGGTCATTCCTTTATGAACAGATCGATTCGACATTACTCCAATGATGCTTAATTTACAATTCCAAATTCTTATCACTATCCAAGATGTAGTAGAATTCCAACTTTACACCAAAACTTGTAACGAGAAACATTTCGATGTTATGAAGTTTCAAATTCAAGGTACACTCCTTAAACAGTTCTCTTGCATTAAACTTTCCAACTCACATGTAGATTCTATAAGGATCTCCCATTATGGAAACATTTATATATTTCATATGACCATCAACTTTGACCAAGAATCATCTCAATCCAGAACGTGTTCTTGATATTTGTAAATCATCTCAATCCAGAACTTTGACCAACTATTCACTTACAACCAGTCTTTGGTAAACCTCATAATGTTCTTGATAGTTGTTTATGTCACACCCCAAAACCGGAACGGCGGAAACGTTTGGGGGCGTAGGACGTCATGTACAGTATCACAACAAAGCATAATAGTAAACAAGCAACAACATCATCCATTGCAATAATAATATAATTTAATACAAGTGTGTTCTGTGAAGTTTATAAGACACCAAAAATGTAAATCAAAATAAAAGATGAGTCTTGAACGAGCTCCAACTTCTCAAAACCTGGCATCGGTACCTGTCTACTGATGACGTGAGAATACAAGTTATTTTGAAAGAGTTGATCAGCTTTAAAGCTGATGAGTTCATAAGTATTTTAGTGTCTTTGTTTGTATGAAAATGTTTGTAAGAGTCTGATGTATAAGTTTGTAAATTTTTGTAGTAAATGTTTGTATCTCCTAGAAAATCCTATATTTTCTACTAAACGTAGCCTTCTACTAAGGCATCAAATGTTTTGTATGTTTGTTTCTTGTAAAAGTGTGTATTTTCGCAAGTGTGACTATCATTAACCAAAAATATAGTTTTTAAATTACCGTTTATGTGAGAAGATCACAATGTGAATGCAATGGGAAAATAATAAAGTACTGTAGTGTTGTATTATGGTAACTACTGCTGTACCAACTACCCTAAACCGGTTGTTAATTAAGGTATAATGTGATATGATTGTACCATACTATCGAATAAAACACGATGATGAAAGACATCGGAAGAAATGACATTTGGCACCCGTAGACTTGCAAGTCCCATTGTAGCGAACAGCAAGGTGTAGGATAGTCAATCCGGTATAGATCTATACATAAATTCACGCTCTCCCTCCAGGAAACTCTGGATACAAAATGAGCCATGGCAGGTGATGCCATGCCCTGAAATGGTGGCTCACATTTATGTTATAGTATTCTTGTATATGTATTGTATGTACTAGTATAATGTATGTTCTCTCTGTCTAGTATGTAGTATGTTCTCTTTGTTTCTCATCATAGTATGTTCTCTTGTATAGTGTATAGTATGTATTGTTTCTCGTTATAGTATTCTCTATCTGTTTCTCGTTATAGTATGTATTGAATCATGTATGAACCGACTCCTTGTATGTTTCATTGTACTAGAAAAAAATGAGTAACGACTTCCCAAACTATACCTATTATAGTTTACTAGTAATTTCTATTGTTTGAATGAATGAAGGTATGCTTTTGCTACCCAAAGGTACTTAAATTATTGATAGTACTTATATATCTACATATGTATACATAATATATAACTGATATTTAAACGACATTCGGAAAAATAACCTATACTCTCAGGCCACATCCAAACAAGGAAAAGGAAATAAAGCGAGTTATCAGTCCTAAGTCCATTAAACATTAATTATATAACTATACATATATAGACATGCATTTGACAATATATAAGTTTAAAAGAGTTTAAAGAAAAGGTTTGGCATGTAAGAACAAATTTGATAAAGATTTTAACATGTAAAAGAGTTAGATAAACATTTTGAAGTAGATTGTTTGGTAAATTAGTTAAAAGTATAGTAAATCCATTTGTTTGATAGTTATTAATCACATGTGATTGATTTAATAACTAAAATGTTTCAACTTGTATCCCCCCTCCATAAAAGCATTTAAAATCATTTAAAAGGTAGATTCATGGGTATGAACTCACTTATAGTGAGTGAGGCGAATGAAAGATCGGTATAGGATGCTAAGTGTCAAGTGAAGACTTGAGCACACACAGATTCTAGTTAACATATAATGACACATGTATGTATACAATTAGTGTTTAAACAACTAATTAAGCAATTAAAGACACCCTAGGACATGGATAACACTTAGATTCAAGTGCTAGAAGTACAAAGGGTTGCATCTAAGGGGTGTAGGGCCTTACATAGGAGTTTACGGCCCAATGGTAAAACCCCCATGAGTTTACGGCCCATGGGTTTACGGCCCAATGAGTTTACGGTCGTAAACTCATGGTATCTTGTACCATTTTGTGTGTTAAGGTCCTATGGTCTTCTTGGAAGCGTTCTAGACATAGTTCCAAGGCTTAGGAAGGAGTTGTGGCAACATTGCACCACTAATTAGGGTTTACGGCCAAGGGAGATTGCTTTGGCTGTAAACACCCTTTTGTTCTTGATTTCTTCATGTTTTCTAGGTGTTTAACAAGTGATTCAAGTATATAACAAGCTAAGGGTAGTGTAATTACGTATTAGAAGCTTGTAAGGGTGATTAGGGTCCAAAAACACTAGTGTGTTCTTGGTGTTCTTGGCAAAATGAAGAACACTTGAAGATCTATCCAAAAGAAGAGATTTCATGGATGAAATCATGTATATTCACTAGATATGGAAAGATATCAAGCTGAAAATGGAAAGATTACTTACATTTTTGAAGATTGGAAGAAAAAGTCTTATGATCCTTGGGAGAGAAATCCGATTTCTAGGATTGAAAGGTGAAGAATGAGGAAGAAGTGATGGAAAATCATGTATGTAGCATGAGTTTACGACCACCATGTGTTTACGGCCATAAACTCACATGGTGTGGCCATAAACTCCACATGATGAAGTTTAAACCTTGGTTGTTAGGTTAAAAACTCAATTGACACTTCCTTTCACTCATTCCTTTGGTGTACTAAGCTCATAATGCTCAAACAGACTGTAAACAGTGCTAAAAGTTAGCAGAAACAAGTCTAACTTTGATTGAAGTTAATGGTTGCACAAGATACAAATTTTGGGTTGTCACAGTTTAGTAGCTTTAGTCACATGAAATTCTAATCCTTTTCATACAATGTTGTCACAACTAGGATTTCTAATGTTTTGTAAACATTAAACAAGGATACATTGTAACTAAAACTTGAAAGCATGCATGATGCTTATTCAATGACAACAAAATTCCATCAAGCACTCTATGCAAACACTCTAATAGTCAACAAAAGGTTGGAAACCCTAGAAATCCCGGTTTAAGTCGAATATGGACTGGGATTTCCTTATTGGGCCTAATGGACCAATAAGCTTCCAATTTGACTATTTTGGGCTTAGAACTCTTAAATGGGCTCCCATTGGACCCACTCTCATGAGACTTAACCTTTTTGGGCCTTATACGTCTAAAATGGACTAGTTTACCTTTAATGGGCCTTGTTGGGCCATGACAAATCCAAATAGCCTTAATGGACTCAAATCCATTCTTTTATGTAAGATTTGGACCGTGGACTACTTTAAAGGCCCAATGGGCTGAAAACCATCAAATTGGGCCTCATATTATGGGACTCAAGCACAAAAGGCCCAATCCATTCTTTTCCTTTTTCCTCTCTCGGCCCAAGTAGAAAACAAAAAAAAACAAGTAAATTAAGGGAATTAAGGAAGGTTAGCCTCCTCCTTATTACATGTTGGGCTTCCATGCAACTTCTCATGTCTCCATGCAATTATCACTTCACTTATTTCTCTCTTCTCTCCTCTCTTATTCTCGGCCAAAGGAGGAAACACACACACACACACTTCACTTGAATTTTCTCTCAAACACTCACAACAACAACTCATCCTTCCTCTCAAAAATTTTGAGATCTTGGGCATTTTCGAGAAGGTTCTTCCATCAAAATCATCATCTTTGGTAAGTTGTTGCTTAAATCCATGGCTTAGCTTCTTGATAACTTCAAAAATCTCCTCTTAACTCATACAAATTTCATGATCTTGCTTCTTAGAACCCATCTAAGCCAAAGATCTCTTCAAGGAGCTTGTTAGGGCCAAAAACAACACCATCTTCTTTCATTCTTCTTCAAAACCGTGAGCAACTAAGCAAGGTGAGTTCATACCCCCTTGTTTTTGGTTTTTATTTGTTTTTTTTTTTTTGGGGGGGGGGGGGGGGGACGAATACAAGCATTATGTGATGATCTATGTGTGGTTGTATGCTATATGTGAATTCTTTAGTTTTTGGTTGTGATAATATGAAATATTTGTTATATTTCGAGATCTATAACAAAAAGGGTGAAATAATCATGAACAAAAACTTGATAAGCAAACATACATGATAGATCTAGGGATTCTTAAGTTAAAAAGGTGAAAAACAAAACCAAAGAACCTTACAAGTGTCATTTTTGCAAAAATAAAAAAGAATGGGTGTAAATTGTAAATTTTCGGTTTTATGGGGGTTATAAGTTGTTTATTAGTATAAAATCTGATTTTTATGAAAACCATACTTTTCAAAGGGTCAAAAACATAAAATTTGGCATATTGGGCTTTAAATTGGGCCTCACGAGATTTTGGGCTCAAGGTTGTGAAAAAAAGGAAATCTTGAGGGGATGAAATGGAAAACATAACAAATTATGAGTCTAAAACGTAAATAAAAATTTTTAAGGGTTGAAAATGAATTTATTACTAATTTGGACTAAAAATGCAAAGTTTTTGATTTTAGGGTCAAAATTGTAAAACTTACGGAAATTAGGCCAAAAATGTAACTTTTTGCAAATAAAGGCTGGAAATGAGAAATGCAATAGTTTTGAACTCAAATTACCATTCAAATAAAGTTTGGGTGGAAAATGTCAATAAAAATGGTTTAAGGACCAAAAATGTCAATTTTCATAAAAATGGACTAAGACTGTCATTTTTATAGAAAAAGGTGTCACGATGGTTAATCTAAATGTTTTTGGGCCAAATAAACAATTATAACTTTTGGGGTTAAAAATATCAAGTTTATAACGCATGGTTTTAAAAATATATATACATATAAAGAAAACTTTGTTATAAATGAAACGTTAAAATATTTCGTTATTGCGAATAAATATTTAACATACCATGAATAGCAACAATACGAACTTAAACTCGATAAAACATAAGCGATTCAAAAGTTGGGCTCAAATACCTTCTATACGTGCTATTGGGCCTTTGAGGCCCAATATCATGTTTATTGGGCCCGATATATTCACACATGTTTATCGGACCTCCTGTGACCCAATTACATGCCTAAGGGACCCTTAATTGCTTTTACATGTTATTGGGCCTCAATGGCCCATTGGCATTGCTAGTAAGGTCCAAATCAAACATATACATGATGGGCCAACATGCCCGTCTCATACTCGACAGCCTATAATAGCATACATGATTAGTGGGCCTCTGCTGCCCTCTTCTCTTCGTCTGTTAGGCTTATCTTTGTTATTCAAGTAAACATAAAATTAGGTTGATAAACAAGGTTATTCAAATTCAGTTGGATTTAGAGGGAAATAACGGGTGACACTATTAAGTGTCGGTCGTAGTCTGTAGTTATAACCAGAGTCTCCTAGAGGGAGAGCGAGAGTTTGTGTATAGATCTATACGGGGGTGACTCCCCCACACCTAAGCTGTTCGCTACAGTTAGACTCGGCCAGTCTAGGGTGACAAAATCTTAAATCAATTCTGGCATTCGCTAGAATGCCAAGACAGACGAACTAGTCATTATTATGCATGATTATAACGACTCACATAGAGATCCAATACCATCTAAGTAATCATGAGAAAGCATATTCATTCGCTGTGATAGTATAATAATACCAAAACTATCATACTATTCATATCGGAAAACATCGGGTTTTCCGGGGGAACGACATTATTCACTCCTATACACCACAACTATAATACAATAATCAATCTTGAATAACAATCACTTTTACTTGTTTTGAAATCACATACACATGCACTTATGGGATCATCGCATCTTTTCGCAAATAGTTTTTGTACAGAAAATATCGGATTTTCTAGGTTTTACAAACGATACAAACAAGTTTTATATCAAACATGCTTATGAACTCACCAACATTATATATGTTGACGTTTTCAAAATAACTTGTATTCTCAGGTAACAGATAAGTTGAAGAACAATACCAAGTGTGTTAGGATGTTATGTTTTGAAAATTCTCAAGCAATTTATGTTATGGATGTGTAATGTTTAAACAATATACTTGATGTGAACAATGACAGTTGTACTATGTAATGTTGGTGATGTATGTGTTGTTCATGTATATTCATTGTGATGGTATTTCAATTTAAATCACGTGAGCCCTCGAACGTTTCCGCCGTCTGGTTCGGGGTGTGGCAGGTTGGTATCAGAGCTCTGTTTATAGTGAACTGGCATATCTAACCACACATTGATATGCAACTATAAACCCAAAGAGGGACTAAATAACTCTGAACAAAACAAATAAAATATAATCATAAACCCTCTTACTTGTGTGACTTAGGAAAATGAACATAATACCAAATCAAATAAGATGATCCTGACATCTCGGTTAACCCAAGATTGTTCACAATTGTATTAAAGGGTGAATGTAGCCTCATCAACTACATTTCCTCCAGAATACAACTATCACATGCCCTGGAGTGACCGCGATGGTCGGTAAACCTAAAACATAACCTTTCGATTACCACGAAGAGAACATCAAACTCAATTTATATAACAACTAAAACATCTTAGGAGTAATAGTAGTTTATACACATTCCTGCAGATTGTATGGCCGGTTTCCATCATCCTAAAGATCCGTATTTCCCCAACTAGGGGAATAACGGATGGCTGGAAGAGGAGACTGAAGAAGAGCCTGAAGAAGACCCCGAGGAGGAGTCCGAAGAAGAACCTGAAGTAGGAGTCGAGGGAGGACCTGCCGAGCCAGTGGTAGACTTGGAAGAAGAAGAAGCCGAAGAAGACTCCGAGGGGGAGTTCGAGGAAGAACCCAGTGACGACGACAATGGTGATTCGGACGCGGAGTCCGAAGTCATCAACCCACCCTACCCGATTAGGGTGCCCGCTCACCGGATGGGCCCTACTAGCCCCACGCCTCCATGGGGTATTGATATATGGAGATGGAGGAGACAGTAGGGATAGCGACCCCCATACGGGATGGCTAGGGAGTTCTATGATCTGAGAGATGGAGGACCAGCTGACCGGGCACTTCCTGTTATGGTGAGACGGTTGCAGAATATGAGCGACCTAGCCCAGGGTACTGTCGAGCAGCTGAATCAGATGCTAGTCACGGTGGCGAGAGCGGAACGAGAAACTCAGGAGGTAATCCATAACTTTCAGGTACGACAGGCGGTTTAGGAGGAACGATTATGAGCCACAGAACGACAGGTGGCGCACCTTCAGGGCGCGTCCACGTCATCAGCCCCACCACCCGACGCACCCCAGAGCCCTCCGGACCAGTAGACCTCCCTACTAGTGTTAGTTTTCTTTTGTACACACTATATTATGCACCATTGACTCTATGTTTAATTGATTACACTACTCATAGAGTCGTTATGCTGCCGAACATTGTACCCTTTATGTATGCACTTTCGAGCAAATTTTCATGTATTAAAATACGGATATTATTAGAGGAAAAATATGTGTTCTATCGTGATGTTGTTATCTGCTATGTGCTATATTTCTATGTTGTATGCCAATATGTAACATTACTTAAGTATATGCTATACACATAGTTTATAGGACCACAAACACACGAAAATTATAGGCACTCGACATTTTTCCGTTCCATGACAGAAGGATGCCTCAGTGACCCATCCATGGAAACCCCTAGCCGATACCACCAGAAATCAACTCAGTTGCATTCCAAGCAGCTGTATCTGCTGCAGTCACAGCGGCACTGGCGTAGATCCACAATGGAAACAATGGTGGAGGCAACAGGCAAGGGGCTGGAAGCTCAAACAACGGAATGAACCAGGGGCCTACCAAGACATGCTCCTACAAAGATTTCACCAACGCCATGCCACGAATCTTTAATGGCACAGGGGGAATGATAACCCTAAAGAGATAGTTTGAAAAGGTGGAATCGGTGTTCGAGATATGTGATTGCCCCGAAGAGGTCAAGGTGAAGTTTGCAGCATGCACATTTGTTGATCAAGCTCTCACCTTAGTTGGATAATGTAATTGCCCAGAAATCAATACCCTTTGAATTTCATACAAAAGTGTAAATTTTTGTTACGCGGTACTTCATTAAGTCTCCAACTAGACTTCTTTAGCTTATACACCTTATTTGGATAATGTGTGTGTATGTTTTTAAACTCTTCAAGACTTGATAGATATATCTCTTGAAAATTCAAATAATTCCTTGCCATTCCTCACAATTCAAAATATGAAGAGGTATTTCGTAATCATGTTATGAATTTGAGAATACAATTAACACAACCAATATCCATATTGATCTTTATCAGATCTTTAAAATCTATCAGCAAAAGTATTTCCTCATAATCCCACTTAGATTTCACGGTGCACACGTTCCCATCCATGTGAATCTCTCATTTACAACCTATAGTCACAAGACAAGGTTTAGGACAAACCAAATTCAAATTCATCTTTCCTTCATGAACTGAACTTCGCTATTCTAAATTTCTTGCACTTTTGGCAACTCAAGGCCTATTAGTGCTTCCGTGTCGTTAGCATGTCACCCATATTGACCGGTGTACTTTCACAGACCAATTCACTTTGCATTTTCATTTAAATGAAAAACATAAAAATCAAACACATTTCCAACTTAACTGAAGAGCATAGAAATAAGAATATGTCAACTGAAAAATACAATAGGTGTTTAACCTTAGGTTGCGTGCTAATGACAACTAAAAGGTTTATTGTCGGTTGAATCTTGCAAATATCAAGATCAATATGACTCCCACTGACTTCTTGACATATAAGTTCTTTCTCAAGGAACATTCCTTGACGAGTTAAAACAAATATTCAAAAGCTCATGTGGGTTCCGGACAAGAAAACACTTCATTGAATTGATCTCAATTTATCTTTTGTTTCTTCATTAACAAAAACATCACAACTCCAATTCTGAATGTGCTATAGTAATAAAACATTATTAATCCACATATTACAAGGTGTTATCAACCTTCTTAGTCTAAAATGAGTTTCAAGATATTATTCATAATTACTTGAGCATGGATCTAAAACTTGATTGGAACAAAGTATGACTCATTCCAACAATGTCTGATTCCTCTTCTTATTTATATAATGGCACTAAGATCTTATTTGAGGATTAACTGTGATACAATTCCATAATTACAAAGATGATCACAAAACATGATACTAAAGTACTTCCCTTTCTTTTCAAATTGCAGAATATTTTATCTTTTTGCTTAATAGATTCTGCTATTCGTTCTGCTACTCTTTAAACCTTTTCAAAATTATTAGAATTATGCTTAATCTTATAAAAAGAATCATATTCATTGAAGCATCAGTAAATCATGACAAATAGAGTCATCGTCCCTTGTGGTGGATCTGAAGAGCCCATATCAATATGTACTAGATCGATTAGTCATTCACTTGTCTCACATAAACATTTAAACAATGAAATAGTCATAATTTTCCAATGAACAAGATTCTCATACATCAAGCAATTCGAATGGTGGATCTCCTCGTCACTGACACTACTGCTATCGGGGTTGTGGCATGTACCCACCATAATGTCTCAGAAACATAACATGAAAAAATCATCAAAGACTCGTTCGAGCATACTCACACTCAATTACCATCCCTACATGCTCCTTAGTATCCTAAGGATCCTTACTTGGGTCGTATACAGATCCGATGCTTTTAGTAGTACAGGCCCAATATGTAACGCCCGTAGATCCGGGCTAGTCAATTTAGAGATAATAGGGGTCGAAAACGACTTTTTGACAAAAGATTATTTAGAATAAATAATCCTAACCAAGTTTGAGAATATGTCTCAAGGGTTCCGTACATATAAAGAATGCCGAAATCCGAGTTATAACGAAGAAGTTATGGCCTGTCGAAGTTTAGCGACGGAACCGGCATGGCACCGCGAAGACATAAATAGTGAATTTATGATAGAGCGACTTTTAGCCTTAGTAATCTAAATGAAAGTCGTATAATATGTTAACCTGAGAACGTCCATAAAAAGAACGCCCAAATCTGACTTAGTATGAGGAAGTTATGATTTTTCGAAGTTTCGGCTTAGCGGTGTACAGTCCGAAGTTCGAGTATTAGATCGAGCGGTTTTTAACCGATACAACCTAAACGAGAATCGAAGATCTCGTTATTAGTCGTAACAATAAAAAGACAGACGAAAATGGACATCTGATGAAGAAGTTATAAGATTTTAACGGACCAATCCTGTCCCGGCCTGTTAAAAATATAACTTTAAAAATAAAGTCAAAATTAGCCGACAGAGTCTAAACGAAAGTTGTAGAGTACGTCTCCACCTACGCGTGGATATAAAGAACGTCAAAAACGGAGTTCGTATGAACGAGTCACAAATTATAATAACATATTTACGTATTAAAATAAACTATAAATCATATACACGTACACATATATATACATATGTATATATCATTAGAAAGGTATCGACGATGCGGTCATTATAAGACTAATGTTGAGTTCTTTCGACATTAGTTTAGTACAAATATCATTAAATCCATTTAAAATAGTATTATAAAGGGGTGTGTAGTGTTTTATATAACTAAAAGGTCATTAATTAATTATGGAGGCTAGTTTTTGAAAATTCAATTAGTATAAATAAGAGCCTTGGTGTAACAGCCCGGATTCCTAGGTATTAATTTATTCTTCTAATTTTTGGTGTTTTGTGAGGAGGCTCGGCGAGTTGGAGCTCAAACTCGCCGAGTATGATCGCGGTTTGGGAAAGGGTTCGCTTCCGGACTCGGCGAGTCCAAAAGGTGGACTCGGCGAGTCCACGTTGTTTAATGAAACCCTAAATTTCAGGGTATGAGACCTATTTAAAGGGGCTTATGACCGTCATTTGCGGCCCCCAACCCTAGAGAGAACCCTAAAAGAGTCCTTGAGCGTTTTGTGAGAGAGAAGAGGAAGATCCTAGATTATTTGTAGGTGATTTTGCATATAGAATAGGATCAAGGCAAGAGGAGACCAAAGGAGGTGCTAATCCAGTGATTATTGAGCTCAGAGACTTCATTTGAGGTAACCATTCGTTCCTTTCTCAGTCCTTGGTGTAAATCTTAGAGTTAGGGTTTCTTGGTGGAAAGATCCATGGAGTAATTGGCCTCTTCTTGTGTTGATGCTTTAGATCTAGACCCAAAGAGGTCCAGAGACTCTTTTCCCTCAAGCTTTATGAGTGTTAATGGAGGCCATGAGCTTAGAATAGCATTCTAGAGACCATATCATCAAATAAGGCCTTTGGACCTTTGCATGAGCACCAAGATTGTAACTTTACGTGATGAATGTGCTTGGAAGGACTGGATCTATGAGTTACTGGAACGGATCTGACCTCAGGAGTGAGTTTGAGTTCATGCATGGCTTAGACTCGCCAAGTCCGAAGAATAGACTCGGCGAGTAGCATTAAGATTGTCCATAACCACTCAACGAGTGGTCTTGCCGAGTTAAGGGGTTGACTCAGTGAGTCAGGGAGAGTCAGAGAGGGTCGACAGGTGGAATGAGTCAAGCTGGAACTCGCTGAGTTGTTCTTGAGACTCGGCGAGTTGAGTCGTGGTGGCCCCGCGATTCATGCCAGGTGGAACTCGTCGAGTCAGGGAAGTACTCGACGTGTCAAGAGAGGATCTTAGGGAGTCAGTGAACACGTATAGACTCGCTGAGTCGCCCTAGTGCACTCACCGAGTCCGGTCAAAGTTGACCGTTGACCAGAGTTGACCAGTGTTGACTTGATAGGGGTAGTCAACCTTAGTTGTGAAAGTGTTAATTAGAGAAATATTGTGTTATAGGAGGATTATAGCTCGGAGGATCGAGCGCGAGTGATTTCCGAGATTTGCGAGTTATCGAGATACGCGAGGTGAGTCTTCTCACTATACTTTACCTTGAGTAGGTAATCAGAGTTATGTGACAGAGTATTTGTATGATATATGTATGTTATGTGTTGTACTGCATTATTTCTATGTGATTTATGTTGTGCATGTTTACAGAGTTGGAACCGGAAGGTTCCCAGAGTTAGAACCAAAGGGTTCATAGAGTAGGGTCTACGGACCCACAGAGTTATAGCCTCGAGTGGCTAATATGTGTTATGCTTGGTATTTTGGGGAACCCACTAAGCTTTATGCTTACAGTGTTAGTGTTATTTGTTTCAGGTACTAGTGATGACCGTGGGAAGACGCCGGCTTGATCAGTACACACACATGGGGTTTTTATGATATGTGATCTTGGGATTCTTTGTATGACATGGATTGGAGTTTCAAACATTGATGTTTTATGAAAATTAAATGAATATGTTTTTACATTATGCGAAAAATTATTTTGAAATTTACGGTGTTACACTTGGGCTCTCATATTTCTTGCACCATTCTCTTGATTCAAGAGTCTTTCACTCCTTATCCACCGAGCATTTCAGTCCCTCGTGATTCGACTTCTCTTTCTGTAGTTTTTTGTATAGTAAGGTGAGCGCTGAAGCGCTGCACGAATCTTTCTTAGAAAGATTCAACGACGAAGTTCTGCCCCTGCAGAGCCCGACTCGTAGTTAAAATCCCCTTGTAAGTAAGTTATGTTTACCCTATTTTAATATAGCTTATATTTAAAATTAATATTGTTATTATGAACTTATAATAAATATTTGAACTATTATTATGACTTATATAAGTGTCGTTATAATATCTTTTTAACTACTCGCGGTACGGAGAATCTGGTTTAAATGGCCGCATAGGGTTGTTGGATTTCAGAAGTGTTATACGCCAAAATGGTCCTTCCCTCCGGTGTTTTATGTATGGCCCCTGTCCATACATAGTGGTTGGAAAGTATTGTTTAAACACTTATATAATAATAATAATAATAATAATAATAATAATAATAATAATAATAATAATAATAATAATAATAATAATAAGACCAATAATTCGTCGAAGGAAATTATTTTAAAGTAAACGAAGCGTTGTTCGAGTACCGAGTCACCACCTTCTCAGGTGAGTGCATAGTTACTTTCATCTTACACATAGATATGAAGTATTTTATATAAATTACGTTCTATGTGTGCATATTATCTGAATACTTGTTGTCTATGTTGGATGAACGATTTTATACATGTTTTAAATGATTTAAGTTGTATATGTATTTTATATCTACGATAATGTTGGGGTAAAACATGGGTAGATGTCATAGATGGAATATGAGTTGGATAATGAGTTGAAAGGTGTTATAGACCACGAGGTGAGGGTAAGAGGTGGACGATGTGAGAAGCCTTTTCCCAAACGATGGCCCCGTCATTCAGCAGAGTATGATTGACTACCACGGACTATTCTAGACAGTCCAGTGGAACACTAGCAGGCTCGCAACCTGTAGGTGTTGTGAACTATGTGTTCACCCGGTGTACTCTAAACCTTGACGACCATGCAGACTTGGTGCCTAAACCTTGGCGATCATGCAGACTTGATGCCTAAACCATGGCGACTATGTAGACTTAGTGCCCGTTATGTAAACCTTGGCGATCATGCAGACTTGATGCCTAACCCCTGGCGACAATGCAAACTTAGTGCCTGTTGTGTAAACCGTGGCAATGATGGACTTCGTGCCGATTCCTTAGGATGATCCTTAGGAATGAATGAACGAGGAATAGCTGATTCTTAGGGTAGATCCTTAAGACTAAAGAAGATAATGGGGATGGGTAATTGTGTTGATTGTTTGATTGTTAAAACATAATATTTATATTATTATGGGTTGAAAACCTTATGTACTCACCAGGTTTCCCAACCTGACCCACTCAGTTTATTTATATCACAGGTGTCGATATGAAGTGACATTACACTGAGAGATTAAGGACATATAGATCACTAGTGTAAATGAATGTAAGTTCTGTTTATGCTTATGTTTCTGTATTGACGATGACGTCCCAAATGTTTTAAAATGAATAAAATACATTTGTTTGGAAATGCTTTGATAACATATTTATCGTGTTTTTCTGGGAATAAATTCCGCAACATTTTTATTAAAAGAGGTCCTCAGATTTTTATAAAACATAAGCAAAATAAAACCGGTCTTTTCTGGCCGAGAAAATAGGGATGTCACACAATACTACCTTCCACACCAACCCGTAGTCATCCCAAGTCCTCCTCCCATGATCCTTATTCACAAGTACTCTATCTCTCACTAGTATCGGGCTACTCTCTAAGTAAGCTCCTCCTATGCCCATCTAGGTATCTCTCCTAGATTACTCAAACTTTCTCTAAAGATTCCTGCTATGTTTCTTCCTACTCAATACATATACATAGCAAATAACATATAGCAACATCTCCTAGGCTAAGGCATCACAAATCAGGCAACTCTAGCCCTAAAATATGAAATACCTAGCCTATCCTCTAGCATGCATCCCTAATATCTCATAATATAAATAAACAAGGATATTTTGGGAAATCACAGTTCGGGCTCTGGCTTATTGTACACACTGCTCCATCTCCTTTTTCTCTTAAAAAATCTTATTCATTTTAGAAAAATCATTTTAATTTGATTTTTTTTCAAATCCATAGTTTGAGTTCATACATACCTGAAGGTACATCCGAATCCCTCAAACCAAGACTCTGATACCCACTTGTAACACTATAAATTTTCAAACAAATTTTTCATTTTCAAGACCGTATAATTCTTAATATCACATTTCCAAAACCACAATGGTCAAATTGTCAAAAAAAAGAAATTCATAAGTTGTTTGATAAAATCCAGGATCCTCAAAAACATAAACTCCATCTTGTGTGTACAATCAAGTCGGCACCTTCCCGTGATCCTAAGAAGTACCTAAACCGCATAACACATAACACGGTAAGCACAAAGCTTAGCGAGTTCCCCAAAATACCACACACATCTCATTAGCCTCTCATGGCTATATCTCAATGAAGACCCTCCGGTCAATGTGTCTCAGTAGAGACCCTCCGATCCCACAACTCGGGTTGGACCCTCCGGTCCTAACTCAATAATGCTCACAATAATACACATCATAAATCACAAAGGCATAATGCATGATATCACAATACTCAATAATAGCATACAAGACCCTTCGGTCACACAAAGCTACCACTCATGGTAAGTAAAGTGAGAAGACTCACCTCGTAAGCAAGCACGTAAAGCTCGTACCCCTCGAACGTTCTAATCCCTGCCTACATGTCATAATCATTTCTAATTAACACTTATAACTACAATTCTAAATAAATCCAGTTAACCTCTCTCTCTCTCTCTAACTCTTGAAATGCGTAAAAGACCATTTTACCCCTCCATGGTCTCCATAATCCAAGTCTTGACCAGACACTAAAAGTCAACAGAAGTCAACACTCGAGTCAACAGTCCATGTTGACCCAACTCGTCGAGTGCATCTATGTGAATCGTCTAGTTCCTTCATTTTCTCAGAATTATTGTAAAATTCCAACTCAAATCATCAAGTTTTCTCACCACTCGCCGAGTTACAACGCGTCCAGACTCATCGGGGAAAACCCTAACCAACACGTTGAGTCTGCTCACCGACTCGTCGAGTCCCTTTAGTCCATTTTCTTATTCAGACGATTTTAGGCAGAACTGATATCTCATACTCTGGATCTAACCTTCTAAGGCTCACTTATCACGTAAAGCTGCAAGCTTTACGTTCATGCATGGAATCAAAGGCTCAAAATGCCAAAACAAGCTCCATAACGGGTTTCATGCATGGAGACATGCCCAAATCTTGATAAAGCTTGGATCTTTGGGCTCATAGGACCTCAATATGTCCAGATCTAGAGTCTCAACTCCATGACAAGCTCATAATAATCTAGAACTCCAAGAAGGATGGGAAAAAGGCTCTAAATTTCCTAAAAACGAGATCTAACAAAACAATGAGCAAGGTGGTGACTTTTTACCTTCAAACAGAAGCTAGGAATGAATGAACACCAGATCCAAAAGCTCCTTCTCGTCCAAATTCTTTTGCTCTTCAACCTTCCTCCAAGAATGCACTAAAACTCACAATATTATCCTCTTTTTCTCACACACAAGGTTATAGCTCGATTAGGATTTCACACGGGGTATTAGGTTGACAAGGGTGGCGGAAATGAGGGCTTAAGGTCATTTAAGTAGGACACAAATCCTGAAAATTAGGGTTTTCTCACTCAGCTCTTACTCGTCGATTCGGGGTCCTCCGACTCGCCGAGTAGACTCTAAAATCCTGTGGCCATAATATTCTATACTCGGCCAGTTGGTGCTTCCAACTCGTCGAGTTGCCCTGTCAAAAAGAAATAAAATAATTAAATATCATACCTAGGAGTCGGGATGTTACAATTCTTCGCCACTAGAATCAGACTTCGCCCTCGAAGTCATCCTCAGGAAACAACTCGGGGTACTGCTCTCGCATCTCGGACTCCGGCTCCCAAGTACAATCGGATCCCTTCCGATGTTGCCACTGAACTTGAACCAAGGGCACCTCTTCATTCCACAAGACCTTCATCTTCCTATCCAAGATCGCTATCGGCCTCTCAATGTATTTCAAGCTCGTATCCACCTGAATGTCCTCTAAAGGGACCACTGTCGTCTCATCGGCTACACACTTCATCAATTGGGACACATGGAAGGTGTTATGAATCTGGCTCAACTCTGTAGGCAGCTCTAACCGATACACTACCTTCCCCACTCAAGTGATCACTCATAAAGGATCGATATATCTCGGACCCAACTTTCCCCTCTTCCTGAATCATATCACTTCTTTCCATGGGGATACCTTCAGGAGGACAAAATCTCCAACCTGGAACTCTAGCTTGAATCATCGTCGGTTTGCGTGACTCTTCTGATGACTCTGGGCCGTCAGTAACCTCTGTCTGACCTGGTGGATCTGCTCTATCGTTTTGAGCACTATCTCAGTGCCCCCCATCACTCTCTGCCCTACCTCCCCTAAACAGATGGGAATTCGACACCTCCTCCCATATAAGAGATCAAAGCAGAGGCATACGTATACTGGAATGGTGGTTTTTGTTGTATGAAAACTCAGCCAAGGGCAAGTATGTGTCCCAACATCCACCAAAGTCCATAACACATGCACGTAGCATGCCCTCGAGCGTCTAAATCGTCTGCTCGCTCTGCCTATTTGTCTATCGGTGATATATCGTACTGAAGTACAATCGGGTACCCAAATCCTCATGAAATTTCTTCCAGAACCTGGAAGTAAAACGCACATCTCGATCTGACACTATCGATGTCGGCACTTCATGTCATGCCACCACCTCTCGCACGTGGATCTCGGCCAATTTCTCTGCAGAACAGCCCTCGTTGATAGCTAGAAAGTGAGCACTCTTCGTCAACCGATCTACAATCACCCATATCGCATCGACACCACATGCAGTCCTCGGTAATTTGGTGATAACATCCATGGAAATTTGATCCCACTTCTACTGGGGAATCTCTAGAGGCTGCAATGGGCCATGTTGACGTTGGTGCTCCGCCTTGACCTGACGACAGTTCAAGCATCTCTCAACTACCCATGCCACATCTCTCTTCATGTAGGGCCTCCTATAATCCCTCTTCAGATCCAAATACATCCTGGTGGGTCCCTGATAGATCGATAATCTCGACAATGGGCCTCCTCCATCAAAAGACGCCAAGCTCGACCCGTATATGGCATCCAAATCCATCCATGGAAAGTGATAAGCCCCCGACTATCCGTCCTAAACTCAGAAATATGTCCGGTTACCCACTCTCTCTTACGGTTCTCTGGTCTCACAGCCACCACCTGAGCCTCTCGGATGGTATCTAAGAATGGAGTCACATCGTCATCCTCATGCAAACGTCTCAGATCGGAGAACTCACTACTCGACGACTCAGGGCATCGGCTACCACATTAGCCTTGCCAGGGTGATACAAGATCTCACAGTCGTAGTCTTTCACTACATCCAACCACCTCCTCTGTCGCATATTCAGTTTGGGGTGATCCATAAGGTACTTCAGGCTCTTATGGTCTGTATATATGGTACACCAGACACCATAGAGATAGTGGCACCAGATCTTGAGGGCGAACACCACCGCCCCCAACTCTAAATCGTGGGTGGGATACCTCGTCTTGTGAGGCTTCAACTGCCTCGATGCATATGCTATCGCGTGCCCCTCTGCATCAACACCGCACCCATCCCTGATATGGATACATCACAGTAAACTACGAAGTCCTCCACTCCCTCGGGAAGGGCTAACACTGAAGCTTCGCACAATCTCTGGCAAAGAGTCTCGAATGAGGCCTGCTGCTCGGGATACCAGACAAAAGTAACACCCTTCCTAGTCAATTTGGTAAGAGGAATGACAATCTTGGAGAAATCCCTGATAAATCTCCGGTAGTAGCCTGCCAGGCCAAGAAAACTCATGATCTCTAATGGGGGACCTCGGCACCTCCCATAGCATAACTGCCTCAATCTTGGCCGGGTCGACCAAGATCCCATTCTGATTAACAAGGTGTCCTTAGAACTGGACCTCTCATAAGCAGAAATTACACATAGAGAATTTGGCATAAAGCCTCTCTGCACTCAATACCCAAGAATCTTGTGACAACCCGAAATTTCCATTCTGAACAAACCATATCAAGCCAATAGAAGTAGAGCAGTTACAGTGAAAATTCAGATTTCGAGTATAAGTTTGGCAGTTTTCAGGATTTTACGCTTAAGGAGATATTAGGAGAGTGGATGCACTAGGGTTTTGTGCAACATTGTTATTCCAAGACTCTAGGACATTAGAGTTCGTTCCAGGAATAAAAATATTTTCTGCCAAAAATATCTCCGGACTATAAATAGAATTCTGAACAAAATTGGTTCATTTGTTGGATTCCATTTAGAGAAAAGTCAAAATTCTCTCTCACGGATCTTCGGGTTTTTATCCCAAATTGTGAGTACTTCGATCTAGTTATGTTATATAGCCTAGATTGTGTTTAGAAACACCAATTACATATCAAATCTGTGAGACTCGGGAGTTTACCGCCCAAGAACGTTCTGATGGATTTTGAGCATTCTAACACTTCCTAAGTGTACATGCAACCCTAATAAACCTTGGATCTATGTTTTGTCTAAGATACATGCAAATAATTGTTTTTCCAAGGTTCATATCCTAACTAGCATGGCATGAGGAACTTGAATCAAATAAAGCTATTAGAAACACTTACCTTGTAGTTGTAGTTGATTCCTTGAAGTTTTAGAGCCTAGCACCAATAGTGTGGATGCCTCAAATGGAAATCACAAATCACCATAAACTTGGAACTTAGAGAGAATAATCACTACTATCTAAAAATCGGCCCTCACCTCAACAAGTGTCAACTAGTGTGATTTCAAGAACCAAAGCCTCCTTTATATAGTGTGATGGATTAGGGTTACATCCATGTAAACCCTAATACACATGTCTCTTCATTTCCATGAGATCCATGGGTCAAAGCTCCATGGAGTATCCATGGACTTTTCCATGCAAGCCTAGCCCATTCCAAATAAGCACTAGCCCACACTATATAAATATAGAAGCCCATATTTAATTAGTAACATCTTTGATCTCTAAATTAATCCTAGATTAATTATAGATCAATACTAATTAAATAATATGATCTTATATGAATATATTAGAACTTATAATATATTAATAAATCATAACCTGTACTATTCTCAAATATTATCCATAAATTGTTCGGGTGAAGTGCAACCCAAATGGACCATGCCGGGTCGGGTCAAGTACATACCAAATATAGTTATGGACTTAGACACTATATCCGACAGTCTCCCACTTGGATAAGTCTAATAACTATAGTTGCAAGTATGACTTCAGTAACCGATCAGCAATCGTAGCTCTTTAAACTCTGTTGAACTAGAACGCGCCATTTAGATAAGTTATCATATAATCCTCTGTTCTAGATATCAGCCGGACAAATACATGGAACATGGTCTTGCTTATTATCCAGCATTTGTTTCCCGATTTCCGATTTGTTTGACATAGAACTCAACTGAACACGTCAATTTAGTTCTGATCGGGCCCGGTACATAGGTCAAAACAAAATCATCGAGGGGCCCAGATATTAGCTTCTAATCCAAGAAGGAACAGATAAACTTCGACTCATATGTTTGTTCTACCACTCATTGAATTACACACAAAGACACGTTTTATAACATCGAGTTACCAATGTGTTTTCGTACAATCAATGCATAACTAACTCGTAAGTAACAAATCATATCTCTAGGTTTGAAGACTTATATGATATTACCGTCTCACGATCACTCGAGATAAAATTCCATGAAGTGATTCCAGTGAGCGTGGGTTGAGTCCAATGCTCAGAACTTATGAGCACTCATGATTGTTGTAGCCATGTCCAACACCTTAGACCTCTGCAACCAATCATGACAGTCTTGATTCACACCTACTTCCGACATATGACCGACTGTGGAGGTTTGAATAATATGATATACCAAACATAATTATTCTGGAAGTCAAAACATGCAAAAGAAATATAGTAAACGATCGACAAGAGATAGCAACACTTTACTCATAAATAAAACACCTTTTATTCATCATCAAATGTCAATTACACTTTACAAATTTCATAATTTATCTAACTACTAAAAACTTATATCATCCTTCAGCCCTATGCTCCGAGCATGCTGGAGATGCTTAACCCTACTCAGTCCCTTCGTGAGGGGATCTGCTGGGTTCTCATCTGATGATACCCTCTTCGCCACGAGGATCCCTTCTTCTATTTGAGGTCTGATGAAGTGATATTTTTTGTCAATGTGTATGGATCTCCCATGATCTCTTGGTTCCTTGTCTAAGGCAACCGCACTATTGCTGTCACAGAAAATCTCCATTGGCTCTTTCATAGATGGTACAACTCCAAGGTCTCCGATGAAGTTCTTTAGCCATATAGCCTCCTTTGCTGCCTCGCTTGCTGCTATATACTCTGATTCACAAGTGGAATCAGCCACTGTCTCTCGCTTGGAACTCTTCCAAGTGATTGCTCCTCCGTTTAAGGTAAAGACCCAGCCCGACTGAGAGCGGAAATTATCCCTATCAGTCTGGACGCTAGCATCACTATACCCTACAACTCTCAAGTCATCACTCCCACCAAAGGTAAGGACCCATGTGACAACTCGAAATTTCCATTTGTACGAACATTATCTATTCAATAAAAGCTAGTCCAGTTTCAGTGATTTTCATACTTTTCCGAACAAGTTTGTGTACATTAGGATTTACGTTTAAGGAGATATCAGGAGAGTGGATGCTCCTGGTTTTGTGAAATTTGAGCATTCCAAGTTTCATAATGTTACAGTCCTATTTCCAGAATAAAAATATTTTCTGCCAAAATATTTCAGGACTATAAATAGATTTCTGAATTTAATTAATTCATTATTCACAATTCCAATTAGAGAAAAGCCATTTTCTCTTTGACGGATCTTCGGGTTTTCATCCCAGATTGTGAGTCTACTTTCCTAGATGTGTTTCATTACTTGTTATATGCTTTATAACATCAATTACATGTCTAAACAGCAAGATCCGGGAGTTTAGCGCCCAAGAACGTTCTTGGGGAGTAAACTCCAAAATGGAACTTTAAGGCTACCTAGTCCCATTGCCTTGATAGACAACTAGTTAGGGACTTAATGTATGATCTTTAGAGACTAGAAAGCAATCAAGAACCACAAGATATAGGAGTTTACGGCCAAGGACTTTTCTTGGGCCGTAAACCCCTTTTCAAGGGCTTTAAGTGCCCTAAACCACCCCTAAAGCTTAAGGACATTAACCCTCAAATGCTTGTGACTATTTTAGACATCAAAACAATTCAAAATCATAGATTTATAGGAGTTTACGGCCTAGAATATCTCTTGGGTCATAAACCCCTTTTCCAAGGGTAAAATGCACCCTAAACACCCCTAAGGCTTTAAGACAATTACCCTTGAGCACATAGGACTTGAATGGGGAGTAAAAGACATCAAAACCATCCCTTAAAGGGAGTTTACGGCCAAGGAACATCACTTGGGCCGTAAACTCCAAGTGAAGGCGCAAATGTGTGCCTCTTGTCCCCTTTAGCCTTAGATAAAAACATGGAAGCTATCCTACATGTGCAAGGGACTTAAATGAATTAATTACCAACACCCCATAGGAGTTTACTGCCATAAACTCTAGGGGATATGGTCATTAGGCCGTAAACTCCTCAATGGAGCATTCTAGGGCCTTAAACTACTTCAAGGATTATTCCCACAAAGCTAGGCTAATTCTAGGATCAAGATAACACCTTAAAACACCCAAAACCACCAAGTGAGGAGTTCACGGCCATAAACCCATGAGTTTACGGCCGTAAACTCCAAAGGTGGGGTTTGTTGGGTGGTGAACTCTTATACAAGGTCATTTGATGCTTCAAACCCTTTTGCCTTGTCCTGTAGCAACCTAGATGCAACCATTAGGACCTTTAACACTTATGAAAAGTGTTTACATGTTCCTAAGTGTCTTAACTTATTTGTTAAGTTATTATTTGGCTAATTAGTTATATATATGCTTATTATATGATAACTAGGCTCGTGCGTGTAAACAAGTCTCCGTTTGCCACCCTGCACGGTATCCGACACTGCAATTCAAACAGCTCACCACAAGTGAGTTCATACCCCTTTAATCAACCTTTGAAATGATTTTAAATGTTTTAAATACTTTATGGGGGGGAATACAAGTCAAATACTTATAGTTATTGCTTCAATCACATGTGATTGCAATTAATCACATGTGATTAATATCTAGGAAACCAATGATTTTTACCACTGTTCAAACTGTTTATCAAACTGCTTTACTTTGAAATGTTTTACAAACCCTTTTACTATCCAAAATTATTTACAAACTATGATTCAAACAAATGTTTCTTATACTTAAACTGTTTTATCAACTTTATGCCTTCAAATTGTTTTATAGATTGACATCAAGTCGATCTTCTCTTGAAATTATATTTATGTTTCAAATGTCTTATGAAAACTTGTTTATGCCTTTATATACTAAATTTCATGCCCATATATGTATAGATATATAAGTAATGTTTAAAGGGCTTAGGAAGGCCATCCGCCCTATTTCCTTTTCCTCGATTTGGATGTGGTCTGGTGGGATTTCGGGTGACCATCCGAGGGTCGTTTCAATATTAGTTATATATCATATATACATATATAGACATAAAAGTACTTCCATATTCATACTTATCAGTACATCAATAGTTAGTTACCATCGGGGTAACACAGGAACATATACAACTATACTAGAAACATGTACATATGTCGTTATAATAGAAACATGTACATATACCGTTATACTAGAAACATGAACATATACAACTATACTAGAAACATGTACATATACAGCTATACTAGAAACAGGAACATATACAACTATACTAGAAACAGAACATATACAACTATACTAGAACGAGAAACATTACATATACATGAATACGTTAACAATTGTGATCCACTGTGTTGGAGCATGCCTTAAATGTCATGGCCCGAGTTGTAGCCAGAATTCTCTTGGAGGGAGAGCGTGAGTTTGCGTATAGATCTATACTGGATTGACTATCCTACACCTTGTTGCTAACTACAGTCGGACCTGCAGGTCTGCGGGTGCCAAACGTCATTTCGTTATTACGACCATTCATTATGTCGTTGTTACCAGTCGATAGCATGGTGCAATTTATTACCTTTTACCTTAATATAAATCCGGTTTAAGGTAGTTAGTACAACAGTAGTTCTTATTATACAAAACTACAGTACTACAATGATTTACCCATTACATATTTTGGTGATAACCTCACTTAAGCATTAATGTACAAACTATATTTTATTAAATGATAGTTATACTTGGGTAATTACGCACTTTTACAACAAACGAGTATACAAGACAGCAAAGCCTTGGTAGAAGGTTACTTTAATAGAAAATATAGGATTTTCTGAGAGACTCAAACTTTTACAAACACTTTCAAACACTTACATACATTTTTACAAACTTATACATTGAGACAGGTTCAAACGTTTTTGACAACAAACCTTGACACTAAAATACTTATGAACTCACCAGCTTAATGCTGATAAACTCTTTCAAAATAACTTGTATTCTCAGGTCATCAGTAGTCAGGTACCGAGGCCAGCTTTTGAGAAGATGGAGCGTATTCAAGACTCATCTTATTATTTTGATTTACATTACTTTGGTGTCTATATCTGCACAAAACACACTTGTATTAAAACTATATATTTAATGCAATGGATGATGTTGTCTGCTTATTTACATTTACTGTGTTGTGATACTATACATGACGTCATCCGCCCCAGAATGTTTCCGCCGTTCTTGGTTTTGGGTGTGACAACCCAGTCCTTAGTCCTTCACAGGTACTTGAGGATATTCTTTACCGTAGTCCAGTGTTCCTTGCCAGGGTTCCCCTGATACCTGCTAACCATGCTCAAAGCAAAGGCTACATCAGGTCGAGTACACGTCATAGCATACATGATCGATCCTACAGCTGAAGCATAAGGAAGTTGACTCATTTCTGCTATCTCAGCCTCAATACTAGGGCTTTGTGTCTTACTCAATCTGGCGTTACTCTGAATGGGTAACTCACCTTTCTTGGAGTTATGCATGTTGAATCTTTTCAACACTTTGTCCAAGTAGGTACTTTGACTAAGTCCAATTAGTCTTTTACTCCTGTTTCTCAAAATCTTTATCCCTAGGATATAGGCAGCTTCACCAAGGTCCTTCATAGCGAAACACTTCCCAAGCCAGGACTTTACTTCCTGCAAGGTTGGGATGTTATTTCCTATGAGTAGTATGTCATCCACATACAGTACCAAAAAACTGACTATGCTCCCACTAGCCTTGATATAGACGCAAGATTCATCTTCACTCCTTGAAAAACCAAATTCCTTGACTTTCTCATCAAAGCAAAGATTCCACCTGCGAGGTGCCTGTTTCAATCCATAAATGGATTTCTCGAGTTTACACACTCTATTGGGGTACTCTGTACTGACAAAACCCTCTGGCTAAACCATGTAAACATCCTCAGCCAACATTCCATTAAGGAAGGCGATTTTGACATCCATTTGCCATATTTCATAATCATGAAATGCAGCAATGGCTAACAGAACCCTAATAGACTTTATCTTGGCCACTGGTGAAAAGGTTTCATCATAATCAACTCCCGGAGTTTGAGAATAACCTTTTGCAACCAGTCGTGCCTTATAAGTGTGTACATTACCATCCATGTCGGTCTTCTTCTTGAAGATCCATTTGCACCCTATAGTCTTACGACCGGGTACATTCTCAACCAAGTTCCAAACTTGATTGTCATACATGGATTGTATCTCGCTGTCCATAGCCTCTTTCCATTTAGCAGCCTCAGGGCCTGCCATGGCTTCCGTGTAGCTGTTAGGTTCATCCAGACCTACTAGTGTCTCATCACTAATAAGTGTCTCACCTTCCGCAGTAATATGGAAACCATAATAATGATCAGGTGCATTCCTAACTCTCGTGGAACGCCTCAGAGGTACAGGCACATCAACTGGCTCAACAAGAGTTTCCTCCTCAAGTTGAGGGCTAGGGTTTGAAGTTCCTTCACCACTTGACTCTTGAATTTCTTCAAGATCAATTTGCCTCCCACTGTTTCCTTGGCTTATAAATTCTCTCTCTCGAAAAACTCCTCTTCTTGCTATAAAGACCACATTATCATTGGGTATGTAGAAGAGGTAACCAAAGGATTGTTGTGGGTAGCCGATGAAAATACACCTCTCGCTTCGAGGTTCGAGCTTATCATGAGTCTCGCGTCTCACAAAAGCCTCGCAACCCCAAATCTTGATGTGGTCTAGTTTCGGTACTTTACCGGTCCACATCTCGTGAGGAGTTTTGGCAACTTTCTTTGTAGGGACCAGATTAAGAATATGGGTGGCAGTCTCTAAGGCATACCCCCAGAATGAGATTGGTAGCATTGCTCGACTTATCATGGAACGAACCATATCTAACAAGGTTCGATTACGCCTCTCAGCTACACCATTCAATTGTGGTGTCCTGGGAGGTGTCAATTGTGAGACAATCCCACATTCCCTAAGATAGTCGAGGAATTCTGAACTAAGATACTCACCACCACGATCAGATCGAAGCATCTTAATGTTCCTGCCCAATTGATTCTCGACTTCCTGTTTAAATTCCTTAAACTTCTCGAAAGTCTCTGACTTATGCTTGATTAGGTAGACATATCCATATCTACTGTAATCATCAGTAAAAGTCAAATAATAATGATTAGCATCCCTTGTGGCATGTTTGAATGGTCCACACACATCCGTGTGTACAAGATCCAACAAACCTTCACCCCTCTCACAGGAGCCTGTGAAGGGTGACTTTGTCATCTTTCCAAGTAAGCATGATTCGCAACTATCATCTGACTTTAGGTCAAATGACTCCAACACTCCATCCTTTTGGAGTTGGCCTATGCATTTCTTGCTTATATGTCCAAGGCGACAATGCCATAATGATGCTTTATCCAAGTTATTATTATTAATAGAATCAATACACAAAACATTATTTCCTAATTTATCTACAACAGATACAGCTTCATACACACCATCACAAGGTAATGCTTTAAAATAAAGAACATTATTAAAGAAAGCATCAATAGAACCAACTTCATTATTAAACGAAAAGGTAAACCCTTGTTTGTACAAAGCATGAAAGGAAATAATATTTCTTGCCATTCCTGGCGAATAACAACATTTATTCAAATCTAAATTAAACCCACTACTTAGCGATAAAGTATAAACTCCAATCTTGGTGACAGGTGAAGCTTTCCTATTCCCCATGATCAAGTTTATTCTTCCTTGCTCCACATTCTCACTTCTTCTTAGTCCCTGCAACTCACAACAAATATGAATACCACAACCGGTATCAAGGACCCAAGATTTAGAATGGGGTGAGTTATTAGATAAGATAGTGTAAATACCTGCATGGTTGGGTTTAACTTTCCCATCCTTCACATCCTGCTGGTACTTTGGGCAGTTTCGCTTCCAATGAGCCTTTCCATGGCAATAGAAGCATTCAGCCTCTTTTGGGTCAGATGAAGGAGTGATGAAACCTTTCTTGGTTCCACTTGAAGAAGAGCCATCAAGGGTCCGATCCTTGGTACCCTTCGAAGAGCTCTTCCTTTTCTTCCCTCGACTTTTCCCGATTGCCAAAACCGGAGTAGAGTTTGGAGTAGGAGTGTTAACAACCGACTTTCCCTTAAGACCTGTTTCTGCGGTCTTGAGAAGTCCCTGAAGTTTGTTGAGTGTGACCTCTTCCTTATTCATGTGATATGTCATGCGGAATTGATCATAGCACGATGGTAAGGAGTGCAAAATGATATCTATTGCAAGCTCCTCTGGGAAGTTCACATTAAGCTTCAGCAAACGATCCACATATCTTTGCATTTTCTGCATGTGGCTCGTGACGGATTCCTCGTCCTTCATCATGGTTGTTATCATGGAGCAGATGATTTCATACCTCTCTTGTCGTGCACTTTGATGGTATCTTTCCATCAAATCTTGGTGCATTTCATAAGGGTAGAAATCCTCATAGGACTTTTGGAGTTCCGCTGTCATCGTGGCCATCATGATGCATGCCACTTTCGTAGCATCCCTTTCATGTGCCTGAAAGTCAGCGATCTCCTGAGGAGTTGCAGTGGTCTCATCAATCTCCTTAAGCTCCTTGTCAAGGACATATTCTTTGTCCTCGTAGCGGGTAATCATCCTGATGTTTCTGATCCACTCATTGAAGTTGGATCCATCAAAAGTGACTTTCCCACACAAGTTCATAAGGGTAAAGAAGCTATTAGGGTTAGAGCCAGAAGCAGCATTGTTTGAAGACATCTGAAAGAAGAGAACAAGATTAGTTTAGATATTTAGAGAGTCCTTAATAAAACACCCAAATGTAATATTAAGGCTAGGATCCAATCACAATATATTATAACTTAGAAGAGGTATGCCGTAATCCAAGCTATAACATATTTGAAAGGTAGGTGAATGACGATTCACCAATTTCCACCACGAAAACCGAAATGTTTAGGTTTTTGATTGGTTCTTAGAAATTCCTAGATTCTTTGAGATTCAATGAACTTTTCAAAGGCATGTTTCAATCTCGAGTGTGCCCTCCAAGTTTTGTGACTGGGATGCCGAGGATCACAAAACGAGGTGTGAAGTAACCATGCAAATCACTTGGTACCCTTAAAGTTTATCACTCAATCGATGTGCCGGTAAACCACACACGCTCCAACGATACTATAATAAACCTTAAGTCACCCTTTACCTACCTTGTTAAGTCCAAGTTGTTGTGCCGATTAACCACACACACTCCACCAACGACTTAAACAAAGTGTAAAGTGTAATTTCATGGATTAGCACCTTATTCACATTTTTCCTAAAGTAACTAAGATTGGGAATTTAATAAAACATTTAGTTACTTTATAATATTCATCATACTTTTAATGAGAATTTATAAGTCCTTGTCTTACCCGTTCGGCTAACGACCCTCCACCGATCAAGCAAGCGGTGGGTGAGAGTGGACACCCATTAAGCTGCCATTTTATAGGCAACAACCTTATACCCACCTTATAGACCGGTTTCGTGAATGAGGCGTACTAGCGGTAAGACGACTTTGTTCTTATACATACATATATATATATATATATATATATATTAAATCATAATAATATAAGTATAAGGGTTGAATTTTAACTTTTTAAAATTCTAAGGGTTGGAACTAAAGTTTTAACTTGACTTTACTTGTTCCAAAACTTGAGGGCAAGTTTTGTAAACTTTCAAAACTTTTCATTTCTTGTAACTTATGAGTTTAATAGAGTAATAAAATGAAGACTCTTCATTTTTCTAACTCTTGTGTTCTTTTAATGGTTTTTAACTCAAGTGACTTTTGGTTTTCCATAACTTGAGGACAAGTTATGGATACCATTAAAACACATTATGATCAAGAATTAAACTACCACTTAGGTTACAAATAATTACTATGATCATCTAAACATCATAAGATCAAGAACATGAACATAAGCACATCCATGAATCAAAACTACACTTAAAACTTTGTAATTTTGATAACTAGTTGTTGTAAATGAATTAGCAAGACATTACACCATCTAAAACAAGTTTTCAAGTACCAAAACAGTTTAGGGTAATGTTTCTAATCCATTTCCAGCAACTAAAGTCGAAAATCTGCACTCTGTCGACCCGACTCGCCGAGTGCATGAACCTACTCGACGAGTAGGTTGAAGATACAAGTGAACTCGACGAGTCCCCCCATGGACTCGCCGAGTCCAGCAGTCAGACAGCAAGATTTTCGACTTTTCCCATAATATTGCAACAAGTATCAAACAAACAAGCTTAGGCTCTGATACCACTGATGGATTTTGAGCATTCGAACACTTGCTAAGTGTACATGCAACCCTGATAAACCTTGGATCTATGTTTGTCTAAGATACATGCAAATAATTGTTTTTCCAAGGTTCATATCCTAACTAGCATGGCATGGGGAACTTGAATCAAATAAAGCTAGTAGAAACACTTACCTTGTAGTTGTAGTTGATTCCTTGAAGTTTTAGAGCCTAGCACCAATAGTGTGGATGCCTCAAATGGAAATCACAAATCACCACAAACTTGGAACTTTGAGAGAATAGTCACTACTATCTTAAAATCGGCCCTCACCTCAACAAGTGTCAACTAGTGTGATTTCAAGAACCAAAGCCTCCTTTATATATGGATTAGGGTTACATCCATGTAAACCCTAATACACATGTCTCTTCATTTCCATGAGATCCATGGGTCAAAGCTCCATGGAGTATCCATGGACTTTTCCATGCAAGCCTAGCCCATTCCAAATAAGCACTAGCCCACACTATATAAATATAGAAGCCCATATTTAATTAGTAACATCTTTGATCTCTAAATTAATCCTAGATTAATTATAGATCAATACTAATTAAATAATATGATCTTATATTAATATATTAGAACTTATAATATATTAATAAATCATAACCTGTACTATTCTCAAATATTATCCATAAATTGTTCGGGTGAAGTGCAACCCAAATGGACCATGCCGGGTCGGGTCAAGTACATACCAAATATAGTTATGGACTTAGACACTATATCCAACACGTTCTTGGGGAGTAAACTCCAATATGTGGCTTAAATGCTACTTAGTCCTTTCCCCGTGATTTGTAACTACCTTAGACTTGTATGCTAGTGTGTATATGACTAGAAAACATCAAAATCGGATTAAAACCCCATGATTTGGGAGTTTACCGCCCAAGAACACTTGGGGAGTAGACTCCATTTTAAGGTCCCAAAGGGTTCCAATGACCCTCAAAGCATTAGAACTCAAACTAGAAGCCTTCATTACATATTTAGGACACCAAAACAATTAAGATTCAAGGGTAAAAGAGAGTTCACGGCCAAGGAGGTTCTTGGGCCGTGAACTCCATGTTTAAGTGCCAAAATGCCCTTAAAACCTTCCTTAAGCCAAGATACAAATTAGGACAAGTACCCTAGTGTGTTTGGGGCTAGCAAACACCACTAAAACACCAAGAAAAGGGAGTTTACGGCCCAAGATATGTTAGGGCCGTGAACTCCAATATATGGTGCCAAATGGTGCCATAATTCCTCCTAAAGCCTTGAACAATTGCCTACAACATATCCTATGTGAGTATGGGACTTGAAAGCATCATAAACACCCTCCCAAGGGAGTTTACGGCCGTAAACTCCAAGGGAATATGGTCCCAAGGCCATAAACTCCTCAAACGAGTTATTAGGAAGCCCAAACACTTGTTTAAGCCTTGAAGCAATTCACTACATGAGTTGTATAATTGTTAGACTTCATTTAGGGACTTGGTTGAGAGTTTACGGCCAGGAGTTTACTCCCCTGGGCCGTAAACTCCAAAACATATGGCCATTCGACCATAAACTCCCATTAGGGGCATTGCACTCCTTTGTTGCAACCCATTAGCCTCCTAGCACTTGACCAAAAGTATTTTCCTCGCGTTAAAATGTTTATACTTGTATAATTAGTGTTTTAATCACTAATTATTTATATACATATGTCTTCATATGTAATTAGGATCATTGTGTGTGTCTAAAGTCTTCACTTGACACCAAGCACTTGTCCGATCCTTCCTTACGATAACAGTCCGTTCAATTCCAGTCACCTACTGTAGGTGAGTTCATACCCCTTAACTAATGTTTTAAACTATTTTTAAATGTTTTATGGGGGGGGGATACAAGTATAAACATGCTTGTTATTATATCAATCACATGTGATTAATAAGTAGAATTATGCTAGTTATTACATCAATCACATGTAATTAATATACAACATTCAAATGATTTGGCTACTCATTAGCCGTTTTACCAAACAGTTTCCTTCAAATGATTTTTATAAACATTTTATATGTTTTAAACTCCTTATTACACTGTACATTTTACTCTGTATATTACATTTCAAACTTATTTTACAATTGTGTTTCAAACAAATGTTTCTTTATACTTAAACTGTTTTATCAAACTTATGCCTTTAAACTGTTTTATAGATTGACATCAAGTCGATATTTTCTTAAAATAATATTTATGTTCAAATGTTTTACAAAACTTAATTATGCTTTTAAATTATAAATTGCATGCCTCTATATGTATAGTTATATAAGAAATGTTTAAAAGACTTAGGAAGGCTATCCACCCTATTTCCATTTCGCGCTTGAGATGTGGTCTGGTGGGATATCGGGTACTCGTCCGAAAGTCGTTTAAATATTACTTATATATCATGTGTACATATATAGTCATAAAAGGTCCTTCCAGTTCATCCAATTCCCTTGGATAGCAAGGGTATACATCCATGTTCATACGTACCAGTTATATTACTAGTAAGCTACCATATGGGTAGTTTAGGAAGATACTAGAACTATTACTAGAACACGATATCACACAAGGAGTCAGTTCATTCATGAGTCAATACTTGCTAGATAGAGAGAACTTACATTACAACTAGGATACATAGTACATTACTATACAATTACATAATCACGTTTACATAGAGATTTTGTTATAAGCATGCCTATATTTGTATAGTTATATAAGTAATGTTTTAAAAGACTTAGGAAGGCTATCCACCCTATTTCCTTTTCGCGCTTGAGATGTGGTCTGGTGGGATATCGGGTACCGTCCGAAGGTCGTTTAAACATTAGTTATATATCATGTATACATATATGGACATAATAGTTCCTTTCAGTCAGTTCAGTGCCTTTGGGTAGCAAGGGCATACGTTCATATACTTTTACATGATTACGCTTACATAAGTACATATACATGAATACGTTAATAAAATTGTGATCCACTGTATCGGAGCATGCCTTAAATGTCATGGCTCGAGTTGTAGCCAGAATTCTCTTGGAGGGAGAGCGTGAGTTTGCGTATAGATCTATACTGGATTGACTATCCTTCACCTTGTTGCTAGCTATAGCCAGACCTGCAGGTCTGCGGGTGCCAAACGTCATTCTGTTATTACGACCATTCGTATGTCGTTGTTACCAGTCGATAGTATGGTGCAATTAATCACATGATGCCTTAATATAAATCCGGTTTAAGGTAGTTAGTACAACAGTAGTTCTTATAGAGCTACATTTTAGTACTACATTAATTTTCTCTGTACATATATTTAGTGATCTTTTCACTTAAACTATAAATGTAAAAACTATATTTTGTTAATAATAGTTACACTTGGGAAATTACACACTCTTACAAGAAACGAACATATAGAACAGTTAAGTCTTGGTAGAAGACTACATTGTGAACAGTTAAGTCTTGGTAGAAGACATCTTTATATAAAGTAGGAATCATAGGGATTTCTTGGTTTTTCAAACGTTTACAGTTGTTTTACAAACATCTTCATACTTACAGTTCATATACAAATTCTTACATACAAATACTTACATACAAATACTTACATACAAATTAAGACACTAAAATACTTATGATCTCACCAGCTTCAAAGCTGATACTCGCTTTCAAAATTACTTGTATCCTCAGGTCATCATAGACAGGTACCGATGCAAGGAGAAAGGAAGATGGAGCTTGTTGAAGACTCATCTTTCATTTTGATATATGCTTTAGTGTTTATCAAAATTTGACAGAACACATTTGTATAATAATTATATTATTAATGCAATGGATGATGTTGTTGCTTGTTTACTACTTTACATTGTTGTGATATTATACATGACGTCCTCCGCCCCAGAACGTTTTCACCGTTCTTGGCTTTGGGGTGTGACAAATCTCCCAAATAAGCTCATTGTGCTGCTCTCTGAACCTCGAGTACACCAAAATGTTGTCGATGAACACGATCACCGACCTGTCCAACATGGGCCTGCACACCCGGTTCATGATATCCATGAACGTTGTCGGTTCCGAAAGGCATCTGTTGGGTTTTATGTACTCTAACACTCCTATGGTGCATATACAACCCTAATGCTTTGGATCTAATTTTTCTCTAGTTATACATGCAACAAAAATTTATCCAAAGCATGAAACCTATCTAGCATACAAATTTGGTACATGAATCATAAAACTAGTTAGAAGAATACCTCTTATTTGTAAGTTGTAGTTGTTGGCCTTTCAAGAGCTTAGCACCTCAAGTGTGATGCCTCAAACAATACACAAATACCATGAACAGGTGGAGGATAATGAGAGAGAGGTTAGGCACACCAAAATCGGTTATACACTTCATAGAATAGACAAGTAACGATTTTAGGGTTTAGGGAATACATATATAGTGTAGAATTCCAAGAGTCATATGCAAACCCTAATTATTACACTTTGGCTTATGATCAAATAATTCATATGGACTAACTCTTCATGGACTCTCACATAAACTTAGTCCATCATGGATCAATAGTGTCACAACTAGAAATTTTGGTGCCTTGTAACTACAACACATATAATAATTATTAATCAATAACATGAAATCATGTATGATGCTCATTCTATAACAACAAAACTCCATCAAATACTATATTCTAGCCTTACAAGTGGTCAACAAAGAATTGGAAACCTTTGAAATTCCAATTTGAGTTCACTATTGAAGTAGGACTTCCTTATTGGACCTAATGGACCAATAAACTTCCAAATTATCCATATTGAACCTAGAACTCTCAAATGGGCCCTAATTGGACCTATATACACGAACTTAACATTTTTGGGCCTTATGAACCCAAAATAAAATAGATTAACTTTAATGTATTGGACCAAAACAAATTTATATTAGCCTTAATAGGTCATTAAAATCATTCTTTGATTTTTATTGGGCCAAAAATCACCTAACTTAACCATAAAATAGATTTAAGCATTCAAGGCCCAATTATTTCCTTTTCCCCTCTCCATTCTCGGCCCAAGCCCACCAATATGGAAGAAGTTGACTTATGCTTGCCACCTCATTTTTACATGGAGGTTTTCCATGCACATAACTCATATCTCCAAGCACCATCTCATCACTCACTCTCTCTTCTCTTCCTCTCTCTTTTGCTCTCGGCCGAACCCAAAACACACACACACACTTCACTCAAAATTCTCTCAAGGAAACTCTCTCCACTCCTCTCCATATGTTCAAGATCTAAGAGGCTTTCAAAGAGATTCTTCCACAAAATCATCATCTAAGGTAAGTTCATGCTTGGATCTATGACCTAGACTCTTTTTTTTATCAAAAACCTCTTCCTAATCCATATAAAATCATGATCGCTCTCTTAGAAATCATCTAAACTCGAGATCTACCAAGAGGACTTGCTAGGATCGAAATTTCTTCTTCTAGTCTTCTTCAAAACCAAAAATACAAATCAAGGTGAGTTTCATACCCCTCTATTTTCGGTTTTCATATGTTTTATGGGGGAGAATACAAGAAAATGTGTAGATCTATGTGTATGTGTATGCTATGTGTGATTTTATGCATGTATGTGTGTGATGTTGTGTGTTTTTAAGATAAATATGTAACAAAAAGAGTGATAATTTGAGATCTATGACATGATAAAGGAAACAAACATAATCTAAGTTATTTTACACTAATCAAGTCAAGAAAAATAGTTTATAAGGTTATAAGGAACAAACTTTAACATAAAACTCATTTTAGGGCTTAAAATGTTAAAAATACAAAACTTGGGGTAAAAACTGCCAAGTCACGGTTTCGTGAGGGTCAAATGAGTCAAAACAGTTTTTATAATCCCTTTTCTGAATATTAAAATTTTTAAAGGACTTAAAATGCAAAAATTTGAGTTATTGGGCTAAATATGGGCTTTTCGGCCCAACAAGCCCAAAATTGCGAAAATTGAAGTTTTTAAAGGGTTGAATTGTAATATTCTGTAAAATAGGGGACATGAAGTGTAATAAAACTATTTCTAAGGTCAAAAATGCTTTTAAACTCCAAAAAAAGGTCAAAATGTAAACTTTTTGTATTTTGGGCCAAAACTGAAAAAATTGCGAAATTTGGGGTTCTAACCGAGGAATACCATTCTGGAAGGGCTAAAACTGTTTACTAAATATAATTTGGGTTAAAAATGTCTTTTCAACAAGTTTATGATACAAAAGTGTCAAGAAAATGTTTTTAAGGACTAAAAATGAAATTCTTTTATATAAAGGACTAAAAGTGTTATTTTTATAAAAGAAAGGTAATGAAAAGGGTCAAAGTCATACTTCTAAACAAATTAATTCATTAAGATAAAATACAAGATATTCGACTAGCGACAAAACGAATAACAAATACACCTTCAATACCAAATATCGTTATAAACGAATTGATTCGGTCTCGAATCAATATAAAACAACAATCGCTAAAACAAAACTCTCCAATAGATATGTGATGACTAAAAGGAATAAACCTACCAACTTTAGGCTTATGAGTTTCAAATCATGCTTGTTGGGCCTTACAAGCCCACCAACATGATCTTTGGGCCCAAAGGGATAACACTTATATGTTATTGGGCCTTCAATGACCCAATATTTTATAAAGGACTTTCAATAGTCTTATGTGCTAGTGGGCCAAAGTGTCCTGTTAGAAAAGCTAGTAAGGTCACAGTAATCAAGTGCGAGTTGGACCATTATGTCTTTCGCATCCACGACAGCCTAAGGTTCTTACGATAGTAGTGGGACATAATACTCCCCTTCTCTTCATTTGTTAAGGCTTATGGGAAATCAAAGTAGACAATAATTAGGATGATATACAATATGGATTAATCAATACTCATTCGTTAAGACAATACAAAAATCAGTAATTACGAATACATGTCAACATCAGAAAACATCGGGTTTTCCGGGGAATTTAATACTACTCGTTCGAAACTTTATAACAATATTACCAAACACCCTTCGTGTATATATATATATATATATATATATATATATATGTGTGTGTGTGTGTGTGTGTGTATATGTGTATATATATATATATATATATATATATATATATATATATATATATATATATATGTGTGTGTGTGTGTGTTTTTAAAATCATTCATGCATCAACTTATGGATCTCACGCTTTGATAAACAAAAGTCTTTTTAGAAAATATCGGATTTTCTGGGTTTTTACAAAACTGCTCAAACCATTTTATCACAACATTTATTATGAACTCACCAACATTTCATATGTTGATTTTTTTCCAAAATAACTTGTATTCTCAGGTAACAGGTAAGCGGAAGAGTATTATGAAGTAATGTTAGATGTTATGTTGTTAAAAACACTCAAACTATTTATGTTATGAATGTGTAATGTTAAAACAATGTACTTGATTTAAAACAATTTCAGTTGTAATATATTGATGCATGGTGACGTTTATGTTATGATTCATGTATATTCATTGTGATGGTATTCAATTAAAGTCACGCGAGCCCTCGGATGTTTCCGCCGTCTGGTTCGGGGGTGTGACCAATAGCCTAAACCATATGTATCACTGATTTACATAATCAGTCCCCGTTAATTTAATTGGTCTCTTTTGATCACTAAATTAATTCTTGATCAATACTAATTAAATAATATGACTTCTCAATTAATACATTATTCTTATAATCTCTAAATATTATTAAAGGAGAACCTTTAATTCTAAACTGAAGAAATCAGGGTCATTGATTGCATTTCAATCCTATATTTTCCACCCTTGGATTATTTGCTAACATCAACTTTGTCAAACCCTTTATTTTTTTCTACAAATTTTATAAAACATATACTACATTTTAAATTAGGAAGTCTATTAATGACAATTAAATCTCACCAAAAATAAAATGAATTAAATTATGAATTCTATTAATGACAATTAAATATCAGCAAAAATAAAATGAATTAAATTAGGAATTTTATTAATTACAATTAAATCTCACCAAAAATAAAATGAGAAAATGTCTCGCCCCAGCCCTCATTACCAGTACCCCTACCCTCTCTCTCCCTTTTTTCTTTACATAATTTATCTAGCCTAAGTTTTATAGTGGGTAAGAAAAAATGGAGGAAAGAAGAAATAAAATATATGTGGGCTTCGATCTGTGTAAATCAATCTTGTGTTCGATCATCATGAAAGAAGGAGGAATGATATAGAGGTAAATTTCTTTGGATTCTAATTTAATTTTATCATAGTTAAATCGATTTTGGGTACGTTTTATATTATGTTTCTTTTATTATGTTTCAACTATGAAGTTCCAATCTATATAAAACATTCTGATTTAAGTTTAAATCCATAATGGTTACATTTTCTGAATCTGCTTCTATCTTTGTTCTTATGATTTGTATTGTTGATTTTGATTTTTTTTAAGTCATAGATATCAGGAGAGCAAAAGGATGGACACAGCAGCACCGCTACCTCTCATCCATTATTTCGATTTGGAAGATATGTCCACTAGGTAGTGAATTTGTATATGTCGATTTTCTTTTTTATTTTTACATTTTTGTATATGCATTTAGTTAATGATTTTGTTGTGGCTTACCAAGTCATGAATGGAAGATATACTCGAGTCAATATCTATAATGCTTTACCCATTCGATCCCTTCCTGGATTTGAAGATGGAATTTAAACCCTTATGCCAGTGAGTGATCCATATATTCTACAACTCAGCAAAACCCAATGGTGATATGTGTTTTGATTTATTTAAAAAACAGCTTTTAAAGATACAAATTGGGCTCTCAAAAATAAGTTATTTACCTATCCTTTTTTAATATTATAAAAAAACATCTTTTAGACTCAATAGCAAAGAAAAGACAAAGTTTTAGTATACCATGTAAATAGATTACATCGATAAATCTTATTGGAAAATATTTGGGATTGATTAATTAGCATGTTTTTTTTTTGTTAACTTGCATTGTATGGGCATGCCGAGGAGCATAGTAAGAACCTTTCACAACCTTATTCTTTCGTTTAACTGGTTTGAATCTTCTTATTGAGTTTACTTTCTCAAGGATAAATGGGTACACCATACACTCTTGAAAATAGGGTTGGAAACATTGTGAGTATCAAGGTTTTCTCAGCAATAAGAGAATATATTAGTATAAAACTTGCAATATAAATCATTTTTAATTACATAATAATAACTAAACAAAGATATGTGAAGGATTAATTTTATAATTTAAATTGCAATATATAACATAAAAATCGGATGAAATTTTCATTATGTTCCATTCCATGCCTCACAAACATGTTTCGAGAATGGAATTACTTATTCTATTATTTTGCTTTTACGATTACTTATCAATTCCATTTCTTTGTTGTTCCATTCTTTGCAACCTCACATATCTCAAAAAAGTAATTCAGAAATCCATCATACAATAGAAAATGTTTTATAAACTCCTATAAGGGAAGAAGAAAGATAAGACTAAATGAGTGTATGGTGTTAATCTAATTATGATGTTCTTTCATCTCTATTTGCATGTTTCTAGCTTGTTTGTAGTATTGTCTATAAAATATTGTTGTTATATTTGAAAGTTCATTTGACCCTTTTCATCTTTTTGTGTGTATATTTTAATCTTTCAGGTTTTTTAGAGTCTTTGAGGGACCGTTTCTGCTTGGGAGTGGGGTAAAGTCAAGGGCCCTAAAACTGGAGGGTAGTTGTATTTAGAGTCACTTAAATATTGAAGATTTTTGTTCGCATTAATTTCAATAATCATATGTAACTTAGAAAAGATATCATAAGTATAGTTTATTTTTATAATGTTTTCTGTATTTTTATTAAATGTTGTACAGGTGATGTCTACAAGGTGTTAGTATTTTTTTGTTGGCAAGTTATTACGCTATCTAACACCCCAATAATCTATAATATTTGTATAAGATGGTGACAATTATTATTTTTTATTGCAGCTTCTCTTCATATTGATTATCCAATGTGGTCTGAGTTCTGGAATGTTGCCACTGAGAGGATTCCACATTGTGGGGCGTTGGAATTCATTACAAAATGAGACGTGATTTATATGCCTTATTGGGTATTGATGGAAATGTTTAATTCTTGCTCATGTAGATCGATAAGTATTTTACAATATGCTCTTCTAACCTTATATTATGACATTTTCTGGAAAAAAAAAATTGCTTTTAGTATTAAACTTTGAAAGAAAAAAAAAAGTTCACACATGTACTCTTAAAAAAATAATTTTTTTGGATTATTTTTAGTTGATATGGAAAGTTATATTTTTCTATATTGAAGATCATTTATTGGATTGTTTTATGGATAAAAAAAATATTCATTAATAGCATTAAACTTTGCAAAAAAAAATTCATTAACAACATCGTAGTTTCAAAAAAGGATTTTTCGTATTCTTTTTGGCTAATCTAGAAAATTTATTTTTTATGCACATTAGAGTTCATTAATAGGATTTTTTTGAAAACATTTTGTTAATGGAAAGTGTATTTTCATTTTCTTTCGCGTATAGACCATTTATGTAAAAAAATCATTTCAAATATGGACCATTTATGTACTTTTGTTCACAAGGGAACCATTTATGTAATATATAAATTTAAATGTTAATTAGTACGTCATTAATATGACAATTTTCTAGGGAAAATTTGTTTCTAGTATTGCTATTTGCAAAAAAAAAAAAAAAGTTCATTAACGGCATTGTACTTTAAAAAAAATATTATTTTGGATTATTTTTAGATGATGTTGAAACATTTCAAATTTTCCTACATTGAAGCTCATTTATAGGACAGTGTTCTGGAAGCGAATTTCATTAATAGCATTGAACTTTGCAAATAAAAATTCATTAATAGCATCGTACTTTTAAAAATTAACTTTGGAATTCTTTAACTGTAGGTAGAGTCCTTGAATGCCTACCTTGATGAGCATATGTGGAGAAATCTTTTTGGAAAAGGATATGACAACCCGAACAAGAAAAAGAAAAACTCAATTTTGACTAACCCAATTTATTCAAAATCTTTATTCATTTTATTAGCTTACACACCATTTATATGCTCTCAAAATAGCATATGAAATAACTTATGTAATAATGCTAAAATGTTATTTGACATGTTTTGTACTTTCTAATGATCATTACTAGGAAACCTTTGAAGGATTTTTTTACTAGAAAGAATGTGATCAATATACAAAACAATGTTGTATATTCAGAACCTAATGTTCTTAATTTACTGTAATAAGGTCTTCCTGTAATAGTTGATTGGCCCTACCCAACTATCCCATGCAAGGTAATGGATTTATGTTGTTCTAAATGTGTTAAAATGCTTCACTTAGGTGTTACTCAGCACATGGTTTACGGACTATCCACATTGATTTTATTCTTGAGATGAACACATCACATCGACCAAGATCAGACCATCAACCATATTAGTGACCCCCACTGAGATTAGCAATGTAATTTGAGTAATCATCCAAAAAAGGAAATGAACTTTGAATTGTAGTAAATCTAAAATCAATTCCTAAATTGTACATCAAACTTCTAACATTAAACCTTGAACATTTTCAATTAATGTTATCGAGTTAATATGCATTTGATTATTTAGGCATATTGTAAATTGTTTAGCTTCCCCTATTGAATTATGTCGTGAATGTAAAGTTTTACGTTTAACCGTAAACATGAGGCTTTAGTTTGGTTGTGTAACTAATGATTTGGATGAGACAAAATCATTTGATGAGTGGATTCTTAAAATTAGTGAAGGTAATATTGGTGGCCTTAATGATGGTGAAGTTGAAGTTGAATTTCCAGTAGATGTTGTTGTTCACTCTACAAGTGACCATATTCATTCAACTGTATCCACCATTTATCCATCATTTTAAAACCATCTTAATGATCCATCATATTTTCAGGATAAAAGCTATTTTGGTACCTACAAATGAAGAATGTGATGCTACCAATGATTACATTTTAGGATTGATGAAAGATGAAGGGGAAACATATATGAGTTCAAATTCTTTATGTGAGATAGAGTTACCAGATTTTTTGAGGAATCAATCTACTCTTCAGTTGTGTTGAATGGTTTTAAGGCATCTAGAATTTCCAACCATAAACTTACACTAAAAATAGGTATTACATTCATGCTACTTCGTAAGATCGAGCAAACCAAAGGACTATGCAATGGTACTAGATTACATATTGTTAGGATTGGAAGACACGTCATTGAAGCCTGAATCATATATGCTAGATTCTTCAATGACACTACTTATATACCTTGCAAGAAGTTAACTCCGTCTAATAAAAGAATGTCATTCTGTTTTTAGAGGAGGCAATTCCCCATAGATTCTTCAATGAGACTACTTACATGTACATTTTTATATGTTCCCCGCGTTTTACGCGGGTCATAATCTAGTATATTAATAAATCACAAATAACCCCTTTCTCAAATATCCATCATGCCAAATTGTTCTGGTGAAGGCAACCCGAAATGGACCATGCTACTCTCGGGTCAAGTACGTACCAATTATAGTTATGGGCTTAGACACCTAATCCAACAGTCTCCCATTTGGATAAGTCTAATAGCTATAACTGCAAGTACAACTTCAAAACCCGACTAGAAATCATAGCTCTCAAAAGTCGTTGTCGAACTCTGACCTAGTCAATGACGCATCTGTTAGATAAGGGATCATATATTCCTCCATTCTAGATATCGTATGGACATGATACATGGATTATAATCATTCTCTATGTCCATGTGTTGTTTGTTGATTTACGATTTATGATGACCGACTAATTTAACAAATCAAATTAGTCCACGCTTGGCCAAGCACTTAGGGTGTCATCATTAAATCGTCGAGGGGCCCACAGATATCGCTTTTATCCCTCTTAGGGTAAAAGTAACGGATAAATTTCGACTCATATGCTTGCTCTATTTACTCATCAAATCACACACAACAATACGTTTTATAACACCAAGTTACTGGTGCGTTTACCCATCATCAATGTGCAACCGACTTGCAAACTACAACTCATATGTCTCTATTTCAAGAATATAAGATATTATCGTCTCACAATCACTCGTGATAAAATCCATGAAGTGATTCATATGAGCGTGGGTTTAATCCAATACTCAAATCTTATTACAGGAGTACTCATGAATACTACAGCAAACTTATGTTATGTCTAGCACTTAGACAATCTACAGACGGATTCATGACAGTCTTGCCTCAATACCTACTTCCAAAGTATGATCGAATGTGGATGGTTTGAATAATCTTATTATTCGTGAAGTCAAAACATGTGAAATGAAACACAAGAATAATCGAATCCAATATGGTCTCAAAAATTTTGCATATAAATAAAACATCTTTTATTTAATCACCATATTGATTACACATTATTCATTGGATAATGTTTTGATTGATCAACTTAATACTTGAATTAAAACAATAGGCATACCATGCTCCAAGCATGCACACTATGTTTACCTATGGTCCTTACTTTGTGAAATAGATCAATTGTAAACATTTCCAATGACACTCATTTCACAATTCCAAATCCTTATCGCAAGTGTAGGAATACCAAGTCCTTGCCACTTACTGTAATTTGTTAGATTCTAAGCTTATATGCAATGATCCTTTTGTAACAACTATGTACACAAGTCACAGAGACCTAGCCAATTACAAAACTTTCCATTAGAAATTGTTACAAGACAATTCCATAGATACAAGTCTTATATTCAAAGGCACATTCCTTCGAACATCCTTCTTGCATAAAAGTTTCTAACTTACTCATAGATTCTTGATATCCAAATCCCATTATGGAAGCATTTCCATATATTCCATATGACAATTCATTATAAATAGAATCATGTCTATTCATAATAATTTCAACATGGTCCATCCATTACTATACTTTCAACTGCCCACAAGTGACCAATCCTTAGCGAACCTTGGATTGTCCTTAACAGTTTTTTAATAACTTTCAGTCATATCTAGTTCTGGTCCCTTTTCCCTCTTAATGCCTTGATAATTTGGAAAATTAGAACAGGTGAACATTATAGCGTATGCAATCGATCCTATACACGAAGCATATGGAACACGATTCATAATGTCTTACATAAAGACATGATACCTGACCAGTCTTTTGCTATAATATTTCCATATATAGAATTTCCAATGTTGAAATATTTCAACATGGTATTCATATATCCATGACTAAGTTTGATTATTACTTCAATCTAAACTTTTAGATTCAAAATAAAGTATAAGTATCCTCTCCCTTACTATACTGAAACAACTTTTCAAAAATTTTCAAATTTGCAACTTCTTAACATTTGTTTCCTGTAACCAGTACTGCTAACTTGCAACACTTCACATAATAATCATGCTCCCATTATCATGATAATTTTATTCTTACTAGCATAACACTTATGCTCCCACTAGCTTTGACATGTATCCAGAAATCAACTAGACTTCTAGAGATCAATACTTATTGACTTTCTTACCAAATTTCAGATTTTTGATACGAGATGCTTTGATAAGCCTTTATCTAAGCTCATACACCTTTTATTAGAAAGCTCATATGTGTGTCTAAACTATTCAGAACTTACAACAATAAGTTTTGAATGTTCAAACTATTTGTCATTTCTCACCATTCGAACTATGAAGAGGGATGTCATAATCATAATCGAATTTGAGAACGCAACTAATACAACTGCTATCTCCTTAAAATCTACTTAGTGAAAGCGTTTCCCCACAATCATTTTCATGAATTGGAGAGAAACCTTATGACACTTAGATTTTATGGTGTATGTGTTCCTATCCATGTGAATCTGTCATTCACAACCATTATCATGAGACAATGTTTATGACAAATTCAAACTCATATGGACTGAACTTGTTCAATCTTAATTTCTTGCCACTTGTTCAATCTTAATTTCTTCCAAGTTTTTAAGCAGCTCACCCTTACTGATTAATGAACTTTCACTAATCAAGGTGCTTTGCCTTATGCAAACAATTGAGAACTCATAGAACTCACATGCATAGTCAACTTTAATTTGAATGGGCACAGAAACAAGAATATGTCAACACAATAGGTTACAAACCTCAAGTCGTGTGCTAGTGATTAACAATAGGTTTACTCTTGATTAGTTCTTGAAACTTTTCAAGATCTTTAAGACTCCTACTGACCTCTTCACATATAAGATTCTTTGTCAAGAAAACACTCATTGACAAACAAATATTCAAGAGTTAGTGTGGATTCTTATCAAGGAAAAACTCTTCATACAATTGGTCTTAGTTGGTCTTTGTCTTAAAGACATCACAACTACCAATTCTAAATGTGTTATAAACCTACTTAAGATATGTCACTCAAGGAACAATCTTGGAGTATGACTTTAAGACTTGATTTTGGAACGAAGGATGACTCACCTTAATTAATTTAACCATTTCAACAATTCCCAATTCATCTTCTTAGCCATGCAAGTGCACTAAGGTGTCCTTAGATGATCAATTGTGATATGGTTTTCATAATCATTAAGATGATCCTAAAACATGATACTAAAGTACTCTCATTTCCTTTCAGAATGGAGAAATTTTTTTTATCTTTCTGCCTAATTTGATTCTTCTTATTCGTTCTACTATACCTTGAAACTTTTTTCAATGTTTCAGAATTACACTTAAACTTGTAAGCATAATAATATTTACTAAACTTTTAGTAAATCATGATGAATAGTCTTATCGATCTTTGTGGTGGACATGACTAGTGCACAACAAAGTGTATTAGATCCCCTAGTCCTTCACTTGACTCACATCTATATGTGAACAAGGAATTAGTCTTAAATTCCCAAAGATGAAGGTTCTCATTCATCATACAATACAAGTTGCATGATTCCAAGTTTCTGTCCAATTGAAACGTGGTGATGAGAATCTTTCCTTATTTGGTAAATTTAGACACTATCACAAACAAAAGAATCAAATCCATATTGTTAAAAACAGAAACATACAAACATTAATTTTCACAAATGTCATTCCAAGGAAATGAAAAATAAGATAAAATTAAAAAAAAATTATTTACAAAATGCATAAAAAAATTTCCTTACATTGCAAGTACATATGAAAACTATGTTTCTAAATATTCCTAAGCAATCTATCATAACTCCTAAGCAGCAGCTCAAAACTCTGATCATCGAATCATGCGATCGAAATCCATCTCTTCGCGATCAGACTCAGCCTACTCTTTCTTTAAGCTTCATTTCTCTTTTACGATCCTACAAAACATCAAAATGTGATCTCGTCACATCATGTATTAAGAATCTTGAAATAGGAACTTAATAGAGTTAGATAGTTGACTTACCTGAAGTAGAGTCAAACACTTTGACTTTAGCATCCTTGCGATCCTTCAGGTAAATACGGCAGTTTCGCATCCAATGCCCCTTCTCTTGGTGATAGAAACAAACAGACTTTTTCGGAATGCAACATGGGACAATCCCAGACTTAGCTTTTCTCTTTACCATTTGGTCAAACTGTTTGACCTTGGCCAATCCATTTCCATTGGGAAGAGAAGACTTTTATGGACTTCTAATGTTTCCATTGTCAATGTCCATGGAGGTTTGGGAAGTAGATCTTCCATTCAAATTTGCTTTACCAGTGCGCCAAATCATTGTTGATTCAGCAGCAATTAGCAAATAGGTAAGATCGATGAGGGCCACGTCGTGATCAGTCACATAGTAGTCTTTAATAAACTGACTATACGACTCGGGAAGTGATTGAAGAACCAAGTCAATAGTCAACTTTCTCGACACAACGACTCCTAACATTCCCAGCCTGTCAATGTGTGACTTCATCTCCAAGACATGTGCACACACAGACCTTCCATTTTGGTTTTTACTTGCCAATAGAGTTTGAGTGACCTTGAACTTTTCAAGTCGACGAACATGTGGGTCAGGGAGAATTAATGGAGGAGGTGGAGGAAGTGAAGTATGATATTGTGGAATATCATCTTCATGTGGAAAGCTTTTTCCAACAGGATAAGGCAGACCATAGTTGTCTAACCTAGACATCTATAAGGAGAGAAATTCAAGTTAGTTGATTTAAGTCCTTAATATAACACCCAAAATGAAATATTAACACTAGGACCCAACACAATATTTTACAATTCAGAAGAGGGATGTCGTAATCCAATTGTAAAATATTTGAAGGTAGGTAAATGACAATTTACCAATTTCCACCATGAAAAACGAAAAAGAGCATTAGGTTTTAAATGAATTGAAACTCCTAGATTCTTTGAGATTCATTGAACTTTTTCAATGGCATGTTTAATCTCGATTATGCCCTTCAAGTTTGTGACTGGGACATCGAGGATCACAAACAAGGTGTGAATAACCATGCAAATTAGCTTTTTACTCTCGAAGTCATTTATCACCTAATCAATGTGTCGGTTAACCATGCACGCTCCATTGATATATGACAAACTACGAGCTACCCATTGCCATCCTTCATTAGTCCCATATTAGTGTGCCAGTTAACCACACACGCTCCACTAACGACTAATATGGTGCAATGTGTAATTTCATGGGTTAGCATCAAATTCATATTTTTCCTAAGTAGCTAAGATTGGGAATTTATAAAGTATTTAGTTATTTGGTATTTCATTGTACTTTTAATGAGGATTTAAGTGTACTATCAAATTCATTCGGCTAACGACCCTCCACTATTCAAGGGTGCGGTGGGTAAGAATGGATACCCAATAGTGGTCATTTTACAGGTCGCTTCCTTAAACACCCCTTATAGACCAGCTTCGTGAATGAGGCCTACTAATGGTAAGACTGACTTTTTTACTTATACATATATAATATATTAAACTTTTAATTTTATATAGTATAAGGGTATATTTTAAACATTTAAAATACTAGGTGGTTTAATCTATTAATTAAACTAGACTTTTAATTTAATTAAACTCAAACCATATAATTATGGATAGGTTTGGGTTCGGTTTTTCAAAATTTTCAAGAACCGAAACCAACCGAACGCTCGGGTTCGGTTTTTCAACTTTTTCCCAACCGAAACCAACCGAAGGTTCGGGTTCGGTTTTCCAAAATTTTGTGGAACCGAAACCAACTGAAGGTTTGGGTTCGGTTTTTCAAAATTTTCAAGAACCGAAACCAACCGAACGCTCGGGTTCGGTTTTTCAACTTTTTCCCAACCGAAACCAACCGAAGGTTCGGGTTCGGTTTTTCAACTTTTTCCAAAGTTTTTTTTTTTTGGTCTTATTTTTTTCTTTTCCTTATTTTTCTTTTATTTTTCATATTTTCTTATTTTATTTTAATTTTTTTTTAAATCTCAAAAACACCAAAAATATATTTTTCTCTTTTCTTATTTTTCTTGTGTGTTTGTTCGTCTGTGGGGATATATTTGCTGAATTACTTAAGTGTCCCTAGAAGCATGCTGCTGTATGTGTCCCAAGTCTCATAAGATTTTGAATAATAGCCTTCATGACCTGGTATACACAAACCTTGTCTTCCCAATAAGGCTAACACATTTATTCACATCGTGAGCTACCTCACTCTTTTCTCACATGAGTTAAGAGTTTCCTACTTGGTCCTTATTTTCGCAGCAGAGGTACTATGTTTTCTTACACCATCTCCATAACTCTTCTCCACTACATTCGTTTCATTATCGTAACCCTTGAGACTCTCAGAAACTACCACTGAGGTTTATGGTTACACAACATCTGTGTTTATGATCTTAGTTTCGTGCCACTACGAGCTGAGTGAAACCCAAAATTCAACACCAACGAATTGACGGTGACCAATTAATTTGCTCAAGTTTTCACCAATGAATTGACGAATGTACCTTCATGATATCTCAATTTTTCTTTTGCGTGATTCCCATGAAATTGTTACACACCATAACATTTCTTTCCAAGGGATCCAGTTTTAAATTTTTATCTGAGATTTTATATTAATCCAAGCCAATACAAAATCATTTCCTACCTACTTGTTCAACAGGCTACACCGGTCTCACAAGTACTTTGTTCATTTTCTTTCTTATATCAAGAATAGAATTGATGAATCAAAGCGAAACCACCCTTAAATAGCCTAATTAAAAGAAGCCTTTCAACATTTATTAATAAGTGTTTGATCGTAATTCAACGGGATTCCACACTAACACTTTGAGGTCTCTCTTGACCTTGAAGGAAGAGATTCGTGACCGGGATCATCAGTTTCGTGTCATTATTGACATCACAGAATATCCTTAAAAGAGTTGCTTTATTTCTTTTTCTTTTACACTCTTTGCACGAAAATCCTAGATTTTCCAAAATTCCGTTACTAATTATTTACAGGCTGGATTATTACTGGATGGTTAATAATGAAGTTGTGGTCAACAACTATCCACGTGGGTCATTAACTCAAAACTGCCGTTTAAAAGGGATAAGACGAAAAGTTGCTGACTCGGCGGGAGTTAAAGGGATAAAAATTCAAACGACGGTAAAAAGAAGGCGCGCGTGAATTTGAAACGGCCGCGTTTTTCCTGACACTTATGGACGCGTGTGCGATATCGAAGTGTCATCTCTCTGGCATTAAAGGCGCGTGTGGAAATGGAAACGGTTTCTCTCTCTGAACCGGCGCTTATTGGGCGGCATAATCCTAGGATACTGACACTCTCTCTCCTACGTGATCATCGCACGCCCCAACTGTCACCAATCAGTCACTCAAAAAACCCGTTTCGTATTTCCATAAGAGATTTGAAATGATTTTTCTCTCTCCTATCACCCACTATAAAAAGCCGTCTACACCACCATTTACCTTTTTACTGCCTCCAAAATTTCCAAAGCACAAATACTCCCAAACACTCTCCCGTTCATCTTCTTCTCCAAACCTGCAACAATGGTTGAATCTTCTCCTGTTCATGCAACTTCACAGATTCTTCCCATCCGACCCCAACAATGTCTAGTCATTGATCTTAACCCACTGGCGTATGATTCCTACATGTCGCCGGTCATTGAATGCCTGAAGTATTCCCAGCTTGCACCTGCACTATCCAAAATTGAAACTGTGCCAATGGTGGCCCTATCGCAGGTCTACGCGATGGCTCACTACGACAAGGCCGTTGACAGGGTATTTTTCGAGCTTGCAGAACACAAGACCTCCGTTTCACGCCAAAGGTTCTGCACTATACTGGGGTTTGCCGTTGACCCTTCAAGAGTTCATCCGGATACGATTCCGATCGGCCATTTGTATAACATGTTTTACAACATGGGATACACAGAGGTTCTCACCTCTGTCGCCAAGTTTAAGAAGTCTTGCCTGCCGCCCCAGTGGAATGGTCTATTTACAGTCCTTTTCAAGGGCCTGTCGGAGAGGAGCTCAGGATCTGACGGTGCAAGTCGTCTTTTCCTGTCGATAATGTATGGGGTATACAACGGGATAAACCTAGACTATGGGTTTGTCCTATGGCAACAGCTGATTCAGAGCCTCTCTTCCTCATCCCGACACTCTGAGGTGTCGTTAGCCCGGTTCTGGATCTTGATAACAAGATGGGCCATGGACAAGTTTGATGTTCCAACTGCTGATGGTGCATCGATGTCTTCTATTGGTACGTTCCATACCAAGAAGATCATCGTCTCAGATGCATCAAAATTTTCCTTCATTGGCTCCATCCCGGAGACAATGTATGGTAAAGGAGTTTAGGGGAAGCAAGCGTCCAAAGCTCCAAAGGGACCTTCTCCCAAAAAGCGAAAACAACCGAAGGCTGCTTCATCCCCACAGCCGAAGAGAAGGAAGACCCAACAGAAGCGAAAGCTACTTATTCCCTCCTCTTCAAGCGAATCTGAGGGTGGAAGTTCGGACTCTGAAGGATCTCAAGGAGACGAATCTCCTCAACGAGGCAACACACCACCTCGGTCTCCAACCCCAGAGATGGAACTTCATCAATCTCCAGTTCCTTCACCTCCACCAACTATTCCTATTTCCATTCCCACCATAAACCCCACTATTCCTCCAACCTCTTTCCCTATACCTCCACCCATCTTTACCACATCAACCGAAACACCACCAGTTACCGAAACCCCTCCAGTAACCGAACCACCACAAACCGAAACCCATACCACCCAAACTACCCATACTCCACCACCACCCAAATTTAACCCACCACCCACTCAACCTGAACCAACCAAACCCACAACACCCCCAGCTTCACCACCCCCTCCATCTCCAGAAGACGCCTCCGATGGCGACAACCAATACCTTGGTGGGGATCACATGAACTTCGATTCGGTCTACTATAGTCCGTTTCAAGTTCAAAGTGACGAGGAGGATGATGCTCCAGTGACAAAGAAGCATCTCCGAGAGCTAAACGAGAAGGTTGATCTACTTCTCGCCTCCTCCACCAACCAGCAGTGATCCCTTTCTGAAGCTGCCCTTCAGAAGATTGTTGACGCCTTCTCAAGGGCTCAACATGATTCGGTGGCCTCAGCAACTGCTGCAATCGATGCCTCCACCCGATCCTGTGAGGCAGCGACCGAAAAAGTCGATAAACTATTCACCGACGCTTCCGTCCTGCTAAAGTCCTTGCAGGAAAGCGCCGACGCCACCAAGACAACTCTGGAACCGATTGTTCAACAATTGGCCAAGTTTGTCCCGACGGATCTGTCTTCGTTCGCTACACTCCGACAACATATCAGCGACGACAACTCGGCACTTCGTGCCTCCATCGATGCCCGCCTGGCAAAGCTACAAGAGGATCTTGCAGCCGAGAATTCTCTGATGGACGTCTTGGCGAGTAAAACAACCGCCCTCAAGGTCAAGAGCACGCAACTTTCCAACTCCCAACAACAATTGGAAGCTCTTCGATCCGAAAGGGAGGTAATAAAGACGTGTGTTTCGGATGTCCACGCAGCGTTATCAAACATCCTGGAAGCACACGACCCCATCCTAAACCATTCGGTGAGGCGTACCCTCGCTGAAAAGCTCTCTCCAGCCATGGACCTTTTAAGCAAGATTGAAGGCCTACCGAGTTTCGTGTCCATTCCGAAACAAGGGGGAGATGAGAAGAAGGGATCGAAACCACCTCCTTCCTCCAAAGCTACTCACGCAACCGAACCACCCTCTGCTGATCATGCTTCGGGTTCGGGTGTGAGGAACAAGGGTAAAAACATAGCTGAGGAAGATGAAGATGAAGATGAAGACAAGGAGACCATTGCCGACATGTTAAAAAGAAAGAACAGTCGCAATGCTGAAGGCGATGCCAGTCGTATGGCGCGTGAGGCTGAAGAAGTCGAACGCAAGCAAAAAGAAGCCCACGATCTCCTTGAGAGCCGAAAGCTGCTCTTCCCTGCCTGGACTAGGGAACGTATGATAAAAGAGGCCATAGAAACTCCAAGCATATTATGGCTCGAGCCGGTTATATCATTCGACTGCAACAACACTGTCGATTCGCAGTTTGATATGCCGCTGACTCGAAAGGCGTTCATCTTCCACGCCTTCTCTAACATTTTCGAAGTCCCGCATCCGAACGATGAGCTTGACAGGGAGCTCATTGACTTCTACCTGGAGGCTGCTCGTCCTCAATATCTTACCTGGAGCGCCCAGAAGATTGTAAACGTTCGGGTGCTGAAGCCTTATGCCGTGGGGAGATTCACAAACATTAAGTTCAAGCTCATCCGAGGATCTGCAAGAACTGCCCACATCATCTCCCTGGCGGATCTGCCCAATCTAAATCCTCATGACTGGATTGTCTTATACAATATCCTTTTTACTGATGAAACCGAATATGGTCCCATCATAGACCATGTCAAAAGGATGTTGGCCTGCTATATCATGGAGGTTACCCTAATGGATCAGGAGGTCGCCACAGTTTTCAAAAGGAAACCGAAGATAGCACCTGTGGGATCGGCCAGTGATCTAAACCAAATGCAAATGGGCAAGATTGATCCGAGGCGAAACTCAGTAATGTTCACTAGAGCCGAAGGACAGAAATGTCTCTTCGCTTTAGCTGACAAACACCTTTACACCACAGCTTTCTTGGAGCACGTCTTATCAATTATCATGCGGTGTAAAGACAATTCGGCTGATGACATCAAGTACTTCAATGATATGATCAATTGGTACATCCGGTTTAGACAGACCATCCTCTCCATAACCAAGTGTCTGTATAGCACCGTGAAGAAGAAGGTACCAGCTTCAGCTGCCGGCCCAAGTAAAAAGTGAAGGTCTCGCTCCAAATTGACGCAAAGGGGGAGATTGTTGGGCTGAAGTTTTATTTTGATGTTGCGTCTTTTGGGCTCGTTAGTTTAGCCATGTATACTCCGGTTTGGGCCTGTCCAACCGAGAGCCTTTTATGTATTGTATATAAGTTAATGCTTGCATGCATATTAGGTCAACAACGAGATAGAGGTTTACGTTTTTAGAGATTTTACGATTAGCGATTCATCTAGAGCAAAGCAGGTTTCTTTAATCGTTCTTGTAACCTCTCAATCCTCTACAGTTGATGTTCTTAATCGAGCTCTTCTGAGGATTTTGTTTAAATCATTCGACACGTTTGATTCCATCTTGTCTTGTTCTTATTATTGCGTTCTTACTGTTTTATATTCATATACTTGTTCAAGATCTAATCGATCTTCATAGATTAAGTGTGAGGTACTGACTCTGATTCCATCATACCTAGCCCTTGCAAAATTTTATTGAATGATGCTTCAGGAAGAGCTTTGGTAAAGACGTCAGCCAGTTGATCAGTGGTTCTGACGAAGTGAACTTCGACGTTTCCATCTTCCACATGATCTTTGATGAAGTGATACCTCAGTGCTATGTGTTTGGTTTTAGAGTGTTGCACTGGGTTATGACAGATCCTAATTGCACTTTTAGAGTCACAATATAGTGGGATCTTCTTCATATTGAGTCCATAGTCTCAAAGTTGACTTTGGATCCAAATCACTTGTGATGTGCATGATGCTGCGGCAATGTATTCCGCTTCGGCAGTAGACAGCGACACACACGTTTGTTTCTTGGATTGCCAGCTGACCAACTTCCCATCAAGGAATTGACAGCCACCAGTTGTGCTTTTACGGTCGAGTCCACATCCTCCAAGGTCAGCATCATAATAGGCTTGAACGAAGAAGCCTGAGTTGGATGAATACCATAGACCTAAGGAGGTGGTTCGCTTGAGATAGCGTAAGATGTTCTTCACTGCAAGCATATGAGGTTCACGTGGGTTTGCCTGAAATCTAGCACAATAACACACAGAAAACATGATATCAGGCCTGCTAGCAGTTAGATACATTAGTGAGCCTATCATTTGACGATAGAGCGTGATATCGACAGCCGGTTTGTCTAGAGATGGTGTAAGCTTGGTGCCGAATGCCATTGGGACTTTGACTTTTGAGTCTCCCATCATGCCAAACTTCGCTAGGAGAGTCTTTGTGTAAGCTTCCTGATTAATAAAGATGCCTTCGGGTCCCTGTCTTATGTTTAAACCAAGGAAAAAGTTAATAGGACCCATTGAGCTCATTTCAAACTTAGTCTCCATCAACTTTCTGAATTCAGCTGTTAAGCTGGGATTCGTGGAGCCAAAGATGATGTCATCGACATAAATTTGAACTATCATAAGGTGGTTACCTTCCTTTTTGCGAAAGAAGGTTGGGTCAACCGAACCTTGTTTAAATTTAGACATCTTTAAAAATTTTGTAAGCGTTTCATACCAGGCTCTCGGAGCTTGTTTGAGGCCGTACACAGCTTTATCCAGAATATAGCAATGATTTGGATACTTTTCGTTCACGAACCCAGGAGGTTGCTCTACATACACAGTTTCTTCGAGTTCTCCATTGAGAAATGCACACTTGACATCCATTTGGAAAACCTCAAAGTTTTTGTGAGCAGCATAGGCTAGGAATATTCTAACAGATTCTAGCCTAGCTACTGGAGCGAAAGTCTCTTCATAGTCTATCCCTTCCTCCTGACAGTATCCCTTAACAACCAGACGAGCCTTGTTCCTTATGACATTACCTTCCTTGTCCATTTTGTTCCTAAAAACCCATTTGAGACCAACAACCAAAGCATCTGGAGGAGTTGGAATTAGGCGCCAAACTTTGTTCCTTTCAAATTCGTTCAGTTCGTCTTGCATTGCTTGAACCCAATCAGAGTGATCGAGGGCAGTGTTCACTGTCTTCGGTTCAACTTTTGATACGAATGAGTTAAACATACAAAACTCAACCTTTGAAAATAAGGATGTCTGTTTTGCCTTCAGTTGAGATCGGGTCAGAACCTTTTCAGATACATCACCAACTACTTGAGAGATAGGATGATCTCTGGTCCATTTGGTAAGAGGAGGGTAATTCGGATCAAAGGTTGGGTCTAGTTCAGCGTTGATCATTTCTTCTGGCTCAGATTGGCTATCGTAATCAAGCGTCATATCATCATGCTCCCCCTCAATTGATGAGTCTTGAGATACATGAGGTTCAGGGGTTTCTTGTGGTGCTGGACTTTCAGGCGTTGAAGCACCTTCGTTTGGAGGGGTATCTTCGGTTGGAGAAGCACCTTCGGTTGGTGAAGGACCTTCAGTTGAAGTTGTAGAGCTTGGCTCCCCCTGGACTTGTGAGCTTGGCTCCCCCTGGACTTGTGAGCTTGGCTCCCCCTCAACATAAGAACTTGGCTCCCCCTCGACTGAAGCAATGTTGGATGGAGATTCATCAGTGGGCGATTCTCCTTCATGCATTCTTCTTGCAGCATCTTCGACAATCTGCTTCATATGATCAACTTTGTTGTCAGCTGCACTTGCTTCTGAGAGAGAAGCTTTTTCCGGTTCGTCAAAGAGTTCCAGAAATTTCTCGTATAAATTGGCGATTGAGACTGTGACTTGGCCAGTTTGAGGAAAGATTTCCCTAGTGGTGTCTTCTTTGGCCTGCAGCTTCTTGACATAGGTATCGTCAAAGGTCACGTAGTATGTCTCTTCAATCCTTCTTGAACGCTTGGTTAGGACCCTGTACGCCTTGGATGTGAGCGAGTAACCCAGAAAAATTCCCTCGTCGGCTTTGACATCAAACTTGTTGCGGTGTTCTTTAGAGTTAAAGATGAAACACCTTGAGCCAAACACATGGAAAAATTTCACATTGGGCTTTCTATTGTTTAATATCTCATATGGTGTGAGCGTGAATCGCTTGTTGAGATAGGACCTGTTCTGTGTAAAACAAGCAACAGAAATAGCGTCAGCCCAAAAATACAGAGGTAAGGAGGCGAAACTCAGCATAGTTCGGGCAGCTTCACACAAAGACCGGTTTCGCCTTTCGACTATTCCGTTCTGTTGTGGTGTGTAGGGAGCTAAGAAATTGTGACTAATTCCATTTTCTGCAAGAAACTCTTCAAACTCCCTGTTCTTGAATTCAAGACCATTGTCGCTCCTGATGTTGCGAACGACCTTCTTGAGCTGGACTTCAATTTGCTTGATAAACACTTTCAGCTTTTGAGTCGCTTCAGATTTGAGCTTTAGAAAGAACACCCATGTAAATCGTGAAAAGTCATCAACAATAACAAGAATATACTTGCTACCACCGATGCTTTCGATAGATGAAGAACCACACAAATCGATATGAAGCAATTCAAGTGGTTCAACAACTTTTGTGTTGATTACAGATGGGTGACTTTGACGACTCTGCTTCCCCATTTCGCATGCAGCACATAAATGCTCTCTGTCGAACTTGAGCAATGGAAGACCCCTAACATGACCTCCAGTGACAAGTCGGTTGATATCTTTAAAATTGAGATGAGAGAGTCTTCGGTGCCACAACCAGCTTTCGTTGGATTGAGCTTTTGATAACAGGCATATGGTTGGGTTTCCTTTGATGGGTTTCATGTTTAGAGGAAACATTTCACCCTTTCGCTCTGACTTGAGAATCACTTTCTTTGTCTTTTTCTCTATGATTTCAGAACCTTCATCATCGAATGAGACTTTGAGACCTGTACCTCCAACAAGCTGAGATACACTGATGAGGTTGTGTTGGAGTCCTTCCACATAAGCCACCTTCCTTATAGTGAAGTCTCCATTTGTTATCATTCCATATCCCTTTATGGTGCCGAAAGAGTTATTTCCAAACTTGACGTTGCCACCATTTGCAAGAGATCTGTATTCCCTGAGCTCCTCTTTCCTCCCAGTCATGTGACGCGAGCAGCCACTATCGATGTACCATTCTTCGTCAAATTGCTCGTCACTTATAACCTGCAAAAATTAAGCAGATTTAGGAACCCAAAGTTTCTTGGGTCCATGTGAGCTTTTCATGGGAACGGGAATTGTAAGAGAGATGTCAACTAGATATGTTCGTTTTATGAGAGTTGTGTCATCTTTCTTTTTAATGGTAAAGACTTTTATTTTGTTAGGATTGGGTGAGTTCGTTTTGGACTCTGGTTTGGATTCATTGACCTTCTGCTTTCCCTTTTGTTCAGCTGATGAATGAGATTTTTGAGAACAAGCGGAATTAGCTTTAGAGCAAGATGGAGATGAATCGGTGGAAGTAGAGGAATTAGAAGAATGAGAAGAATTAGAAGGAGAGGATTTGGATTGAGAGGACTTCCTGGCTGGTGACTCTAGGTGACCCTTTTGCTTTTGATCATTGGAGAGACTGACCTTAGAGTCTTGTTCTCTTTTGACTTCAGAACCGAACTTCTGCGTTCGGTTGGAGTTGTTCTTGGAACCGAACCTTTGGTTTCGGTTGAAGTCATTTTCAGAACTGAACCTTTGCCTTCGGTTGGTATTTTCTTGTGAACCGAACCTTGGCTTTCGGTTGTTGGAACATTCAGGCTTTCTTACAGGATTGTTTTCATACTTCAGATTCTTGTCTTGGTGTGAGTAGTATGCATTCTGGGAGTGCCAGAATTGTTTCCTTTCAGAAAGGTTTTTCCTGTATCTTTGGTTCCTTTCTATCTTCTTATTCCTCATCTGCTTAGGTTGATGATGAACGTTCGCTTTCGTTTTCGTTGTCTCCTTGGCTGGTTCCTTTTGAACATCAGGAGTTTTACTTTGAACCGAGGGATCAGAGGGAATATCTGAAGAAGATCCAGTTTGCACTGAGGGAGTAGAAGGAATATCTGAGGAAGTTCTACTTTGAGCTGAGGGAGTGGAAGGAATATCTTCTTTTGCCGAACGATCATCCTCCTGAGGAATATCTTTCGTACCACTGGTACTTGGCTCATTGAAATTATCCGGCTTGTTCAATGGTTCAGGGATGTATCTTCCTTTGCTCATCCAGGAGGTTCTTTCAGACAATCCAACGGTTTCGTTTGCATTATCAATTGGAGCTTCCCAGAAGTACTCATCACAGCCATCAGCATTGTCTTCGTTAACAATAGCTGTGAGTTCAGCTGTTTGATGTTCGGTTACTCCAGTCACCTTGTATACTTGATTCGGAGTGGTCCTGACCTTTTGATACACAACAGCTTTCTCTACTAATTTCGGGGACTTTTGTTGGGACAATCGAGCGAACTCCACAGAATTTTCAGAAATAAGATTTTTGTGGTTTTCAGTTTCGCTTTTAACAAATTCTGAGCAGTCAACCGTGTCCTCTACAGAAATTTCACTCATGTTTTCGTCCTCGTTAAGCTCAGATGTATTTTCAACATCGATTTTGTTTTTGAGCTTACGTTGGCGTTTAAAGAGTCAATGCATGGTTTCGGTTCTCAGTTTAAGTCTGTCATTTTCATCCAAAAGATTTTTGAGCATGTCCTTGTGGTCTTTGGATTTAATGAAGGACTCAATTTTGTCCAGTCCATACATGTAGGTCGGATTGACATCATCAGACGATATCACACTTTCACAATTGTAGGCTTCGGCATCGATTTCATCCTCCTTAACTCTAAGAAGGGCAAAATCATGCGATGGATCTTTTGGCCTATCTCACAGTCCAAGTGAAGTTGAGTAATATTGGAATATAAACGTTTAGCAATTAAACAAAAAGCATTTCGTTGTTTTAACAATTTCAAATTGTCTCTCTGCAAATAAATGTTTTCGTCTTTAACTTTAACTAATTCCGACTCTTTTAACTCAATCCACATTCGCCACTCCTCACTCTTCGACGCCACCCTGCTTAATTGATCAGTCAGGTTAGAATTGGTGACTCGAGTTTGAGTTAAGCTACTATCTAAATGAGAAATTCTTGTATTAACATTTTTTTAGTTCTTTCTCATATGAGGATGGTGGTACTTTAGATGAAATAAAAACAGATTGTACCTTCTTTATCAGTTCATCGAGCTCATTGAACTGCTGGCTGAGTGGTTTAGCCGTAAAGCACATATCCTCCTGTACCTTCGCTCCATCGCTTCCTCCATCGGTATTGTATCCCCTCATTTGAGATACGTCAGTCACCATGAAGCATTTTCCACCACTGCTTTCCTCCTTAGCCACATAAGCTTTTCCATGGGTAGGCTTCCTCACTTCTTCGTCTTCTGAGTTAGTAGACCAAACTTCTGTGCTACCGAACTCATCGTCATTAACCGAACCCTGCACAATAAGAGCATTAATAGAAGGGTTAGCGGTAGACTTCTTCTTTCTCAACTCATCCAGTCTCTTCTGCAGCACGGCTTCCTCATCATTTCCATCGTCCTTTTCAGCCATCTTCTTAAGAACACAGTCCTTAGCATAGTGGTTTTTGCCACCACAGTAGAAACAGCTTACTCCGAAGTCACCATCTGCCTTCGGTTCCTTCTTGGGCTCCTCAGCCTTCGGTTCATTGTTCACCTTTTCAGAGCTGTAAATCCCCTGCCAGTTTCGGTTTTTGTTGCTGGGGAATCTCTTATTTATGAACCTCTTGGGATTGGACACCATCATGGCATAATCCTCAGATGTGAGGTCATATTCCTCCAAATTGAGCTCTTCATCCTCCATTACAGCTTTACTTTTAGATAGGAGGGCCAACGAACCAAGACTAGAAACGACGCTCTTCTCTTGGGACTTTAGAATACCCACCAATTTCGCCAATGAATATGATTTAAACTGCTCATGGGCTTTGACTGTGGAAACCACTGCTCTCCATTCAGACCTCAGTCCGTTCAAGAAAGTAACCTTTTGTTCGATAAGCTTCCTTTCAATGTCGTGTTTGATCATCTTGCTGAGAAGATGATTGAAGCGATCAAACGTCTGGGTCACCGTTTCTTCGGCCCCTTGCCTGAATTCTCCAAACTCAGATAGAAGCAAGGTTTGGATGGAATGTTCAAGATCTTCGTCTGTGGAATACAGTTCACGAAGTCTATCCCATACTTCCTTCGCCGTTGTGCATGAGCTGACCAGTCTGAATGTGTCGGACTGAAGGGCGAATCTGATCAACCTTAATGCCTTAATATTGTACTGGAATTTGTCCTTTTCATCTTGTGCAATATCCTTCACGTCCTTAAGCAGATCGTTGTACTCTTTTTTTGTCTTAATGATTCTGGATGTTGCAGAATGAGAAAACGGTCCATTGATGATGGCTTCCCATATGAGGTAACCATTGTCCTCCGATCCAATCACGTAGTCTTCAAAATGATGCGCCCATACTTCATAGTCATGGGTGTATAAGATTGGAATCTTTGTCGTCGAACCGATGCTGTTGGAAATATTAATAGGGTTTGATTGCGTCGCGTCCATTATGATCGTAGAAACCTGTTCAAAGATCAGACTTGTAATAAAGCATATTAGGGCAAAACAATAAATATCAAGATATGTCAATTAAGATGACGGCTCAATAAATATCGATGATTGCGGAAAAACCCTAATGGAAATCTTTTTCACAGAAAAGATGTGTATCGATTACACAGCCTCCTGCTCTGATACCAATTGATGGGATTAAAATAACTATTAATCTATGAAGATCGATTAGATCTTGAACAAGTATATGAATATAAAACAGTAAGAACGCAATAATAAGAACAAGACAAGATGGAATCAAACGTGTCGAATGATTTAAACAAAATCCTCAGAAGAGCTCGATTAAGAACATCAACTGTAGAGGATTGAGAGGTTACAAGAACGATTAAAGAAACCTGCTTTGCTCTAGATGAATCGCTAATCGTAAAATCTCTAAAAACGTAAACCTCTATCTCGTTGTTGACCTAATATGCATGCAAGCATTAACTTATATACAATACATAAAAGGCTCTCGGTTGGACAGGCCCAAACCGGAGTATACATGGCTAAACTAACGAGCCCAAAAGACGCAACATCAAAATAAAACTTCAGCCCAACATGGATTTATTAATACTCTTTTAATTAATCTTTTGATTAATTATCAATAAACCCATAATTAAACAACTTTTAATTCTAAACTTAAGTTATGAAGTCAAAAGGTTTAGTATTTAATATTTCACAATTAAAACTTTTTTAATCAAATTTTAAATTCCAAAACTTGAGGGCAAGTTTTGTAACTCTTCAAAACCTTTTGGATTCCAAAACTTAATGACATGTTTTGTAACCTTTCAAGACTCTTGAATTCCATAACTTAAAGAGTTAATTTATTTCATGAATGAGACTTTTCAAGTTCCATACTTGAGGACAAGTTATGAAACTCTTCAAGAAACATTTAGATCAAATGTTAACTAATGCAATTATCATATAATTTATCATTTACCAATTTGATATAATACTTGTGTAATAAGATAATTTTAAATTTTACAAATAGTTAGTTTTTCATATAAACTATCAATTATCTTAAAATTTTGACAATTATCTTTTAACTAAAATGAGGATAATTATTTTCATAACATAAAAATCGAATTTTTTTTATCAACAAAACAATCTATAGTAATTATCCAAATCCAAATTAATCCATGAAATCTGAAATTTGCCATCAGATGCATCACCACGCCGTGGCAAGAATTGTCATGTCGTGGTGATCATGCAAAATCGAAATTGACAGATTTTTCAGCTTTGAAATAATACTAATGCCTCAATATAACAGAAAACTAGCCTAGGCTCTGATACCACTATTGGGTTTTATGTACTATAACACTCTTATGGTGCACATACAACCCTAATGCTTTGGATCTAAGTTTTCTCTAGTTATACATGCAACAAAAAATTATCCAAAGCATGAAACCTATCTAGCATACAAATTTGGTACATGAATCATAAAACTAGTTAAAAGAATAACTCTTATTTGTAGCTTGTAGTTGTTGGTCTTTCAAGAGCATAACACCTCAAGTGTGATGCCTCAAACAAGTCACAAATACCATGAACAAGTGAAAGATAATGAGAGAGAGGTTAGGCACACCAAAATCATCTTTACTCTTCATGGAATACACAAGTAACGATTTTAGGGTTTAGGGAATACATATATAGTGTAGAATTCCAAGAGTCATATGCAAACCCTAATTCTTACACTTAGGCTTATGATCCAATAACTCATATGGACTAACTCTTCATGGACTCTTACATAAACTTAGTCTATCATGGATCAATAGCCCAAACTATATGTATCACTGATTTACATAATCAGTCCCCGTTAATTTAATTAGTCTCTTTTGATCACTAAATTAATTCCAAATTAATTCTTGATCAATACTAATTAAATAATATGACTTCTCAATTAATATATTATTCTTATAATATATTAATAAATCACAAATAACCTCTTTCTCAAATATCCATCCTATCAAATTGTTCTGGTGAAGGCAAGCCCAAATGGACCATGCTACTCTCAGGTCAAGTACATACCAATTATAGTTATGGGCTTAGACACCTAATCCAACAGCATCACCACAAACTCGTAGTGCCCATAACAAGTCCTAAAGACCGTCTTCTGAATATCCTCCTCAAAAACTCTCATCTGATGGTACCCAAATTTCAAATCAATCGAGAACCAAGACGCCCCCTGCAACTGATCGAATAAATCGTCGATCCTCGGTAGTGGATATCGGTTCTTAACCGTCAGCTTTTTCAACTTCTGGTAGTCGATATACATTCGGTGTGAACCATCCTTCTTCTTGACAAAAAGGATCGGCGCTCCCCATGGTGAGCTACTCGGTCTGATAAAACCCTTTCCCAGCAACTCCTGGAGCTACGAGGATAACTCCTGCATCTTGGGCGGCACAAGGCGATAAGGTGCCTTGGAAATAGGCACCGCACCCGGAACCAAAGATCCAGAACTGAACCTGCCTCTCGGGAGGCACACCCGGTAACTCCTCGGGGAAAAATTCGGGAACTCACACACAACCGGAACATCGGAGATAGAACTCGACCTCTCAGTGGCAACTCTGGTATCCATCACATATGTTAGATAGCCCATACATCCCTGCTGTAAACTTTGTCTCGCCCTGGCAGCAAAATAGAAAGTTGATCCAGATCTGGTCCCCTCGCCATACACAGTAAGCACTCCCCCACTAGGGTCTTATTTGGTCACCATTTGACGTTCACAGTCAATCACAACTCCAAAATGGCTCAACCAGTCCATACCCACTATGACATAGACATCACCCATCATTATCGGCATCGGATCTATAGGGATCTCAACACCGCAAATCTCCAACACACATCCCTGGAATACATCGGTGGAAAAAACAGCATGCTCGTCGGCTATAGAAACCCTCAGTGGTTGACTCAACGCATCGCGTCTGACACTAATGTGACGACTAAAGGATAGAGACACAAAAGATCGACTCGCACCCGAGTCAAATAACACCAAAGCAGGCACAGAACTCACAAGAAAGGTGCCTATATACAACACGGTATAAGCATAGTCAAATCTCAAAATAACATGAATAAGGAAATACGTATCAGCCACAACATCAAGTGTTGCGCGGACCTCCTCCGTTGTCAACTGAAAAACCCTCTTATGAGCCCTCGGAGCCTCGACCTTCACCGGCCGACTATCAGTAACGCGCAACGCAGCAGGAGTAGAAGTCTGGTCTGATCCCTGAGTGAGCTGAGGGCACTCGGCCTTCCGATGGCCGGTCTGGTTGCAGTGAAAGCAAACTGCAAATCCCTTAGGATAATCCTTCGCCATATGTCCCTCTTTGCCACACTTGTAGCAAATCCATTCCCAGCATGATCCCTCATGACTCTTGTCGCACTTGCCACAAGTGCGGCCCTTTTGGCCGCTAACTCTCGTATCAGTGGGCTTTGCCCACTTCATCATCGGCTGCGGCTATATCGGTGTCCTGTCTCTACCCCGAGACTCCTCCTCCTCTGTCACACCCCCGAACCAGACGGCGGAAACGTCCGGGGGCTTGCACGTGACTTCATCTTGAAATATCATTACAGTGAATATAATTAAAACATAACATCATCATCATCACACATATAATATTACAACATTCATTGTTTACATCGTATATTGTATTTGAATATTACATGCCAAAATAGTAAGAGTATGATGAAACAAAATATAACACAATATCCATTTGTTTGTTTTGTTCATCCTGCTTCAACGATTTCCTGAGAATACAAGTTATTTTGAAAACGGTCAACATAAAAATGTTGGTGAGTTCATAAGCATGTTTGTGAAAATGATTTGTATAACTTTGAAAACCACCAGAAAATCCAATATTTTCTGAAAAACTGTTTAGTGTGTTTGTGTTAGATCTTGTATTAATGCATGTATGTTATTGTTATTTGACTAAAAAGGGTAAATAGATTGTAGAGAGAGAGAGAATGTAAGAGCATGTAACGAGAATGTTCCCAGACAACCCGATGTTGCCTAAATAGAAAGGTCTTCCGTAAACTTCATAACGTTAATTCCTCTAAGCGAGCCATCATAACTAGACTAAATAATGACAATTTCGCCTGTCTTGGCGTCGTTGGACGCCGACGAAAAATAGAATAAGGTTTTCGTCACCCTAGACTGAGTTAGTCTAACTGTAGCGAATAGCTGAGGTGTGGGGTGTCATCCCCGTATAGATCTATACACAAATCCCCATTCTCCCTCCAAGAGACTCTGGTTATAACTACAGGCTACGATCGTACACTTAATAGGTGCCAACCGATAAAAACTCGCTAGATCCTTAATCGAATTTACACGAAGAAAAATGTATAAACTCATTCTAGGTCCAATGATCCATGTAAGTGAACCACTAAGGCATCACTAAACATGTAAATCATTTCAAGACCTAAAGGGAATGAGATTATATAACATGGGCCCAAAATATATGTGAAAGGACAACTAAGGCCCATTTCACATGTAAGGTATTTATAGGCCCAAATAGCATGCAAATAGTATCCACCAAAATAGCATAAAAAAAATAACGCATATAAAACCCATTCCTAGGCCCAATAAACATGTAAGTGGACCACTAAGGCCCACTATACGAGTCTATTATTTCCAGGCTCAAAAGGAATGTGAATGTCTATCCTAAGCCCAATATACACGTAAAAGGACACTAAGGCCCACTAAACAAGTATATTATTTCCAGACCCAATAAGGATATGAATATCTATCTCGAGCCCAATATACATGTAAAATGACACTAAGGCCCACTAAACATGTGTATTATTTCCAGGCCCAATAAGGATATGAATGTCGTTTTTAACCCGTTTGTTATTGTTTTGTTTATTTTAGCTTGATTATTTACATAATTGATATCTAAAGCCCACTTTTGTAAAAATGATGTTATTGGCCCAATAAGCCAAAAATTTACAATTAAGGCCCAATTTTTGTAAGAATAACACTTTAATCTCCAATTTTGTTAAAACCTTGTGTTGATGACTACTTTGTGATAAAAATAGCATTTTAAACCCATTTTTGTCAAAAATATCATTTTTGGCTTGGTTTTGTGAAAATACATATTTTTCTGGTTTTTGGCTTTTCCGAACTAGTTTTTAGAAAATTTGTAGAAAATTCATTGTAAGTCGAAATCTGGATCCGTAAATTTTGAAAGTTTGGAAATTTTGTCTACTTTGTTCACAATTTTTCTCATAATTTTTTATGGCTTCAAACTAGTGTGAAATTACTCATCTTCACAGGTTGGTCCGAAATTATTTCAAATATGGTAGGCAGTTTTGTAAAATTCGCCAAAAATTGTAGAAAAATCGTATGAAAACGTGAGAGTAGTCATTTTAAAGGTATAAATCTGAAATTTATCCATGTAAAACATTTTTGAAAAATACTTCCATTTGGATGGTCAAAACAGTCCGAGATTGGACCAAAGGTTTTCTGTCAAGGGCTGTTATGTGAGTTTAGTTTATAGATCTTTGAACACAACACTTATTTTTGCTATATCAAGTATACAAATCCCAGATCTACATGTTTACATGTAATACTTGTGATAAAACATACTTTTCTCAAGATTCATGTGAAGATCCTAGTGATAATCTTCAAGTTTCTTAACATATTTTTAGATTAGTGAAGAAATCAACACATAATCACCAAATAATTCATGGAAAACACACATAGACATGCATATACACATAGATCTACACAAAGCAACTTGTATTCTCCCCCAAAAATCATATAAAAACAGAAAACAAGGGATATGAACTCACCTTTGCTTTATTGTTCTTGGTTTGAAGAAGGAATGGTAGGAGGTGATGTGATTCTCGGCCCTAACAAGCTCCTTGAAGGAGTTTTCGAATTCTATGAAGTTTAAGAATATAGATCATGAAATATTATGGGTTAAGAAGAGGTTTTTGAACTAATCAAGAAACTAAACCATAGATCCAAGTATTAACTTACCAAAAATGATGATCTTAGTGGAAAAGCTTCTAGGAAATGCCCATAATCTCGAAAATTTTTAGAGGAGGATGAAGGGTTCTTGAGAGAGTTTGAAAGAAGAATTGAGGGTGGTGTTGTGGGGTGTTTGGCCGAAGATAGAAGAAAGGGAGGGGAAAGGCTTTGCCTTGATATATGGAAGGTAAATCTTGCATGCCTAGATACATGGAGGACAATGCATGGATGTCTTCCATGTAATTACAAGGTGTCACTTATCCCTTAATTCTTTCTTAATCTTTTTTTTATAAATAAATAAATAAATAAATAAATAAATAAATATATATATATATATATATATATATATATATATATTGGGCCGAGAATTGGGCTAAAGAGAATGAAGAGGAATTGGTTTGGGCTTCCATGGCTTAGTTCGAATTTATGAAGTTTAACTATAAATTTTTCCGGCCCGTTGGGCCCACTAGGAATAAAATGAACCATTTTAGGTTCACTTGGCCCAAAATGTTAAGTTTTATGAGTGTGGGTCCAATTAGAGCCCAATTAGGATCTTTAGGCCCAAAATAGTTCAAGTCGAAGGTTTATTGGTCCATTAGGCCCAATAAGAGAATCCTTGTCCATAAAGAACTTGAGTCGGGATTCCTAGGGTTTCCAACCCTTATTTGAGCATATGAGATATATTTGAATGAGAATAGAGTATAGTATTTACTTAGAGTATAGGCTTTTACAATGGATGATGTTTACATGGGAATAGAATTTCCTAGCAAAATGTCAGTTGTGACATCCTCTCTAGTCTGCAACTCTAGCTCAATCTCCCTCCTCCTAGAATTGGTCTGAAGCTCAGCCAATGTTCGGTATGACGAGTTCGCCATGAACTCCCGTATATCCCTCCTCAGTATGCTCAGATATCGGCTCACACGTGCCTGCTCCGAAGACACGTGCTCAGGGAAAAATAGCGCCCTCTCATGGAACATCCTCGTGATCTCAGTCACAATTTATGTCTTCTTATTGAGAGACAGAAACTCATGGGCTAACCGTTACCTCTCCACCTGGGGAACATACTCATCTAGGAACAAATATGTAATCTCTCCCATGTCACTACAGCATGATCTGCAGGAGTAAAGTTAGTAGTCACGAACTTCCACCAGTCCTTCGCTCCCAAGCGAAGCTGGTTCAGCGCAAATCGAACCCTCGGGTGATCTGGGCACGAACAAGTATAGAAACATCTCTCAATTTCATAGATCCGTATCATGGAAACAATCAGATCCGGTTTCCCATCAAACTCTGGTGGCTTCGTGTTGTTGAACTCCCGGAACAACAACGAGTCACCTCCATGTGGCCTAACAGCAGCTACGGTTGCGGTGGCTGCAGCAGCAGCAGCCTCCGTAACAGCAGCATATCGCTCATCAAATGTCTCAATCAGGGTGGTCTTAATAGACCCGAACATCTCTGGTATGGCCTCTTGGATAGCTACGGCCACTTCCTCGTGAATGATCCTGCATATCTCCTCATCATTGGCACTGCTGCTCTCGGGGTTGTCGCGTGTACCCAGCATAATGTCTCAGAAACATAACACGAAAAAATCATCAGAGACTCGTTTGAGCATACTCACACTCGATTCTCATCCCTACATGCTCCTTAGTATCTTAAGGATTCTTACTTGGGTCGCATACAGATCTGGTGCTTTTAGTAGTACGGGCCCAATACTACCTTCCACACCAACCCGTAGTCACCCCAAATCCTCCTCCCAGGATCCTAATTCACAAGTACTCTATCTCTCACTAGTATCAGGCTACTCTCTCAGTAGGCTCCTCCTATGCCCATCTAGGTATCTCTCCTAAATTACTCAAACTCTCTCTAAAGATTCCTTCTATGTTTCTTCCTACTCAGTACGCATACAGAGCAAATAACAAATAGCAACACCTCCTAGGCTAAGACATCACAAATCAGGAAACTCTAGCCCTAAACTATGAAATACCAAGCCTATCCTCTAGCATGAATCCCTAATATCTCATAAATATCTCATAATATAAACAAATAAAGGTATTTTGGGAAATCACCGTTCGGGCTCTAGCTGATTGTACACACTGCTCCATCCCCTTTTTCTCTTAAAAACTGTAACGTCCCAAAATTCAAGACTAAAAATTTCTTTTAATAAAACATTACTTTAAAGCAAAGTCATCATTCCAAAACATAATCAGAGTATTAATTTCCAAAACACATGCTCGTTATTAGAGTAAACATTCCCAGGCTGTCTAATCTATGGTGTGTGCCATGCGATCACCCCGAGCTCTTCCCTCCGCTACCGGAAGCACCTGAAACCAAAACTGAAAACCGTAAGCACGAAGCTTAGTGAGTTCCCCACCCTACCACATACCATGCATAACCACATACTGCACATACTGGGCCATGCCCGCTATCCTGGGCCTCGCCCCCTACCTCGGGCCTCGCCCGCTACAACGACCCCGCCGCTCCAGGCCCCGCCTGGCTTCGAGCCCCGCTCGGATACAGATCTGTTTCACTTAGGCCTCGCTTGTCACAAGGCCTCACCTGCTAACATATAATAGCACATAACATATCACATCACATAAGCTAAACACATACTAACGAATCTTGTCCTAAGGCCTCGCCAGCTTCTGGGCCTCGCCCTTGTCCCGCTACTGATGAGTCATGGAACCCCGTCCATACTCCTGCTGATAGTGAGGTATGAGCCCAGCCCACTCTCACTCCTTCCCTAACATGGGCCTCGCCCCTGATCTACTGCTAATGAGATGTGGAACACCATCCACACTCTGTTATTGGTGAGTTACGGGACCTCGCCCACACTCACCTCCCTACCAGGCACATACAAGTATCACACAGACAACAAGTATAAACTATCACATAAACCATTCCTTGGGCACCCGCCCGCTATCATGGGACCTCGTCCTGAACATCATACTAGCATACTGTGCCTAGGGCTAACCCCCGGGTCTTCTACTCATAACTACGTGGGTTGGCATTGTGGCCGTAGACCCATTCACACAAAAGGGAAACTCACCTGCACTGGATGAACTTGCTGATGATCCCACTAGCTGCTGCCCGGCAACTCTCTGAACTCCTGCTCCACTTGCTCCCCGAGCTACCAATATCAATGCAACACTGAGTCTAACTGACTCCCAAAAGACAACCAAGTCAACTCTGGTCAAATTCAAAGTCCTGGTCAAAGTCAACCTTCCAGGTCAACCCTACTCGTCGATTCACCCTATGGACTCGTCGAGTTCATATGTTTAGAATCCTTCCATTCGCGACTCGACTCACCGAGTCAGTCCATGACTCGCCGAATCTACCGATTTCCGAGTCCTGACCTGTCCAACTCACCGAGTCTCCACTCGACTCACTGATTCAAGTCTCAACTCGAAGGGTTTGAGGTTTCGGGACCTGACTCGCCGAGTCCCAAAACAGACTCGCCGAGTCCAAGACAACCTTCAACAGACTCGCTGAGTTGTTCTTCCAACTCGCCGAGTTCCTACCCAACTTCATCCGACTCGACGAGCTGTTCATCCCACTCGTCGAGTTCCTCCAAATCTTCATGCTACTCGCCGAGTCCACTCCAAGGACTCGCCGAGTCCATTTAGATCTTCATACATGCAAAGGACTTTTGAGTCATGCATGGACTCCAAACCGTAGATCTACCCTTCCCAAGCCTATTCCTCACGTAAAGTTGCAAACTTTACATGTAGAGAAGGAGATCTAGGAAAAATACACCATAAACTAGGGTTTAAGGAAAAGAGGCTCCATAATCATCTCAAGGACATATACTTTATGCTTCTCAAGACCATAATATGCTTAGATCCGAAGTAGCAACTTCAGATCTGGCTTCTAACTCAAAAGGGGTAGCTAATCATGGCTAAAAAGCCCCCAAAACTCACAACCAAAATTGATCTAAAGGAGGGAAACGACTTAATACCTTCAATAACTCAGAAATTTTCCCCAATCTTCATATCTAAGGCCAATCCTTGAAGTTTCAATGATTCCCCTTCTTCTTCTTCCTTCAAATCACTCAAAAATGGCTTGGAAGCTTGAATGAGCAACAATGGGGCTTAGGGTTCGATGTTCTGGGTGAAAGAGGCAGTAAAGGAACCCTAGGGGAGAGAATGAGACGTTTAAATAGGCTTCAAGTCTCGAATTTAGGGTTTTCCTCGCACTGACCAGACTCGCCGAGTCTCCTTGGCCGACTCGCCGAGTCGGTCACTTACTCCTCGACCCGGATCCCGCTCGGACTCGCTGAGTTCCTCCTTGGACTCGCCGAGACGTCCCTTAAAATTAGGGTTTTCTTTCCTTTCTTGGCCTTCCTGACTTTGGGTGTTACAACTCTCCCCCGCTTAAACTAAACTTCGTCCTCGAAGTTTGCTATGGCCCACCGCCTGCGATCTGCACTCCATACCCTACTAATTACCCCAATGCTAGTTGCCTACCTTCACTGGTCTTCTGCCTGGTCATTCTGACTAACATCAATCCTTGCGGATAATAATCTCGGGTCAACCCTGACCCTGAACATCCTAGAAACACCACTTACTCAACCGACAATCCTTCTGGTACTCTCCGAGTACTGCAACTGAATCCATAAGGGTTCACCCCCTCTTTCCTTATGCGATTTCTGCCCTTTCCAGGGCATCCTTCCATAACCAACTACTTTCTCTGCCACTGTGAAGATCCTATCTTCACCAAATCTATTACTCCCGCTACTTCCAGTACGGATCATTATCGCCAGTATCCACTGGGCATTTCTTTCTACTATAGTTTGGTGTCGAGCACCCCATGATCAACTAACTGAATTCCACCATACGCTGCATACCCGCACTGCTACTGACTGGAAATTCTGCTATTCCTCATCTGACTTCCGGATGAACTGAGACCACCCTGGTCCTTACCAATCTACCAATATCTGGATTACCGGCTCCCACCGGTAACTAGACCCAACACAACTCCTAGTCGCTTCTAGTGACTTTCGAAGAACTTCAACCACCTATAACTGCTCAATCTATTCTGCCATACCGGCATTACAATTCCTGGGATCCCCGATCCCCTATCTTGACACTAAGGTCCCTACCAGGTCCCACTTGTGCTGCTAAAACTCACGGGCCTCGCCCACGGGTCTCACCCGCCTCTATCCTTCTAGTCCTACTTGTCTAGCCATTCTCGCTCGGGCCTCGCCCACGGGTCTCACCCAACCATACTACTGAGCAACCCTGCTCTAAGGTCTCACCTATACTGCTATTCTCATACGGGCCTCGCCCACGGGTCTCACCCAACTATATCCTGGAGCGGCCTCTCCCAAGGTCTCACCTCTCTAGGGCTATATAGGCAAACTCCTTATCATTCTCATCCACTACCCCTTCCTGATCCCTATCTGATCACTAGGAGACAAGGGCCTCGCCCCAACTCCGCCAACGAAGCTACTATGGAATGCTACGGCTTGCCCGCAGTCTTACATCACCTTCTATCACCGCCTGCTAGTGAATGCTACGGCTGCCCCGTAGTCTAACAACACTTCCCACCATTGACTGTTAGTGAGTGCTACGGCTGCCCCGTAGTCTTAGAACACTTTCCACTACTGACTGCTAGTGAATGCTACGGCTGCCCCGTAGTCTTACAACACTTTCCACTACTGACTGCTCGTGCGAAAGCACCCCATGCTATCAGTTCTCAAGATCCTCCTTCTGACTCACTCGAGTCCTATAGGCGATCCTCCGACATGAATTCCCAACCACATACTAACCATCACCAATACACAATGGCTGAGGGGGAGTTTCTCAAACTCCTAACCCTGACTCCTCAATCCATCAAACATTGTACCACTTCTTTTTCCTTCTCGGAGGTCGCGCACTCATTCTGGATCTGCGTGCCCTTACCTTTGCCCATTCGGAGGATTCTCCCCCACTTCGATCCTGCTTAACCCTTGCTGCTCAATGCTCGAAAAGAAATCCCCATCCTCGCTACCATTCCATAAAAAACCTGCTGAGGAACCCCAAGCTTACCATAGCTAGGGATCTAACCACTCCAATTCTAAAATCATATGGCTCCGAATTAGCGAGACATACCAAGTTCCTCCCAGGCATGCTACAGTTACTGCATCCTAAGCAACCTTCCCCAATAGAGCACATCCCTTAACTATCATTCAAATATCCAAGGTATGCAGATGGCATATAACTCGATCACGATCGAACCGCACAAAATAAAATACTCATACCGATAATGATGCAGAACCATAACAATATAATCATGCACGAATAAAAGAATCGAAAACGGAAATCGCATACCTGCAACATCCGATGCTGCTCGCGCCTCCAAGGTAGTCATCTGAAAAGCCCTGCCTCCTACCGCAGGTGCCTCTGCACAGCCCTGAGGGCTGTCTGTGATCCTCAAAGTTGCAGGGGCAGGTGCCATCACCCGTCCTGCTGAAAACAAACTGGGGCACTGGGCCTTCTTGTGGCCCCGCTGATTGCAGTGAAAACATATCAAGTCTGATCCCTGTGTGGTGGTAGCAGTACAATCCCTGTTGAAATGACCAGTCCGACCGCACTTGAAGCAGCCAGACTCACCGCCGCTACCACTCCTGCACGCGCCCCTATGCGCCCTGCCACACTTCCCGCATCGGTTGCGGTCCTGATAATCCCTCGATCTCGAATCCGAACCCTTGGGCCTTTTGCCCGAACTTGCGGCTACCTGAACCTCATCCGGCTTCCTCTTCCGGATCTACTCCAAATCAATTTCCCTCTCTCTGGCCCGAGAAATCATATCTTCCAACGTCTTACAGCCGGACCTGCTCACGAACTCCCTGATGTCCGCCCTCAACATCTCGTGATATCGGGCCTTCTTCATCTCCTCATCCGCGACATACTGCGGTACAAGAAGAGCCCTCTCTCTGAACTTGGCGGTGATCTCCGCCACAGTCTCAGTGGTCTGCGTCAAATCCTGAAACTCTCGTGCCAACTGTTGCACCTCAATAATTGGCGAAAACTGCGCCCTGAACCTGGCCGAGAAATCGCTCCAAGTCATCGCGTCCAACGCGGCATCATCCCCCAGAGCATGACCAATCTCCTCCCACCAATCCCTCGCTATGTCCTTCAGAAGACAGGAAGCAAGTTTGACCTTGTCCTCCTCAGGACACCGGCTCGTACGGAACGCGTTGGCAACATCAGCCAACCATCTGCTGCTTGCGATGGGGTGCCTAGCCCCATGATAATCTGGTGCTCCGCAAGCCCTGAGCTCCCGAAATGTCAAGGTATGCACTCCCATCAATGCCATCATCTCAGCACGGAAGGCTCCCAGCCTCTCATCCAAAATCTCCAATGTACCCTCCTTGATCGTGCTAAAGATCACAGGAGTCTCATCTAGAATACTACGCATAACCTCGGCGGATATCAACTCCCTCATTCGCTCCTCGAGCTGCTCAGCCCCTGAACCCGAGCCTGGTCCCTCTCTGGCGCCTGATCCGCCCGCTGGTCTCTCTCGCAACGTCACCATGCTGAAAATATACCACAACCACTATCAGAATATTGATCATTGATGTGAAACCAAACACACCCTACCAGGTTCCCGGTCTTGTCTCGACCTTTCCAAAATCGAGTATGGATCCTCTGCTTTCAGTAGTACAGGCCCATACTACCTTCCACATCTATCCGTACTTTCCTCAGGAATTGCTTCGACTCCACCAAGTCCCTTATCCACTACTACTGCTCCCAGCACTATCTCATCCTAGGCTTACCCTAGGGAAACCTCGGACTCAACTCAAACCAGTCCTCAGCTGCTGAAGGTCTCCTTGTGATGCCAATTATCCATCACCTGGATACCATCACATGTGACGAGGCTCAGATAATCCTTCAAGTAAAGGACTCGTCCCTACAACGGTTGGACTCCAACAAGAGCTGCGCAATAGGTCCAAATCCAGCACTCTGAGATTATTCAACCCTGATCACATGTGATGTGTCGTATCCACCTAATGGCTAACTCTCATAACTCAGAATCCCACAATGCACAAAGCAAGCAGCGTTCAGACAAGGGAAAATCTAACCATAACATACTCAAGCAATCATATCCACATAGCAAGAATCTGAACTAGCATCCAACACAAACTCATAGACTCTCACAAACTCATAGACTCAGGCATAACCTAAACAGGCTATCCTACTACTGTCTAATCATCACTATCATGCAGCTCAAAAGCACATATAACAGGCACATAAGGCTGATGGGTTTTGAGCATTCTAACACTTCCTAAGTGTACATGCAACCCTAATAAACCTTGGATCTATGTTTGTCTAAGATACATGTAAATAATTATTTTTCCAAGGTTTATATCCTAACTAGCATGGCATGGGGAACATGAATCAAATAAGCTAGTAGATACACTTACCTTGTAGTTGTAGTTGATTGCTTGGAGTTCTAGAGCCTAGCACCAATAGTGTGGATGCCTCAAATGAAAGTCACAAATCACCACAAACTTGGAACTTGAGAGAATAGTCACTACTATCTTGAAATTGCCCTCACCTCAACAAGTGTCAACTAATGTGTCATTTCAAGAACCAAAGCCTCCTTTATATAGTGTGGTGGATTAGGGTTAAACCCTAATACCCATGTCTCTTCATTTCCATGAGATCCATGGGTTAAAGCTCCACGGAGTATCCATGGACTTTTCCATCCAAGCCTAGCCCATTCTAAATAAGCATTAGCCCACACAATATAAATATAGAAGCCCATATTTAATTAGTAATATCTTTGATCACTAAATTAATCCTAGATTAATTATAGATCACTACTAATTAAATAATATGATTTTATATTAATATATTAGAACTTATAATATATTAATAAATCATAACTTGTACTATTCTCAAATATTATCCATAAACTGTTCGGGTGAAGTGCAACCCAAATGGACCATGCCGGGTCGGGTCAAGTACATACCAAATATAGTTATGAACTTAGACACTATATCCAACAAAGGCATTATCCCTAGATCCTTAGTTCTAATCTAGCATGTTGTTCTATTAACTGATAATCATAACATAAACTTGTATGGGTATTTTGGGGTACTTACTTGAGCTCGGTTTATTGCATGCACCACACCTCTTTTCTCCTTTCAAAGTTCTTTTCTTTCTGAATTCTTTTTGCTTTTCTAAAACTGTTTTTTGTTCTCAAAATTCTTTTTACAAAACTGTTTTTTCATTTTTTTTTTTTTTGAAAACTTTTTATCCGACCCCTTAGTTTGAGTTCAGGTACACTCGAGAGTATGCCCGAATCCCTCAAACCAAGGCTCTGATACCAACTTGTTACGTCCCAAAATTCAAGACTAAAAATTTCTTTTAATAAAACATTACTTTAAAGCAAAGTCATCATTCCAAAACATAATCAGAGTATTAATTTCCAAAACACATGCTCGTTATCAGAGTAAACATTCCCAGGCTGTCTAATCTATGGTGTGTGCCATGCGATCACCCCGAGCTCTTCCCTCCGCTACCGGAAGCACCTAAAACCAAAACTGAAAACCGTAAGCACGAAGTTTAGTGAGTTCCCCACCCTACCACATACCATGCATAACCACATACTGCACATACTGGGCCACGCCCTCTATCTTGGGACTCGCCCCCTAACTCGGGCCTCGCCCGCTACAGCGGCCCCGCCGCTCCAGGCCCCGCCTGGCTTCGAGCCCCGCTCGGATACATATCTGTTTCACTTAGGCCTCGCCTGTCAAAGGGCCTCGCCCGCTAACATATAATAGCACATAACATATCACATCACATAAGCTAAACACATACTAACGAATCTTGTCCTAAGGCCTCGCCTGCCTTTGGGTTTCGCCCTTGTCCTGCTACTGATGAGTCATGGAACCCCATCCATACTCCTACCGATAGTGAGGTACGGGCCCAGCCCACTCTCACTCCTTCCCTAATTTGGGCCTCGTCCCTGATCTACTGCTAATGAGATGTGGAACACCATCCACACTCTGTTATTGGTGAGTTACGGGACCTCGCCCACACTCACCTCCCTACCAGGCACATACAAGTATCACACAGACAACAAGTATAAACTATCACATAAACCATTCCTTGGGCACCCGCCCGCTATCATGGGACCTCGTCCTGAACATCATACTAGCATATTGTGCCTAGGGTTAACCCCCGGGTCTTCTACTCATAACTATATGGGCCGGCATTGTGGTCGTAGACCCATTCACACAAAAGGGAAACTCACCTGCACTAGCTGAACTTGCTGATGATCCCACTAGCTGCTTCCCGGCAACTCTCTGAACTCCTGCTCCACTCGCTCCCCGAGCTACCAATATCAATGCAACATTGAGTCTAACTGACCCCCGAAAGACAACCAAGTCAACTCTGTTCAAAGTCAAAGTCCTGGTCAAAGTTAACCTTCCAGGTCAACCCTACTCGCCAAGTCACCCTATGGACTCGCCGAGTTCATATGTTCAGAGTCCTTCCAATCGCGACTCGACTCGCCGAGTCAGTCCATGACTCGCCAAGTCTACCGATTTTCGAGTCCTGACTTGTCCAACTCACCGAGTCTCCACTCGACTCACTGATTCAAGTCTCAACTCGAAGAGATTGGGGTTTCGGGACCTGACTCGCCGAGTCCCAGAACAAACTCGCCGAGTCCAAGACAACCTTCAACAGACTCGCCGAGTTGTTCTTCCAACTCGCCGAGTTCCTACCCAACTTCATCCGACTCGACGAGCTGTTCATCCCACTCGTCGAGTTCCTCCAAATCTTCATGCTACTCGCCGAGTCCACTCCAAGGACTCGCCGAGTCCATTCAGATCTTCATACATGCAGAGGACTTTTGAGTCATTCATGGACTCCAAACTGTAGATCTACCCTTCCCAAGCCTATTCCTCACGTAAAGTTGCAAACTTTACGTGTAGAGAAGGAGATCTAGGCAAAATACACCATAAACTAGGGTTTAAGGCAAAGAGGCTCCATAATCATCTCAAGGACATATACTTTATGCTTCTCAAGACCATAATATGCTTAGATCCGAAGTAGCAACTTTAGATCTGGCTTCTAACTCAAAAGGGGTAGCTAATCATGGCTAAAAAGCCCCCAAAATTCACAACCAAAATTGATCTAAAGGAGGGAAACGACTTAATACCTTCAATAACTCAGAAAGTTTCCCCAATCTTCAGATCTAAGGCCAATCCTTGAATCCTCAATGATTCCCCTTCTTCTTCTTCCTTCAAATCACTCAAAAATGGCTTGGAAGCTTGAATGAGCAACAATGGGGCTTAGGGTTCGATGTTCTGGGTGAAAGAGGCAGTAAAGGAACCCTAGGGGAGAGAATGAGACGTTTAAATAGGCTTCAAGTCCCGAATTTAGGGTTTTTCTCGCACAGACCAGACTCGTCGAGTCTCCTTGGCCGACTCGCCGAGTCGGTCACTTACTCCTCGACCCGGATCCCGCTCGGACTCGCCGAGTTGCTCCTTGGACTCGCCGAGTCGTCCCTTAAAATTAGGGTTTTCTTTCCTTTCTTGGCCTTCCTGACTTTGGGTGTTACAAAAACTCTTATTCATTTTAGAAAAATCATTTTTATTTGAATTTTTTACTCAAATCCTTAGTTTGAGTTCATACATACCCGAAGGTACATCCAAATCCCTCAAACCAAGGATCTGATACCCACTTGTAACACCATAAATTTTCAAACAAAATTTTCATTTTTAAGACCATATAATTCTTAATATCACATTTCCAAAACCACAATGGTCATATGATTTACATTCAATTCACATGTAAATCATATATAATTCACATATAAATTACATGTGATTCACATGTAAATCACATATGAATTACATGTGATTCACATGTAAATCACATACGAATTACATATGATTCACATATAAATTACATGTGATTCACATGTAAATCACATTTGATTCACATGTAATTCACATGTGGTTCACATATAAATCACTTGTAATTTATATATGATGTCATATGTAAATGTGATTCATATGTGAATTGCATGTGATTCATATGTTAATCACATGAAAATCACATATGCATTTTTGTGAGTGCTTTCGCATCAATAATTTTTTTTTTAATTTTTTTTTGTAGCTTTGAAAAAAATTGTGGTAATATTGAAAAGGTGAAAAATGATAAATTGAAGAAAATAAGGAAATATTGACACGAAGACATGAAAACGTTTTGAAATTTGTAGCGTTTTTTATTTTTTATATTTTATTTTGTATCGAATAAAATACTTGTACTGTTATGTTTATAGATTAATTAATAAATAGGAGATTTGTTGTGATTACTTACGAATATTATAGTATAAGAAATGTACGTACGTGCATTTGAAAAAATATGCACATATGCACCTAAAAATTGGCTTTTAAAAAAAATGCAGTTTGTTATAAATACAGTTTTTTTCTAAAAAAAATGTACCTTTTAAAAAAAAGTTTTTTTATTTAAAAATGCAGTTTTGTAAAAAAAAAATTGCAGCTTTTTTGAAAAAAAAATTGCAGTTTTTTAAAAAAAATATATTTTTTCAATTTTTTTTCAAAAATTCATGTTTTCTATAAAAAAAAATTAAAAAATCTGCATTTAAAAAAAAAAAACAAAAAATTCTATTTTTAAAAATATATGAAAATTTTATTTATGATGTAAATTTTTAGACATTTATATTAATATGTTAAATAACACAAAAAAATTAAACATTAAATGAGATTGGTAAGATGACGATCTTGTCCTTGATGAATTACTTTTATTTAATGCTCCACTTTTAGTTCTTGGATTCTCGGGAAACTATGAGTTCTCAACCGATCTAAACCCTATATATATATATATATATATATATATATATATATATATATATATATATATCTTTACTATATTATTAAGGATATTGTCAATTTCTTGAGATTTAAGAGGTACTACACATGCTGCATAATATACAATCAATTTATTCATACCTTTTAATACTCCTATCACATTTCCGTTTTACAAATTAATTGCATTAAATATTCATATTTTCGTTTGACAAATTAATGACATTAACATTGACGTTTCATAAATTGAATCAAAAAAGTAAACATACTATTTTTCTCCTCTGTCCTTTACACTCGCATTTTCCCTCAAACAAATAGCAAAAACCCTATTTTGAAAAGCCGACATCGCACCTCATCCGCCTAACTCATCGTCATCATCACCATCGGTAGTGAATCACCACCCACTCTCCAACTTTGCACCTCTCACTGTATCTGTATCTGATCGCCGTCGCCGCCACCTACTGTGCTCTCACAACACTTTTTTGGTGACAGGAAGCCACCACGTTCTCTCTTTATCTCCTCTGTCCTCTACACTCGAACCACTCGCTTGAGATTACTTCGAGGATTAGCAACTTTCAGATGAGATCCAAGCACTCTATCAGCCGTAAGTTTTTTTTTTTCTTTAAATGCAAAGTTGAAGTTGAAATTGTCATGTTCAAGAGAAATAAATTTGAAAAAGGGGCTCAATGAAGATTGAATTTGATGTCAGAATTAATGTGCAAATACAAATTCTTTGTTCCAGTTTTGATGTCAAACCTAGCTCTTTGAAATTATTACATGTTCGAGTGTTGTCTGTGTGTCTCTAGCCTCAAAACCCACGTCTGTATAAGGTCAAAATGCTTAAGGGTATCGGTAGTCTCCCAAGGCAAAGTTCTGTTTTTGAGGTTTCAGCTCTGCTGGGATATTGGTTCTCTCAGAGTATTAATTTGGTAATAGTAATGCCGAAAACATGTGTTTTATGAATTGCTGATGAAACAGGTGACTTTTTGAATTTGTTTGCTTGTTGCTCTTCTTGTTGAACCCTAACTTCAATTTTACAATAAGAAACAACCTTTTTGAAATCAGAAGCGAAACTTTCTTTGGCATTCCTAGACCCTGGTATACTCTTTTAAATAAAAAGAGTTGATTTTGTTCATGTACATTTCAGTAAACACTTATTTGTACATGTAAAAATGCAAATATATTGAAAGAATGAATCATATGTTGATAAAGTAAAAAAGAAATTGGTATTTAAAGCTGCATATTTTCAATTCAAGATGGATAATCAGTACTAGAGAGATGTCATTTCCAGCTTTCTTAATTTGACTGTAGAGATGTGGTGCTTAGGATTTGAACATTACTGATTATATTGTTATCTGAAATTCATCTATGATTTATCCAAACAAAAACAGTTTTACTGACTTTATCATATTCCTACATGTGCTCAAAATGTGAGCTCTGAAAGGCCACTTAGGCAATTCGTTACAGGTAAAGACAAGTCAGCAGGTAGAAATTCAAAGGGTCGTATCACAATTTTCCACAGAGGGGGAGGGGCAAAACGGTTACAAAGAAAAATTGCCCTAAAACGCAACACTTCATCAGTAGGTGTAGTTGAACGAATCGAATACGAACTAAATCGCACTTCACAGATCGCAGTGGTCAGATGGGTCGAAGGGGCAGCCGTTGACCGCCCGAAAAAAGTCAACTCCCTCCAAAAAGAACTTCACCCCACCCCCAAGATCCTACCCTCCATCTCCATCAAAGGTCAGTTTTCATTCTCTTCAATTCCCGGAATGTTAGAAGACAAAAAGGTGGAATCTTTAAGGCCTAAAACAGATCATGTAGTGGTTGGACTTTCAAAAGGTAGTAGGACCTTGAGTAGTCAAAGTCAAACAGGGATCCACATGAGAAATGTTAAGGATATTTTATTGTCTGCTTTTTCATCTTCAAATGGGAAAAAAAGACATGACGCTCCTTATTCGTTTGTGAACGTGTTGGGTGTTCCAAGAATGGCGGTGGCAGGGGCAAAACCGAAATTTTTTGTTCCAAGAATGAAAGATGATGTGAAGGGGAATGAAAGTTTGTTGCTTAATGAAGTAAAAATGTGGGATAAGGATAGTGTTGTGTGGGGGCATAAGATTAAACGAAAAACAGATGTTTCTTGGGAGAGTTTGAGACAAAGGGGGATTTTAGAGGTTGTTAATGAGTCAGAGTCAAAGTCAAAGGTGAGAGAAAGTGAAAAGGTGGAAAAAGATGGGAAATTTGGAGTGGATCGAGCTCCTGTGAGTTATATATTGGCTACCTAAGTGTCGATTTATCAGTTACCTAAGTGTCGATTTATCTGTTACATGTCTGTTGTGACAAAAAAATAACATAAATCATAATTATACTGAAAAAACAAATATTTAATCGGGTTTGTAATCAAGAGTGTATATTTATATATTATTATTTTAACATTAACACAGTTTGACATAATCGGGTTTGTAATCAAGAGTGTACATTTATATATTATTATTTTAATTATACTGATAATTGTTTATATGTAGTAAACTATTTGTGCAAAAGAATTAATCGTCTCTACAATTTAATTTTTGAATAAAATATCCGCACTCGGCGCTTGGCGCGGGTAAACGGCTAGTGTGTATATATATATATATATATATATATATATATATATATATATATATATATATATATATATATATATATATATATATATATATATATATAAGCTTCTTGTATAATTTAAAATCGGTTAAAATTTAATTGAATAAAGATAACTTTTATAATATAGAAATTTGTTATAAATATTTTAATGAAAAAACTAAAATAATTTAATAAGTAAATGTAAAAATTAAATAACTTAAAATGTAAACAAAAAGAAGATAATATAGAAATTTGTAAATGTAAAAATTAGAAATTTGTTATAAATATTTTAATGAAAAGACTAAAATAATGTAATAAGTAAATGTAAAAATTAAATAACTTAAAATGAATACTAAACAAAAAGAAGATAATTATTTTTGTAATGGCTCTTCTGAAATGTTTGTTATACTTGAAATTCAAGTCTCACGTGGCATTGAAATGAATTTTGATACATTTGAAAGACAGATCTGAGTGGTGTAAGGGGCGGTGTTCACACCTATGCCTATAAACAAATACATTAGCCCAATAAATAAATATATGAAAATAAGTTATAATTTGCACTTACCCTAAAATCAAATTGAAAAGTAAAGCAACAAAATTGTGGGTTTCTTTGGATCGATTAGGTACAATTCAAAACTAATGATATCCCAACACCAAAAAGACTCGTAGAAAGAAATACCAATAACAAGTTTTTTACAATACAGTTTTTTAAACGATTCCCAACTAAAACATTCAAAAATACAAAAATTCAAAACAATTTAAACTCAAGAAAAAAAACTAGTTTCCTTGTCGCATTCGCTTAATTCTTTCAAGTGCACCAAGACGACTACCAGCATCACCATTTTCATTATCTTTTTTCACTTGTTCTTCTTCTTCTTCATCTCTTTTTCTCACAAGTCCTCCAAAAACAGCTTCCGGAACATCTTTCTGTGAGATCTCAACTTTCCCATCATCATCATCATCATCATCATCATCACTCTCCGGAAGCTCAATCTCTTCCTGGTTTTGGATTCCGGAGGCGGTTTCCGACGACTGTACACCGCCACTCACAAATCCAAGCTTCCGGTTGCCGGAATCCAAGGTGGTGGTGGTGGTGGTGGTGGTTTTGGGGGCGGCAGGTGCCAGCTGTCTTTCTAAGGCGGCCATTTCGTCTTCAGGGACACCGGCTTTCTTTAATGCGTCCATGGCTTCATCGACTGTAGGCTTTTGCATTAAGTACTCAGGTAGCATCACGTGTGTCTGTAACAAACAATTGTTAACAATATGATTATAGTATATCTATTTTTTATGACGATTATACCCCTCTGCCATTACTATTTAACATGTGGATAACCAAAAATGAAATATTAAGTTTTAGAAGGAATGAGAATCAAATTGAGATCTGATTGGTAGGGAATGGAATTCCTTTTGTAAATCTGCAGAATACAAATAATGACAAATGACAGAATCACCCTTCATTTCTTGTAGCTTCTATAGATACATGTTTGAAAATCAATTATAAATACTTGCAAAAAAGTTTAAATTACCCTTTAATAATAGTATCTTGTTCATGCAATCTTTTAAAAACCATTTTGGCTAAAAAAAGTATATTATAGTACATATTAGGATGAAAATGCTATTTTTTTTAATATATATATTTTTAGGAAAATTTTATTATAAATATTAGAGTAAATTACATTTTTCACCCCAGGGTACAGCAGATTTTTCTTTTCAATTTTGGTGCTCAACTGAGGTTCTTGTAACATTTTTTTGTCCTGAGTATAGCAGATTTTTGCATTTCAGGTCCCAAAAAGTCTTTTCTTGCAATTTTGGTCCTCAACCGAAGTTCTTGTAACGTTTTTGGTCCCGTTCCAATTAAAATGACTATAGTTGGTCCTTCAATATATCTGATTTTTCCAATTTTGGTCCTAAATTATATTCATTTTTTAAATAGGGAATAATAATCTTAAATGAGGACCAAAACTGCAAGAGAAAACTTTTTGGGACAAAAAATGCAAACATCAGCTAAACTAAGGGACCAAAAATCCAATTCACTCTAAATACTTAAATTACTCTGTTAAGAAAAGAAAAATGCTTGGAATTGAACTCCATGTACTATTGAAATCCATCAGTCAAGGAAATTCATTAGTTCCAACAGATTTCCAACCAAACACTGGAATTGAATTCCGATTCCGGCCACATCCCTTCCAACCAAACACTGGAATTTAATTCCGATTCCGGCCAAATCCCACGAACCAAAAAAAAAAAAAAAAAAGTAAGCACATGACATGATGAGATAAGATAAGATACCTGGCTATGTCTAGCAGAAACACTCCTCTTAATCCTGAGCATATCTCTAAAAGTATCTTCATTCCCATGTTGCACTTCAAATTCATGCCATTTATTCCAAAAATCACCATCAGATCTGGGATCAGCCAACCAAGACGCATAAACATATATCTTTCTTGCCCTATCGATTTCTCCAAGACTCTTTTCAAGCTCTGCATATTTTATACACATCTTCATTGCATCCTTTTCTGGAAGTCCATCACTCACAATTGCCTGCTCATAAATCTCCCGAGTTTTTGGAACTCCAAATATTTCGGCTGCACGCGCGATGTATATTTCATACATGCTTAACTTCTCATTTGATGGAACAGCTTTTGTGCCTTGATCATATACCCTCATGGCTCTTTTAGCCAGACCATAATCTTCTTCCAGTTTTGCATATTGGATGTATAATGGCTTTACAACTTCTGCAGGAGCCTGTTCAATAATCACATATCAATAATATTATATAAGTTTGATTTTCTCAAATAATTTTTCAACATCATTCAATGATGAAATTAGACTTCCATTTTGGATTACCATTTCAACAGCATGTTCAAATAGTTCTCTAGCCCTTTCGAGTTTGGACTTCCCGTATCTTTTGACAAATTTAGAGAGATAAGTAACCCAAATATCCTTCACATGTGGGTATTTAAAGATCTTCACACCTCTTTCATACACCTTAAAAGCATCTTCAAAGTACTTGTTATCCTGGATAACATGCAACTCAGTCAAATTATAAGTTTTTGATTTCACACATTAACAAGTACAAACATAACATGCAGAGTTATATATAGCATTCTACTTTCAATTTCATTGCTTGTGATTAAAAAGAGAAGGGTTAAATGCAAGATAATAAAATATAGCAATGTACTTTCTACTATTTTGTACTTTGAGAAATCTACCCAAATATAGCAATGTCATCAAAATACAAAGCAATATCTATTGGTGTAATTAGTTGGGTAGAATTTTCAAAGTAACCTGTTGTAATAACAAAAAAGTAAAAATACAAAATGCTACAATTGAGTAAATTTTGAAAGTACAATACCTTAATATATAGCCTATAATAAAGAAATAAATGAAAGTACATGATAAAGAAAACAAGAGTAAGTTTCATACCTCTAATAGCATTGCATAGTTTATAATAATTTGTGGAGTGGCAATACGAAGATCCAAGATCCTCTCATAAACAGCACGAGTGGATTCCAGAGTGCCTAAACTTTCCTCTAAATCCACATAAAAAGTCCAAAGTCTCAAGGATTTGTGCAACTTTATTTGCACTGGTTCATTGCCATCAGCAGCCACTGATTAAAAAAAAAATGTAAGACTCCAAACCATCAATTGTAAAATATAATACATGCTACAGCCTACAAAGTTTAAAGTAAAAAAAAAAAGCAATTCAAGATATCTGCATGCTGTTCCTTTTTAATTCAATGGACTTAATCTCTACTTAATAAAGATATAACAACTGAATATGAAATATTGTCCATTTTACCCTTCTGTGTAGAAATGATCAAATAATTCTGTAGCAAATATTTTCACATGGATTGTTATGATGAAAAAATATAAGCAAAGCTTACCTCTGCGTTTGACCTCAACAGAAGGTTCAGCAGTAGCCCGTCTCATTAATTCCAAAGCTCCCTTGAAATTTTTATGTCTAAGTTCCATTTCTGCCCATTCACACCACACACTAGCCAAATTATCCACAGCTTTATAGTTCACTTGCACAGCCTTATCAAATATCACCCTTGCATTACCAATATCCTTGTGACTTTCATACAATTTGGCAAATGCAACCCATAAAGTATGAGGTTTCCCAACAGCTTTCATTGGATCAATTGTTCTTACAGCCTCAGTGTATGTCAATATCTGCTTTGTGGGGTTCCCTTCAAATATCTTCACTCTTCTATGCCATTGTTCCACATTATGAGGGTTTTGGCGAAGAAGAACACTATTAGCAAGTTCAGGCCTTCTATCCATAAGATGCTCAAATCTTGCTATCCTCAAATTAACATCCTTGTAATCAGAGATCCAAAATTTCTTAAGTTTTTCCTCCAGCTTTCCCACATCAAGCCTATCATCTTCTTCATCTTCATCTTCGATGCCATTCTCTGTCTCACCATCTTCCTCTTCATCTTCACTCTCAGTCATGGTTTCCATCCTCAAAGCAAGCACGCTTTCTTCAAACTGTGAGTATGCATCAAAGATTACACTAAAATCTCTTACTGTCACAACAGTAGTCATCCCTTCTTCAAATATATCTCTGGCTTTCTCTAACAACTGCCTCCTGATATAATAATCTGCTAATGAAGTCCATAGACGACCCACTTCATCTGTAAACTTCCTGATACCACCTCTAATGATAGCATCCACATTCAAACCTGAGATCTCTGTAGCATGTTGGGTAAGCAAATCACATAGCTCTAACCATAGCCTATGTTTAGTCTTCCCCTTAATCGAATAGAATCTATCATCGTTTAAGACGCCAGCTAATCTCTCAGCTGCTTCTTGCCATAGCCTTGAATTCAACAAGAACTCAATGAGATTCTCGATATGACCAGGGTCATACTTCAGATACCTTCTGTAAACCCTAAGTGACGTCTCGATAGGAACACCCCTTTGGCTCACGAAAACCAAATATGGCTCCCAAATCCTTTCGTGTTGTGTCACAGGCAATGCACAGAGAGCTCTATCAAAGGTCCTACGAGTTCGAGTAACCAGCTTCTGCTCAGTTAAACTAGTCAAGTACATGATCCAAATTCGAGGCATTTTGTGCATTGTAACTAAAGCTCGTTCAAATGTATTGTTTAGGGTTTGGTACTGGGCGTGAGAAATAGGTAAATTGCGTACCAATTCGAGGCGTTCGCGGAGGTAAGCATGCCATAGTTTGTAGCTTCCGGGAAGGGCTTTAAGAGCTCGTTCATAGATTACTGCTCTTTTCTTGAAAGGGGATTCGGTTCGTGCAATTAAGTAACGCCACCATAGCTTCAGACTGAAGGGGTTTCTGAGGAGCTCTTCCTCGTACAGAAGATCGTCTTGGCTAGGATACAATTCGCTCGGAATCGACATTGATGAAATTTTGTATATCAGGTGAGAACTTACTTGTAACTGAAATTAGCAAAATCTAAAATTTCAAATACAGATGGACTCTTCAAAGATCGATCGACACTGTTACCATTAGAGAAATGCGTACTTCTAAACCCTAGAAGCTTAAAGAGAGAGATCTCTCCAGAGCGTAAGAAATAAGAATAAAAAAATAAAAAATAAATAAAAAGATATCCGTTTCCATAAAAGGTTTTGCAAGATGTGTGATTTGAAAAAAAAAATTATCTTAATTTATCAAAAAATATCAAACTAAAATTTATTTACGAAAAAACAACCATTTTTTCCTGGTTTACCAGTTTCATTACTTATCTGATTCATTAAGGTCTCATTATTTTACCATAATTTACGAATAAGTTACAAACTAAAATTTAGTGATGAATTAGCAATTTTTCTCCATATAGCATACATTTTATCAATTTCATTGTTGATTTAGACACGTAGTCATTAGATTAGTTGATAAGATGGATACGTTGAGTTATATAATACTACATTTACTGTGAATTGATATTTATCTCATCGACTCATTTATAACCAGGGTTGTAAAAATCTCGATTAGGTCCCGATTAATCTCTAGGCGCTACTTGACCGATTAGAGAGCGTCTAGCAATTAATTCATGCATACAAAATGACTAAAACAGTAGAACTCGATGAAATTTTAACACTTTGAAGAAGTTATATCTCAATAAAAACTATTTGAGGTATGATTAGTGTTGCATTTATCATATTAACTTATTTTGTTATGATATTAGTTATATTTATGAACTTTTATATGATATTAGTCATATTAAATTTTTCAAAATCTAACAAATTAGCAATTAATGGTCCCCGATTAATCTTCGTCTATCCGATTAATCACTTGACCTCAGTCCACCGACTAGCTAACGTCGAACGATTTTTACAACATTGTTTATAACTATGTATCTAGGTCAGCAATAAAACCAATAATGTATGTGTTTCCAAAAAAAATGGCAAGAAATGAGTCGATGTCTAATGAGATGGATATATTGGGTACATAGGATTAAATAGACAATTTGAAATTTCTTAAAAACGTAAAAAAAAATGATGTAATTGTTGCTAATTTATGTAATTATTGCAATCTTTGTTAGATGCATTTTATATTCCAAAACGCTCTTTTTGGAACGGTACGAGCAGACCACTTAAGCAGATACCTAGACTTCCATTTTGAAGTACCATAAGGGCCCAATATCTCAATAGCACCTTTGTCTAAAGCTTCGAATGAAACTTCATATCCGAAACGCAGGAACGATCTGACTAGAAAGTCATTAAATACTTGATCGAAGAACCAGCGTTTATTGAAGAAGCTATAGAGTCGATTACAAAAAGTACTAGTTTGAAAGGCTCGATTGGCGCCTTTGATTAAAGAATGTTCTCCGCCTTTTTCCTCCACCTACCGGGCTAGGAATATACACGATATCAAGATATCAAGTTTTATGGTAAACATACAATTATATAACCCAACATATCCATCTCATCAGCTCATTTAATGACTAGGCATCCAGGTCAGCAATGAAACCAGTAAAATGTATGTTACATAGAGAAAATGGTCAAATCATCACTAAATTTTAGTTTTGGACTTATGCGTAAATTAGTGTAAAATGATGGGACTTTAATAAAACATGTAAGTACAGAAACCAGTAAACTTGGAAAATGGGGTCAAGTCGCCACTTCTACCAGTATTTCATGTTTTTTCGTAAAAAAAATTATTTTGAGACTTTTTCGTAAATTATGGTAAAATTTTAGGACTTTTTTGGAGATTTCCCATTGTTATTAGTTTATTAGTTTATAGCTTATTGATTTATAAGCTAATAAGTTACACAAGTTAATTTATGGAAGAAAAAAATTTAATTTATGAAAAATGACTTATTAGCGGTTTGTCACTGCTATAAGCTATTTTTATTCAAACATTTTTTAAGTTTATAGCGGTGTGTAACCGCTAATAAGCTAATAAGTTGTATTGTGAAACACCCCCTAAATTACAAAATAGTCTTAAGGCATTGCTCCCCAAGTTTCATTTAAGGAAATAAAGGAAGTAAAAGGTGGAGATTTAGAAAGATCATTGCTTCCGAGTTTCATTTAAGAGAAAAAAAAGATTCATGTTAATTTTCCATATAAATTATCCTCCCAAATCGGAAAGAGCCGGAGAGAAAGGAAAGGAAGATCAATTCATTTCATTTCTTTTATTTTCTTTCATTTGACACCTAGTTCCCGAGTTTCAGCAAAGAATATAAAATAAGAGAAAATAAAGGAAAAGAAATTTGTCTTTTGTATTCCCGAGTTTAAGAGAAGTGAAAAGAAAATTAAACATTTTGTTATTTCTCTCAAAATCTTTCCAAATCGGAAGGAAAGTGATCCTTCCATTTCTTTCCACTTCCCTCCAATTCCTTCCTTTAATGAAACTTGGAACGTCAATTTCTTTTACTTTCTTCTCACTTCCATCCATTTCTTTCTTTTTTTCTTTCGTTAAGTTTAACTCGGGAACGGAATGTAAAACTTTTGATTGTCTAAAAATACTCAATATTTCATGAGGCCACCTAGAAATTTAGGCCTCACGGTATGCTTATCACGAGAGGGTTCAATGCCACCTTGACACTTCACTACGGTCGTGAACACGCCCCGAGAGGGTGTCGTGGTGATACGAGTGTTTCCCTTCGTTCTCTTCACCACGAGATGCAACTACATAAAGTCAACTCTCCTTTCTCTCTTACAGCTTTCTTCTCTACGATCGTTAGGAGTACACTAACTTTGGTGTGGTTGCTAGCACTTACCTATCTATAGGGTACATCAAACATACAAAAAATACAAAGACTAGACCATACATATCGAAACTATTAAATGCATTGTAAATAGATAAGATAATGAAAGTACTTAACTTTGGTTATTTACAAACACGAAATCTAAAGACATAACTTTAGACTACTCACTACAACTTTCGACTCTACAATCTCCCCTTTAGTGAGAATAGTCGAAACTTCAAGCTATAAACTTCATCGCCTGTAACAACTCCCTTCTAATCTCCATGTACCAAAGAATAATTTTTTGAATCTACGCTTTGAGAAGATTGAAGTAATGTTTGAAGAGACGATTCTTAATTTGGCAACAATAATCACAATTGGAACGTTTATGGTGAGTCCCTCTATGATCTCTCTAACTCTCTTTGATTCATGCTTGTGTTCTTGAATTTTTGATCATATATACTCATTGGATCAATTTTTTTGAAAACCCCATTTATTATGATCCCATAATTTTTCATTGATCAAGTCCCGATCAAATCCTATTCATTTATTCGATTCGATTTTCAAATTGCAATTGTTCGTTTGAATCGAGATTTAAGCCCAAAATTCATTGTGATCTATTTCTTTTTGATTTAGCCCAATTTTTGATATTACTATTCATTGATCGAACAACTTTACTTCTTATTTTTTATATTACTATTCACAAAACTCAAAATTTTCTTAATTTGTTTCTTATCTTTTTAATTAGTACACATTGCACTCATGAAATCCTTGAGGTTCTGAGTAACACCAACTCAGGCTGATGATTTCAAAAGTCTGGCATATGACTTCGCTTTTCATGTCACACCCCCAAACCAGAACGGCATAAACGTCCGGGGGTGGATGACTTCATATATAGTATCATAACAACGAATATAATAGTGAAGAAAGCAAACACAACCATCATCAATATAATTAAAAGAGTTACATCATAGAGTAAGTTTACATGTTTCAAAATCAATTACATCATGATGACAAAATAAGTTTTGAATTTAACGCCTTAGCGTCCCGTCCTCAAAAGCAGTTGATTACCTGTTTAGTGATTTCATGAGAATACAAGTTGTTTGAAAAAGTGTCAACACAAAGGTTGGTGAGTTCATAAGAGGTTTAATTGAGAAATAAATTGTTTTCCTTGTAAAAGCAATTAAGTTGTTCCAGAAAATCCGATATTGTCCTTAAAGAGTGAATTGAAAGTTTCTATGTTATGAAATAGTGCATCATAAAATTCCCTATATTTTCCTCCTATAATCTCTAGGTATATATAAGTTATATAAAATCAAAGTTAGATACAACGTCGAATGTAATGGGTCTGCCCTAGGCCCACAACCAAACAAGAAACAGAAAATAAAGCGGACCCACCAATTCTAAGTCAATCACGACTAGATTCTATATAACTCTAGCATATACACTTAGAAATTATAGCTAAAAACTAACAATTCTAGATGGGATGTAGTCTTAAAAGCAAATACCGAAACCAAATCCTAGTGTAGTGTATGAAATAGTAGTAGTGGCTGTGAACATAAACTATATATATCATAGTTCATCGAATAGTGATAGTGGTAGTGAACATGAACTATGCATATTATAGTTTATCGAATGTGATGGTGATGGTTAACATAAATTATACATATCACAGTTCATCAAATAGCCATAGTGGTAGTGAACATGAACTATGCATATTATAGCTTATCAAAAGTGGTGGTGATGGTGAAATCCCTTATTGTAATAAGTTCGTAGTGTAGATGAAACATAAACTATACCTATTATAGTTTATTATATTGTTTCTAATGTATATGCAACCTAATTATATCGATTATAATTAGCGTACTTACTTGTCGGGGGTGTAATAGACTTAACTATACTTATTGTAGCTTATCATAGTTATTCGTAGTGGTAATAACCCCCTTTTGTATATGTAATACCCTTAGTAATGTGTTTATTATGTAAATGAATCATAAACTATATATATTATAGTTTATCAAAATAAGGTTAGTTTGTAGTATTCATAAACTATATTTGTCTTAGCTTACCAAATGTTTGTATGTAATGGATGTAAATTTGTTTATAACAGTTTATCAATTACTAGGCTTAATATAGCAAAAATCCATTTGTTAACTGATGTATGTCTATAAAACAAGACTAAATGACATATATGGTAGTAACATATCATCACATGAAGGTTACACACCTTGTCCAACAAGTTACAAGGTGTAAATGAAATTGAAAGCATTTTTCTAGTATTACCATTTCTATTCTGTTTTTAGAAAATTCATAGAAAAATGATTAAAGGTCCAAATCAGAATCCGTAAATTCTGAGAGTTTGGAAAATGAGTCTAGTTTGTTCATAAATTGTATCATGATTTTTAGTAACCTCCAACTTGGGTGAAACATACCATAATCATAGACTGGTCCGGATGTTTTCTTGAAATGATAGGCAGTTTTATAAAAATCACCATAAATCGTAGAAAAATCGTATGGGGATGTGCAAGTAGTCATTTTAAAGGTATAAACCTGAAATATTTTCATATAATATAGTTTTGAAAACTAAAATGTTTAAGTTGACTAAAACAGTCCGTGAATGGAGTTAAACTTTCTTGATGAAAGCTGTTGGAAAAGTTTAGTTGTGTTCTTGGTGTTTTAACTTGTATTCACCCCCCCCCCCCCCTTAAAACTTAAGAAAACATGAAAATATAGGGGTATGAACTCACCTTGTGTGATTTTAGTAGATGGATGTTGAAGGAGAGAAGTGTTCAACTCAAGAACACTTGAAGGATTACTTGAAGATTCGAGAATCTAACACAATAATGATGGAGTTTGTGTAAGCGATCAATGATTTGAGTAATAGGAAATGTAATAACCATAAGGAGGGTGATAATACTTACCAAATGAAGGAGAAAGCTGGAAAATGCCTTGGAAATCTCGAATTTGTGTGAGAGAATTTGAGAGAAAAGTGGGTTTGATCTTTGGTGGAAATGAGAGAAGTGAGTGAGAATGAGGAGAGAGAGAGAGAGGGAGTTGTTCCAGCTCTAAAACGTGGGAATGACTGGAAAAATGATGAGAAAGTACCTTGACATGACCAAGGTATGGGGGGAGGAGTGGTTGGCCATAGAGTGGGTGAGGGGGGGGGGTGATTGTTTCAAAAAGTAAAGCAAGGTCAACACTCCATCTCAATTACTCCAACCACTAAATCTTGGATAAGATTTGCATTAAAATGTGATTAATTAAGACATATGGGTCTTAATATGTTAAAATAAATTTTTAGGAGAAATTCCACATTCTTGGAGAGATTTCACATATGGAGAGAGATTTGGGAGAGATTCCACATTCTTGGAGAGATTTGGGAGAGATAGAGTGAAAGAGATTGAGAAAGACTTCTTTTGAGACCTTTTTGAGTGTTTGGCTCTGTAATTCAAGGTCCGTAAACCTCGTTAAGTCTTGTTATGACTATCATATGCCCCCGAGGGTTAAGGAATAATGTTTTATCGAGTAGTTTCATCACTTGCCCTTATTAGGGTTTAGAGTTTCCGAACACGTGAAAACTCTCAGTGATACCTTGCATTAAGGGTACGAGTCGTTTAATAAGAAACATAATGAAAACCCTAGTATACAAGGGTTAGATGAGTTGACTGGTTTGACTTGTTGACTTTAGTTGACTGGAAATTGACGGTTGTCACATTTCAACCCAAAAGTGAAAGAGCCCAACCTTCATTCTGAAGGTTTCCGATGGTTCTCATTCTCTCGGGGCATGTTAACAGGCTGTGGGATGTGACGTTTTGTGTTCCAATCTAGGTTTCAAGGAAAAAGTAATGATCACTTTATCAGACGTGGCTACTTTTTAGGAGTAATGGTACGTGTCACAACTAGCAAATTTGGGTTAGGAATTTGGCCCTTGTACAAGAAAAACTCTTTGTTTAATCTTGTAACATTTCATTTAGTGAAATTCAAACGTCAATGATAATAAGTTCATACTTGCGTACATTGTCATTCAAGTCGAAGCAACCACGTGAAGACCCAAAGACTCGATTCAATAAGCCAAATCCAATCATCTTTGGGCCTTAGCCCAAAAATCCTCAACCCAAAACCTTTATTGACCAATATTTCCTTATTGGGTCCTTTTGGGCCGATAACCTCTCATTGGGTCCTAATGGGCTGAAACTTTTATTAAACTTTATCATGAGCCGAAAAACCCCTAATGGGCCTTCCATTAAGCCGAAAAACCTCTTGAAAGGACCAAAAACCCTCCATAGAACATTAGTGGGCCAAGAATCTTCATTGGGCCAAGCCAAATAAAAGCCCACAAATATTTTTTTGGGCCAACCTTGGGCCGAGAGCCCCTTGGCTAGTCAACAAAAAGAAGAAGAAAAAGAAAAAGGGGAATTAAGAGGATAATCTAGTAGCCACCTCAATATTACACATCATTTATCCATGTAATTGTCTAGCATGTATCTAGGGAGGAATTTTTGTCCAACATGTATCAATGATGGATATTTTATCCCTTCTTCCCTTCATTTGGCTGTAACCCCTTCCATCCCCACCATTTTCATCTCAAAGTTCCTCTCACTTCTCATTTCCCCTCAAATCTCCAACATTCCCCTCATTCTTTCCTCCAAAATTTCGTGAGTATGTTAGTGGGTTCAAGAGTTCCTCTTAAAATATCATTAACTTGGTAAGTTTCATGTCAAACTCCATTGGTTATTTCAAGTTTTTACAAAGATCTTCCTCTTACAACTTCATTTTTGTGTATAAATTCCTCATAACAACCATAACTTTGAAAGTTCCCTCAAGAAGGCCATCTAGGCTAAAAAATCCTTCTTTCTTCTTCCTCTACATCTTAAAAACCCCAAGGTGAGTTCATACACCCTTGTTTAAGGTTTTATAATGTTTTTGGGGGAGTATACAAGTGCTTTTGTGTTAGCTCTATGTATATGTGCATGTTTATGTGTTTAACTTTTAGATCTTTACTTGAACATGAAGTTTATCACTTGGAACTTCATAAAAACCTTGAGAAAAGTATGTGTTATCACATATAATACATGTAAACTTGTAGATGTTGGATTTATACACTTAAAATAGCAAAAACAAGTGTTGTGAACAAACATGGATAACTTAAACTCAAAAATCAACCTTTGACAGAAACGTTTTAGTCTAATATTGGACTGTTTTGACCCCCTTAATGGTAATATTTTTCAAAAAAAATTTACATGTAAAAAGTTCAGGTTTATACCTTTAAAATGACTACACGCACGTTTTCATACGATTTTTTTACAATTTTTGGCGAATTTTACAAAACTGTCTATCATATTTGAAATAATCTCGGACCAGACTGTGAAGGTGAGCAATTTCACACTGGTTTGAGGCCATCAAAAATTATGAGAAAAATTGTGAACAAAGTAGACAAAATTTACAAACTTCCAGAGTTTATGGATCCAAATTTTGACTTACGATGATTTTTCTACAAATTTTCCAACAACCGGGTCAGAAAAGTCAAAAACCAGAAAAATGTGTATTTTCACAAAAAATCAAGCCAAAAATGATATTTTTGACAAAAACGGGTTAAAAATGTTATTTTTACCAAAAACTAGCCATAAATACAAGTTTTGAACAAAATGGGGACTAAAATGTTATTTCTACTAAAATTGGGCCTTAAGTGTAAATTCCTGGTTTAATGGACCAAGAGTGTCGTATTTACAAAAAGTGGGTCTTTTATATCAATTTAGTAAACAATTGAGCTAAAACTAGCAATATAATAACAAATAATTAGGTCATTTTCATGTTTATTGGGCCTTGGTAACCCATTAATATGTTTGATAGGTCCTTAATACTATTTATATGTTTATTGGGCCTCATTGACCCATTAACATGCGCGACAGACCTTGGATACTATTTGCGTGCTATTTGGGCCTGTAAATACCTTACATGTGAAATGGGCCTTAGCTGTCCTTTTACATATATTTTGGGCCCGTGTTATATAATCTCATTCCCATCGGGCCTTGAAATGACTTACATGTTTAGCGATGCCTTAGTGGTTCACTTACATGGTTCATAGGGCCTGGAATGAGTTTTATATGTTTTTCTTCACGTAAATTCGATTGAGGATCTAGTGAGACGTGTCGGTTGACACCTACTGAGTGTATGATTGTATCCTGTAGTTATAACCAGAGTCTCTTTGAGGGAGAGCATGAGTTTGTGTATAAATCTATACGGGGGTGACGTCCCACACCTGAGTTGTTCGCCACACTTAGACTAGGCCAGTCTAGGGTGACCAGCCGTACCTTAAAACTGGTCGGCGTCTAATAGACGTTATGACAGGCGAAATTGTCATTATCAAGTATGGTTATAACGGCTCACTTAGAGGAATTAACGTTATAAAATTTACGGGAAACCTTCTTTTTGGGTAAAACGGTAACCTATACGCGCTGGTACTCAACCTCGGTGGTTGAGATTTCAGCATTCTCTTACGCAAACAACATCGGGTTGTCTGGGATCATTCTCTTTCTATTTTTGCATTCATTAACACATATGTATTAATTTAAGATCAGACACAAACATTTCAAACCATTTGTTTTTAGAAAATATCGAATTTTCTGTGAACGTTCGCTTTACTTTTACGAACAAAAGATAACAAAGGACATGCATGCACATATTCACAGTTTTAGAACGAGACTTACAAATTATTTTATAGTAAATATCGGATTTTCTGAAAACACTATGAGAACTAGTCTAAGCAAGTACAAACCCATTTTATACAAAAATGCTTATGAACTCACCAACTTTTTAGTTGACGCTTTTCAAAACGACTTGTATTCTCAGGGATCCAGTAGCAGGTAATAAGCTCGACTAGGAGATCAAGTGGTGCGACTTCAAGAAATTTTACTTTTCTTACTTTTGTGTAACTGATGAACAAGTTCAATATGTAAACTATGTAAGTGTGTATTTCCAATGTATGATGTTTGGTTGCTATGTTCCATTCATATTCAATTGTTATGATACTGTACATGAAGTCATCCGCCCCCGAACGTTTCCGTCGTCCCGGTTTGAGGGTGTGACAGTACGATTTTTAAGGAGACCTGTCAGCTTCAATTAATGTTGAAACCGCTTCATTTCAAATTTATGATCACCTATAAAAAGGGTTTTTGGGGTACATTCCAACTTTACGCTTTCAGAAGATCCCCAATTATACCAAACTCTTTGTCTTCTTCATTCCTTCTTCAAACCCTAACAATGGCTGCTCCTAACACCATCATTGATCCATGCCAAACCACCGATGATATTACTTTGCAACCACTGATGAAGATACAGAGTACCAATTTCCAAGTTCAAGCTGATGTCTCCGTGTATCCTGAGGAATTGAAGATGCTTATCATTGCTCTTCAAAATTTCGTACTGTCCAAGGCAATTTTTGATGCTTTTGTCGTACCAGTTTCATGGTTATCTCTTGCTGAGTTTAAAGCAACTTACAACAAGACTCTAAACACGGTAACTTTTTCCCTGATGAATGAAAAGAAATTTAGACTTTCCAAGAAGAATTTTGCTCAAATTCTTGGTATCCCCAATACTGAACCTTTTAACAAAGTCACCAATGAGCAAGTGATTCACATGTTTAATGAGATAGGTTATCAGCCTCTTCTCATAAAAATCAGTGAATTCAAGAAGTCCATTTTGCCATGTTTATAGAACTTCTTCTTTGGGATATACCTTTGATGTCTAACTGGCAGAACAATAGGGTTAGACAAAGGGAGATTGGAGGTATATGCGGTGGTAGCAGGGTTGTATTATGACCTACAGGTGGATTATGTGACTCAGTTGTGGAATGAGTTCGTTAAAAGTGTTGGGAACACTAATGTTGTCAATGGTATTTCATGTGTTCGATACTAGAGCATTATTCTTAAGTTTGCATATGAGAAGGAATGGATTGTTGTTCCTGAGAATGAAGACACTGCTGAATTTTCCCTGTTTCAGTTTCCTAAATCAGTTGAAGATGATGCGGAAAATTTTCCCATTGTTGCCCGCATTCCTGATGTGATGCTTCGAAAGGTTGATCCTTCTCATCCTGTGTTGGTGGCATATTTGCAAGCTGTTAATCCCGATATTGAAACTAGAGTGTTGTTACCTCATATTGTTGGTCCTTCGAAGACAAAGAAGGGATCAAAGAAAAGCATCGCTGAGAGTCCTTCAAAGCCATCACCTACCGAAGTTGAAAAGGTTGAAAAACCTAAGAAGAAAGCTCAACAAGAACCACCTCCGATTGTTGTCAAGAAACCTGTTTCGAAGCGTATTATCACTGAAGTCTCTCAAATAGAAATTGAGGTTATACCTTCGAAGACTAGGGTATTATAGAAATTGAAGAAGATGTCTCATCGACCACCTCCTTCAACAGAAACATCAGATACTTTTTCTCCTAAGTTTACAAAGAAACATCAAGTCACTCGACAAGGTGTTATTATTCTTGGAAGTTCAAATTTCTTCTTCGCCTGCTTCGAAGAAGAGGTTTGCCAAGGACATTGCAAACAAGATTTCAAAAAGGAGGTGAAAGCTTATTCTTAAAGATTCTCAAGAAGATATTGTGGTGCCAAAATCACCAATCCAAGAGACGCATATTTCATCACCTCAGAAGAATTCTCTGGTTAAGTCAAATATCGAGGAGACTGGAAATTCTGGTGGTAATGTGGAAACATCTAATGTGGACACAACCAAATTGCCAATCTGGGTGATACAATGAAAGTCTCAACTCCAGAGCAAATAGTGATCATCCCATTTGAGGTGACTAACGAATCTTCAAAAGATCAAGGTAATTCTGATCTTATCATCTCTTCCAATTTCAAAACTTCAACCATTGATACTTCCACTTCGTTACCTCCATTTGTTTCCATAAATCCTACTGCTACACACTCACCAACATTCGATAATATCATCAACCAACCCATTACCTCGTTGCTTTCCTCTCAATCCACTGATCCACCAATCACCCCATGAAGAAGAAGAAGATCAAAATGATGAAGAAAATGAATTTGATGGTACATCTGCTGATATCGAGTTTGATCTGGAGGAGGAAAACATTCTGGATGCTACTCACCTTCAAGCAGTTTAACATCCTCAACAGAAAGCTTAATTCGCTTTTGCAAATTCAAGATGATTGAGGGGGTAAGCATTCTGTATCAGGTATCGAAGTTGACTTGCTGTTGAAACGTCAAGAAAGTTGACTTTACAAAGCTATTAATGATGTGGATCGCAATAACGAGAAAAGGGTGAAGGCACAGTCTTCTAGTTTTAATTCTAATTTTTTGGAATTAAAGGATATTGCAAGAGAAAGGCATGTCTTACTTGTTCAAGATGTGAAGAAAGTTCGTCAATATGTCAATTTCAAACTTCAAGAATTAAGGGATTATATGGGACGAGAGATTGCAATTTTACAACAAGATTATTCATCCATTCATCAGAAGGATGATCTAATAGCAGATGTTGTAACAAAATTTGTCAAGTTGTATGAAGCTCTTCATCCGAAGGTCGAGCAAATGGCTGCTGATGATGTTCAAAGCTTTTCGAACATTAATCAGTTGTTGGTTGAATTAAAGGGTATGGTGTTGAAGAACAATTTGGTGTCATACTCGTTAATAACTCCTGAACTTCTTTCTGAGAAGTTTTTGTTTCTTGAATCGACAATTCAAAAGGAGTTGGCCCCTCTGTTGAAGTTGCTAAATATTATGCCAACAGATGCCCACCTATTTACACAGGGGTGCAAAGGGAGAGAAGATAGGAGTTTGCAGGGGAGTAAGGCTAGGAATTAGGGGAAGCTCTTCAAATAAAAATGATGAAGATGCGAAGGTTGTGGATAAAGTTTCTTCAACTCAGCTTCCTACTTCGTTGGTAACCGTCTCTACAATTTTGACTTCTACTACAACAACAACAAAGCCTATCACAAAAGGAATCATTATTGGTGGGTCTGCTGGTGGAAGGTCAAGTTCAATGTATTCCTTTTCTTCAATTGCATTTATGTTGTTGTTGTTTGATGCGACCTTGGCTTGGCTCAATCAGTGCTGCTCACTTGGATTCTCGGTTGCCTCTGCAAGATCACAAAGAAAGAAGGTCGTCAGCCGCTTTCCGGGAGGAGTTCCCGGAAGAACGCTCCGACGGTCAAGTTAGAGAGTGTTTAGGATCTTTGGATGTGCACTCCTTTAGAGTCCAGAGAGCTTAACTCGTAGGCCTGAGAGTGTATCCTTTTATACCTAGCTCCCTTACCTGATCCGTACCAGACAAGATCGCTTTTTGGGGAGACAGGATCAGGGACGCTGATTGGAGAGTCATGCGCCTTCAACCGTTAGGGCGCTCTTATTGGCTCTGACGGTAATGGTCTGATCCTCCTGCTTGTCTCCTGACTGTATCTTTTGTCTTGGAGCTGGGAGTGTCTCTTGGTGTGACAACCCAAGTTGTTCCGTTACATTTCCCCGTTACCGTTAACGGAATATTCCAGTTTATAAAAGTTCCGTTAATTTGAGGTCGTCAATAAATAAACATTTCATTTGTTTATATTTAATATGCCGTTAAGTCGTGATAAAAGGAAATAAAAACACATAACACACATTTCCATTTATTTGGAAAATGTTAAGTTGTATTATTACGACTACTAAATCGGGTGCGACCAAAAGCCCCGTTTAACGGCAGTATCGGGTAGAATTCCACTGAGCTCTAGCTCCCACCCATATATAAAGGGGAGTAAACCCCATTTCAACCCTTTTCACACTCTCTCTCTGTACTCTCTCTCTAGACTCGTTTTCGCCCCGAATCCGCAACCAAACGCTTCCAAATCGTAAGTCCGCTTACCCTAGCTTATTCTAAACATATTGATTTGTGGTTATAGCTAAAAATTCGGACTTAGAAGCTGTTAGAATGGAGTTTATGGCCTAAGCCCCTCCTTAGGCCGTAAACCCCTTAATCAAGGCCAAAATGACCCAAACTTGTCCCTAAAGGCTTGGAAATAAATCAAGGGATTTATCTAGGAGTGTTTGACCATTTAAAATAATCAAAAGGAGGCACAAAAGAGAGTTTACGGCCCAAGCACAAGCTTAGGCCGTAAACCCCTCTAGAACTTGTATAAATGCCCCCAAAACACTCCCAACCCACCCTTAGGCTTCATACATAATTTAGGGACTTAGTATTTTGGGTTTAGACCATTTAAACACAATTAAATGAAGTGGAAAAAGGAGTTTACGGCCCAAGTATGTACCAAGGTCGTAAACACCCCTAAATGTGCCAAAAATGTGGTTTTTGCCCCCCAAATGGCCTTAGACTATTTCTATAAAATGCTAGGAATGAGTTAAGGGCTTAAACTCCAAGAGTTGTGGGTGTATGAGAGTTCACGGCCAAGCCATAGAGCTTACAGCCGTAAACTCTCAAAGATTGGTCATTTGGACCATAAACTCTAAAGGAGTGCCCTCTTGGAACCCCAAACACCCCTATAGCCTTGAATAATTACTAGAAGTGATATAAGGGCTTAAAACCTCACAAAACTCAAGGCATAGGAGTTTACGGCCGTAAACTCCCTTAGGAGTTGTCCCTGGGCCGTAAACTCCCTAATAAAGCCCTTAAAGACCTTAAACTCACTCATGCCTTTTGGATTTGGACTTAGAAAAATTCCACTAACAAGATAGAGCCTTAAAACACACTAGAACCCCCTCACCATGAGTTTACAGCCGTAAACTCATGGTGAGTAGTCCCTGGGCCATAAACTAAGAGATAGGAGTTTACTCTCGGAGAGTAAACTCCATTCCTAAGCCATACACACCTTTAGACGCTACCCGGGACTCCCCAAACACTTAACCAAAGTGTTTTCCGCTCCTTTGAGTGCGTATACATGTTAATTAGTATTAAATATACTAATTTTATGTGAACATATGTTATCATACGTTAAATAGGTCATTGAGTGTGTTCAAGTCTTTGCGTGACACCGAACACCCAACCGGCACCCTTGTCGGACCTACTTATACCAGGTGAGTTCATACCCCTAAATGAACCTTTTAAATGTTTTTACATGTTTTATAGGGGGGGAATACAAGTTAAACATGCCAGTTATCATATCAATCACATGTGATTGATAACCCGCATGCACAAGATTTTACCACACTGCACACTGTTTTACCGAGTAGGACACTATAATGATTTTCAACTGTTTCAAAACTCTTACTTATGCTGTTTTATCAAATTTCATTCTAAACTGGTTTATGAAAGATTTTCAAACATATTTTACAAAAGAATACAAATTATGATTTTTCCCCGAGTATAAAGGCTTTTCCTCAAAGTTCCCTTTTCGACGTATATTCTTACTTGTTAGTTACTACTGCTTCGCTTTCATGTATTTTAAACTCCTACTTGATAATGATTTCTCTTCGTGATATGCTTATACCTGTTATTGTCTCTATTTCACTTATAGTTGTAGTTACTTCACTTATTGTCGTCTCTACTTCGTGATACGCTTATACTTGTTCGACACTCCTACTTCACTTGCGACCGCTTCTACTTCACTTGTTAGACATTACTACTTCACAAGAATCACTTCTACTTGATACACACTCAGTCGTAGTTATATGTATGTCTGTTATTATATAGATACATATAAGTAATGATTGAAAGACTTAGGAAGGCTCGTCCGCCCTATTTCCTTTTCTTCGTTGAGATGTGGTCTGGTGGGATCGGATGGCCGTCCGAAGGTCGTTTGGTTCATTAGTTATATACTATGTATATGAGTATAGACATACAGGAATTCTCTAGTCAGTTCAGTTAAGAGTCTCTACCTCTAGTCTACACTTACATTAGAAACACACTACCCACTATTTGGAAGTCTCTACCTCTAGTTCAGCACTTACACACTACCCACTATTTGGAAGTCTCTACCCACTATTTGGGATGCATCTTCAGGACACGGCCTTCTCCGCCGTCTAGTTGGTAACCAGAATCTCCTGTAGGGAGAGCGGACATTGTGTGTATAGATCTATACGAGATTGACAAACCCGCACCCAGACTGCTAGCTACAGTCCCGGCCTACCAAGCCAACGGGTGACAAATGTCATATTTTGGACGCTTGTAGGGTGTCTGGTACTCTAGTCAGTACGGTTACGAGTATCCCGGGTTACCTTATAATTCTTTGGCCTTAAGGTAACGGTATTTCGCCAGCAATTTACACTGTATGCTGGTAATTCATTTTCAGAGTCACACTGTTTTGACCTTACAAGACGTATCTTTCATTTGATACTGTCTGGGGTCTGTTTTCTTTGTTTTGACCTTACAAGACGTATCTTTCATTTGATACTGTCTGGGGTCTGTATCCACTTTATTCACTGTATTCACTGTTTTAGACCTTGCTAGACGTATCATTCAGTTGGTACTGTCTGGGGTTTGTGTTCACTGTATTAGACCTTACTAGCTATACCTTTCATTTGGTGCCGCCTGGGGTCTGTGTCTCTTTCTTGTTAGACTGAACCAGGCGTGTCGTTAGTTCGATACTCTCCTGGAGTCTATGATTCCTTTGCCTTAGTCAACATTCCTCACTGCTGAGGCATATGTTATTTCCCTGTTGTCTCTTGCTTTCTTTAATAATCAAATTCAGTATTTTGATAATGATAACAATTAAGGGAAAACCACTTTTTACCCCACAACACTGACCAGTCTTGGTAGAAGGCTGCTTTTATTAAAGAAAATATAGGATTTTCTGGAAAGAACTCTAATACACTGTAATCTCTTAAACTACTACTTTTATTAAAGTCATTTGAATGAAAACGTCACTAAATGCTTGTGAACTCACCAGCATTGTAAAAATGCTGATACTCGCTTTTCAAATAACTTGTATTCTCAGGTTAGCATTAGACAGGTACATCCCCGGAGCAGTTGATGAAGATAGCTTAGTGCCATGCCGTACTTACTTATATTTACTTGTATTACTTCGATGTATTGTAATGTAACCATGTAAAACTATTACTATTAATGTAATGTTTTAGTGTACTTTGATTACTATAATGCATGTATTGTGATACTTGACATGACGTCATCCTCCCCAAAACGTTTCCGCCGTTCCAGTTTTGGGGTGTGACACTTGGCGAGCGTGAGCCTTTCGCCTGTGTGTTCCACTCTCGAGGGCACTAGCGGACGCTAAGCCTGCTGGGCTGAGCCCGGTTGGCGTACGCGAGCCTTTCGTCTGTGCCTTCCACTCCCGGGGGTTCCAGCGGACGCTAAGCCTGTTGGGCTGGGCCCGGTTGATGTGTTTGGCTCGTGCTTCTGGCGTGCTGCCCTAGGCACGTCATCAAGTCCCCCAGTCCTGTAGCCGTAGCGTTGCAGCGCTAGTTACGGCATTCTGGACTTAGTTAGCTTACGCGTGTTGGTTTTCTTTACCTGTCATTCCGTCTTTAATGGAGACATGACTGCGCATGATGCCTGGCAGTTACGTCACCGTGTCAGGCGTTTAAATATCCCGCCTCTTCCTTTTCTTTATAAGGGCCTTTAAAGGGTTTCTCTTTATCTTTTCCTTCTTCCCTCTTCGTCTTCCTCTTTTCTGATTTGTCTTCTTCTTCTTCTCCTTTCTTATGGCAAACCTTCCCAGAATCCTCCCTTCTGCCACTGAGTATCGTCAACTGGAGGTCACGTATGGCTTATCTTCTTTGGAAGGTGTAGAGTTTCCTGCACCCGGTTCCAGTATCTCATCCCCTCCCCCCGGAAAGATTGGGGTTTACTTTAAAACCCTGGACGTTGGTATCCGCTTCCCGCTGACTGACTTTTAGGAGGAGGTCTTCCAAAAAGATGGTTGCAGTCTTTAGATGCTGACCCCTAATGCAGTCAACATAGTGGTTGCGTTTGAGATGATCTCCAGTGCCAGCGGGTATCTTCCAGATTACTTTGTTTTCAAGTTCTTCTTTCGATTCTGCGTCACTGGGGACAAGTGCACTTTCTCAGTCCGGCGAGGGGGGGACGCCTTAGTTCCCGACAGACGAACCCCTAAGAATTGGCAGGACAAGTGGTTATGGGTGAACCAGAGTTGGTCGGAAGTGGCCGATATCATGTGAATACTTTTGCCGATACCATCCCCAAGCTCTTCCCTCACAACCAAGGTGTCGCTGATTATATGAAGTGTGTGCAAGTATCCCCTGAGGATTATTCTGAGGCTCTGCTTTGTGGTGTAGGGATGAGTCCCTCTTGGAGGCGTCGCGGAAAAATGGCGGTGTTTTTCTTCGTCGTCGACGGTGAGTGCTGCACCATTCTTTTCTTTCCTTCCCCTTGTTACTACTGTTATTGACATTCCTTGTTCTGATATCTCTAGGTGTTGAATCTTCCATGTCCATGGATGAGGTGTTACGGAAGTGTTATCGGGGCAAGTTAGAGTATCGTGAGGTGGATCTGGCTGATCGGCTTCCTCCACCCCGCCGACTGGACCAGCTTGCCTTAACTGCCGCTCCTTCCGCCCCTTTTGCAGGTTCATCGGTGTCGGAGGGTGATCCTTTATATGCCCGCCCGATCTCTATTGTCATGCCCCTGGGTGGTACTCGCTTTTCCTCCATGGAAGGTAGCGAAGACAGCAAGGAAGGGATTATCACGGATGCCCGACGAATGCAGGCGAAAAGAAAGGCTATCTTGGCCATGGGTGAGCCGGTTACCGGCGCGCCAACCGCTGCCAAAAGATCTCATACCCGACGCAGCTTCTCTCGTCTGTTGAGCTCTATGACTTCCACACCGGCTGGTGTGGTCGTGATCCCTGATGATGACACACAACAGTCCGAAGGGGTCGACGGGGCGACTGAACAGCTGTTTGCTCCTACTTTCCCCTCTATTCCTGCTCCAGGTGTTTCATTGGTTTCCCTGAGGCTCTCTCCGGTTAAAGGTTCTAGCGGCCCTGGACCGGTTTCAGTTCCTCTAGGTGGTGTTTCTGGAGATAGCTCTGCTGAGTCTCCTGTTTTTGTTCCTTCCTGGGATCTCCGCAACGATTCCCGACTCTCTATTCGGAACAATGCTTTGGAATTTTCCCGCCATGCCTTTCCTCCGACTACCGTTGGCGATATGGAGGCTATGGGTAATCCTACACTTGCTCACATGGCTTATGCTGCCGCGCAGGCCATGTTTTACCTCGTCGCAGGTTCCCGTCGTGTTCATGCTCTTGGCGAGATGGAGGCCGCCCACGCTACCTGTGGGTCACGCGTGACGGGGATGGAGCGTCGCCTTGGCGAGCTTGGCAAGGACCTCCGTCTGTCTGAGCAGAAGTGTGAATTGCTATCCTCTGAGAAGACTGTCCTTGACGAAACTAGAGTCGTCTTGGAAGCTAAATTCGACTCCTTGACTCAGGTGAATGAAGGTTTGATGATCCAGGTGGAAAGTCTCGGACGCGATGCTGCTGACCGTGATAAGCTTATTTCGTCATTGCAATCGGATTTGGACGCTTCTCATCAGGATTTGGACTGGCTGGTACATGTTGGTGTTGTTCGTATTGTTGATAAATTGATTGAGCATCCGGACTTTACTAATGCGATAAGTCTCATCCAGCATGCTGCTTTTATGGCCGGGATTGAGTCGGTTCAGAAGACTCTTGCTGGTGCTGGTGGTGGAGATGTCGGTGTTGATGCCGCTTCTGTCGGTCCCATGGTTTGTGTGAACGATGCTTTGTTATCTTTTGCCAACATGGATCATGCATCCCTGTTGGGTTTAGGTGAATTGGATGTTGGAGGTCTCCAAGAAATGTGATCGTTTGGTGGTTCAAAGGGTACTCCGGAAAGTGCGATGGGTCAGGATATTGTGCTGGCGGCTGAGGTTGATGGTGAAAAGGGGAACGAGGGTGGTGATGGTGATCGTGGAGAAGGTCAGGTAGTTGTTGTGGGAAACGAAGTTGCACGTGGCGAAGATGATGTTGTTGAAGATGCTCAGGCATCGTGTGCTACCCCACGTGGGGCGTGAAATTTTCTTTACATGTTTTAGCTTATATCTTGCATGCTTCTTTTGATGGCCGTATGGTGCCTTTAGTTTGTATGGGCCAATATTTTCTGTTTTGTGCGTGTGAACATGGACTCTAAATGTTACTTGTTTGTTGCTTACTTTTCCTTGTATATTTTCTTTTCTTTTCTGAAAAGGACATAGCGCTCTGATGCGCTAGGCATTCTGCTTTTCCCATGTTATCATCGACACGCTAAGTGTCGGCCCTGGGTGCTCTTAGTTCCCAATGAATGGATCTCTACGCACATTTTCAATCGTTAAGAGTTAATACACTAAGTATTAAAGAAATACACTAAGTATTAGACTCATGTCACTAAGCATTTTCATCAATTAGCATTTGAATAATCCCATTACATTATCCATGGACTATAAATACACTAAGTATTAGACTCATGTCACTAAGCATGAACTTGTGTACACTAAGTACTTGGGATGTGCCGCACTAAGCAGCGCATTGATCGACTGGGGCTACACTTCTTTCCTGGCGTTCCACGTTCTTGGAATCTACCTTCCTTCCATCGTTTCTAAGACATATGCGCCATTTCGATTTACTTCCGTGACTTTGTAAGGGCCCTCCCACGTTGGGCCCAGTTTACCCTGGGGTTGGGCTCGACTCACTTCGTTTTTCCTCAGAACATTGTCACACCCCAAAACCAAGAACGGCGGAAACGTTCTGGGGTGGAGGACGTCATGTAATGTATCACAACAATGTAAAGTAGTAAACAAGCAACAACATCATCCATTGCATTAATAGTAAAATTTTAATTACAAGCGTGTTCTTTCACAGTATAAGACAACATAATGAATAATCAAAATAAAAGATGAGTCTAAACTGCTCCGTCTTCACAAAACCTCGTCGTCGTACCTGTCTATTTGTGACCTGAGAATACAAGTTATTTTGAAAGCGAGTATCAGCCAAAAAGATGGTGAATTTATAAGTATTAACGTGTCTTTGATTTGTAAAACTTGTAATGAAAGACTTGAAATTGTTTTGAAAGAAAGTTCGTATAAGTATGAAAATGTTTGTAAAACAACTGTAAACGTTTGTAAAACCCTAGAAATCCCTATGATTCCTACCAGTATAAAAGGAAGTCTTCTACCAAGACCTAACTGTTTTGAAAGTAGTCTTCTACCAAGACCCTACTGTTTTGAAAGTAGTTTTCTGCCAAGACCCGACTGTTTTGAAAGTAGCCTTCTACCAAGACCCTACTGTTTTGAAAGTAGTCTTCTACCAAGACCCGACTGTTTTGAAAGTAGCCTTCTACCAAGACTCTACTATTTTGAAAGTAGTCGTCTACCAAGACCCGACTGTTTTGAAAGTAGTCTTCTACCAAGACCCGGCTGTTTTGAAAGTATCCTTCTACCAAGACCCGACTGTACTACTATTATTATTAATATAAGAAATTATATCCTTAGGTACTAGGATACTCAAATATAATTCACCTCATCGGTTATGTGAATGTGTAACAAGGTAAAGGTAATAATATAAATAACTTAAGTATTATCCTTTTGTACTAGGATAACTAACAGTGTTAACTAAAGACATCCGTAGATGTACATTTACCTCTGTAGCTAACAGTTGGGTGTAGGAATAGTTAGTCCCTTAAAGTATATCTGTAATGGTATCAACCGTAGACATCCGTGGATGTGCATTTACCTCTGTAGCTAACAGAGATTCTAGGAATGGTTAGTCCTGCAAAGTATCCTTTGGTACTAGGATATTAAGTCCAATCTATCTCGTCGATTATGTGATTGTATCACAAAATAAAGATAAGAAAGAGAATTATATAACAATATCTATACATGTAATATGTAATAGTAACTCATCATGTAGTATCTACGTAACGGTATCCATGTAAAAGTATCCAACTAGGGATATATGAACATATACCTTTGCTACCCAAAGGTAATGAACTAGCTGATTAGAACTATTATGTCCATATATGTACACATGATATATAACTAAATATCTAAATGACCTTCGGACGGATACCCGACACCCACCATATCACATCCTAACGGGGAAAAGGAAATAGGGCGGGTTAGCCTTCCTAAGTCCTTTAAACATTACTTATATAACTATACATATACAGGCATGCTTTTAACAGGGTATCTATGTAAACATATCTATGTAAATGTACTCATGTCACACCCCCGAACCAGACGGCGGAAACGTCCGGGGGCTGTCGTGACTCAATTGAATACCATAACATTGAATATATATGAAACAAAACAACATTCGTCACCATTCATCAACATAGTACAACCAGTAGTGTTTACATGTCATACATTGTTTAAGACATTACATTCCCAAAAATTAATTTGTTTGGTTCATACAAAAATAAACTGCAACCGTCACTGAGTATGATTTCCCTTGATTCACTGGTTCCCTGAGAATACAAGTATTTTGAAAAACGTCAACATATGAAATGTTGGTGAGTTCATAAGTAGTGTTTGAAATCGAATGTTTATATTGCTTGGAAAAACCACCAGAAAATCCGATATTTTCTGAAAAGAAAAGCTTTCGAAAACGTTTGTGAAGATCCATAGGTATGCTTGTTTGTTTCTATACTTGTAAAAAAATGTTCGTTGAAGATGTATGCGTTTCAAATCTGTATGTAATAAAAACCCTAGGGAAACCCGATGTTCCCCTAGTTCTTTTGGAATCCATTAAGTTGCGTTGAAACCATTACGAAAATAGCAGTGTCAATCCCAGGCGACGTTGGAAGGTTCTCGAGCAATGATTATTTACTACAAACCCGCATTACACAAACGCCTAGTTTATAGATATACCAACGATTCCCGAAGGCGTCGTCAGTACTAATCACGTTATCCAATCGCCCGGACAAGGTGTAGTCCCACATCCGAAGAGAAAGAAGTCACGAAGACCCCGGTAACTCCATTAGCCGGTTGGGGATAAAATGTACGAGGGGTCCCCGACCCGCCTCGCATGAAATGCAGACTTTACTAGCAATACCAAAGGACCCTTGGGGACCAGTAGTATACAAGCCATTGAAAGTCCATTTACGTCGTGTCGGATCGGTAAAATCCAACACTCCGTAAAAAAAATGTCTTCGGGCCTTAAGATCAGGTCATTGGGCTAGCTAGGCTCAACGAACAAGATTTTACACTTGTGGGGCCCAAAGATGGTGCGTAGACGTCTGTGCACACTCGCATGTATATGTATTACCAAACGTTACTTGTATGATTCGAAGAGTTAGTAGTTGTAGATTTCCATTGGCTCGAGACCGAGCCAATTCGTTTAACAACGACTTTTGGTATTGTAATGAGTTGTATTTCGTTGATATTCGAGGTGTCATTGTTTTGATCAAATTGTACATATTGAATCAGCCTTGAAATATTTCTGTTTTCAGCCCCTCATTATTTGTAAAATTTACATTTTCAACCCTTTTATTTAAATATTTCCCGGTTTGGTCCTTAAACTATTTTTCTTGACATTTTAACACCAAAAATTATTGAAATTAATATTTTCCAGCATATTTTTCAAAGAAAACAGTTTAAGTCCCTGAAAATGCAGTTTTTCTCGGTTTTAGCCCATCTTTTCGCAATTTTGACAATTTTGGCCCAAAATGGAAAATTTTTGCAACTTTGGTCCTTTTTAAATTTAAAAAGCATTTTAAACCTTTGAAAAGGATTTGGAACACTTATAGTCCACTGTTTTACAGAAAGTTACAGTTTTGGCCCTCCAAAACAGAAAAATTCGCATAATGGGCCTTATTGGGCCGAAATTTTCATTTTTAGCCCAATAAGCTTGAAATTTATGTTTTTAATCCTCTAATTGAATATAATTCCAGAAATAGTTTTATGGAAACTGTTTTGGCACATTCTAACCATCAGAATCTGTGAAATGTCAATTTGGGCCCTTATTTTTGCATTTTTCACATTTTAGGCCCAAAATTTGTGTTTTTAACCCAAAGAAAATTATTACTAAACCACTTAGCCATTTTCCTTGAAGCTCTTTGTGTTTAGAAATATATTTGAAGCTAAAATCATTTAACACAAGATATATCTCGGTTTTGATGAGTTTTAAGGCTAGATCCAACATAAAAACACATAAAAGCATACATATAAGCATGGAAATCATACAAGGCATACAAAACACATATAGATCTACACTTTCACTTGTATTCCCCCCCCCCACAAAACTTATAAAAACAGAAAATAGGGGGTATGAAGCTCACCTTGGGTGTGGTTTCGGTTTTGGAGAGAAGATGGGGGAAAAATGAAGTGATTTTTGGTCTTAACACCCCTTTGATGAAGATTTCGACCTCTAGGATGCAAGATCACAAGAGTGAATGAATTTAGAAGAGATTTTAACAAAATGAAGTAGCTAGATCATGGATTAGTCATCAACTTACCTTAGATGATGATTTTTGGTGATGGATCTTTCTTGTGAGCCCTTGATTCACGAAAATTTTGAAGAAGGGGGAAGGAGATGTTCTTCAAGATTTAGAGAGTGTAGGATAGATTTTTGTGAGTGTGTGTGTTGTGTTTGGCCGAGAGTGAGAGAGGAGAGAAGAAAGAAGTGATCTTGATATGATACATGCATGGAGGTATGTGATATGTGCCTAGAAATCCATTAGATAATAGTGAGGTGGCAACCAAAGTCAACCTCCCTTGTATTTGGGCCTTGGGCCGAGAATGGTGGGGAAAAAAAAAGGTTTTTGGGCTTTTTGCTCCTAAGCCCAATATTAGTGTTAATTAGGGTGTGTTTTAAGTCTAAAGGAGTGTAGTAGGATTTTTATGTTTTTCTTGAACTAGTTTTAGGTTATTCATGTATCAAGGCTCTTAATCCATTCCATTCATGACCTAAAATGTTGGAATAAGTAAATATGGGTCCACTTAGAGTCCAATTAGGGTTCTAAGCCCATGATAGTCTAATTGGAAGCTTATTGGTCCATTTGGATCCAATAAGGAAGTTCTAGTCCAAAATAGACTTAATAAGAACTTCTAGGGTCTCCAATTGTTTGATGACTATTTGTAGTTCTAGCATGTTGTATTTGATTGAAGTTTTTGATTCACATTAACTTGAATGTATAGATTACATAGCTTAAAACTTACAGTTGTGACATCATCCCCCCGTTAGAGGGAATTTCGTCCCGAAATTCTGTTTGAAAGCTAGATTTGAGAATTATTAGAATAGGTGTGGGTACTTCTGCTTCATTTGATCCTCGCGTTCCCACGTGAATTCTGGCCCACGCTTTGCGTTCCACCGTACTTTCACGATCGGGATGCGACTTTGTTTAGTACGCTTCACCTCCCTGTCCATGATTTCGATTGGCTCTTCGACGAACAGGAGATTCTCATTGATTTCGATTTCGTCAAGAGGAATGACGAGGGTTTCATCTGATAGGCACTTTTTCAGATTAGAAACATGAAACACGGGGTGCACACCGTTTAGCTCCGCGGGTAGTTGTAGTCTGTATGCTACTGGACCTATTCGGGCGACGATTTCGAAAGGTCCAATGTACCGTGGGTTTAGCTTTCCTCGTTTTCCGAAACGTATAACCCCTTTCCAGGGTGAGACCTTCAACAATACTCGATCACCGACCTGAAACTCTAAGGGCTTTCGCCGTTTATCAGCGTAGCTCTTTTGCCGGTCACGCGATGCCTGTAATCGAGCTTTGATCTGGACAATCTTTTCTGTGGTCTCGCGAATGATTTCCGGTCCTGTCATTGCCCTATCCGACGTATGTGTTCTTGCTAGCTGGGTGTCACCTACTTCGGCCCAACATAACGGTGATCTACATTTACGCCCGTACAGTGCTTCGAAAGGGGCCACCTTAATGCTCGAATGATAACTATTGTTATATGAAAACTCGATCAACGGTAGGTGGGTATCCCAAGACTTTCCGAAGTCTATCACACATGCACGAAGCATGTCTTCAAGCGTCTGAATGGTTCGTTCGCTTTGACCGTCCGTTTGTGGGTGATACGCGGTGCTCATATCAAGATGAGTTCCCATGGCCTTGTGGAGCGACTGCCAAAAGCGTGACGTGAACCTACTGTCCCTATCCGAGATGATGGATTTTGGCACTCCATGAAGTCTTACAATCTCTCGTAGGTACAAACGCGTCAGCCTCTCCATCTTGTAGGACTCTTTGATGGGCAGGAAATGGGCAGATTTCGTCAGTCGGTCGATTATTACCCATATGGTGTCCAATCCGTCCGACGTCTTGGGCAGCTTGGTCACGAAGTCCATAGAAATCCCCTCCCATTTCCACTCAGGGATTGCCGGTTGCTGTAACAATCCGGAAGGTTTCTGGTACTCCACCTTCACTTTGGCACACGTAAGGCACTTACTAACATAAGTTGCGATTTCCGCCTTCATGTTAGGCCACCAATAGTGCTGCTTAATGTCCAAATACATCTTGTCCGAACCAGGATGAATGGAGTATCATGTCTTGTGGGCTTCCTTCATAACGGTCTCCCTGAATCCTCCGATTTTTGGAACCCAAATACGGTTCATGAAGTAGTATACCCCATTCTCTTTGACTTCCAGGTTCTTCTCCATTCCGCGTAATGCCTCGCTAGTTCTATTTTCCGCTTTCATAGCCTCTGCCTGGGCTGATGCAATTTGAACGGTCAGATGAGACTGAATGGTTATCGAGTGCGTTTTCGTACGGCGATTTGTGTATTCCTTCCGACTTAATGCGTCAGCTACCACGTTGGCCCTGCCTGGGTGGTACTTGATCTCGCAATCGTAGTCGTTTAACAATTCCACCCATCTTCGTTGTCTCATGTTCAGCTCCTTCTGATTCAAGATGTGCTGGAGGCTCTTGTGGTCCGTAAAGATGGTGCACTTTGTACCGTACAGGTAGTGCCTCCAAATTTTTAGGGCGAAGACCACAGCTCCCAGTTCTAGGTCATGGGTTGTGTAATTTACTTCGTGCGTCTTTAGTTGGCGGGACGCATATGCTATTACTCTTCCACGTTGCATGAGAACGCAACCTAAGCCCTGATTTGACGCGTCACAGTAAACTACAAAATCTTCCGTTCCTTCAGGTAGAGATAGTACAGGAGCGCTGCAAAGAGCTTGCTTCAAGGTTCGAAACGCAATCTCTTGTCTGTCTGTCCACTTGAATGGCACACTCTTTTGCGTAAGCAAGGTAAGTGGCTTGGCGATTTTTGAGAAGTTTTGGATGAATCTCCTATAGTAGCCTGCCAGGCCTAAGAACTGACGAATTTCTGTGGGCGTAGTCGGAGTTGCCCATCCTTCCACAGCTTTGACCTTAGAGGGATCCACATGAATTCCGTCTTGGCTAACTACGTGGCCTAAGAAATTCACACTCCGAAGCCAGAACTCGCACTTGGAGAGTTTGGCGTAAAGCTTTTCCGATCGCAGCGTTTCTAGGACTTGTCGGAGATGTTGGCCATGCTCCTCTTTGCTTCGAGAATAGACGAGGATGTCATCGATAAACACAATGACGAAGTTGTCCAAAAACGGTCGACAGATTCGGTTCATTAGGTCCATAAATGCAGCGGGTGCATTTGTTAGACCGAAGGGCATTACGACGAATTCATAATGTCCATAGCGGGTTCGGAAAGCGGTTTTAGGAATATCTTCCTCTCGGACCTTGAGTTGATGGTATCCGGACCGTAGATCTATTTTAGAAAAATAACTAGCTCCTTGGAGCTGGTCGAATAGATCATCGATTCGCGGGAGTGGGTAGCGGTTTTTAACAGTGAGTTTATTCAACTCTCTGTAATCGATGCACATTCTGAAAGATCCGTCCTTCTTTTTGACAAAGAGCACCGGAGCTCCCCATGGCGAGTAGCTAGGTCGGATAAATCCCTTGTCCAGAAGCTCACTGAGTTGGCTGGACAATTCCTGCATTTCAGCAGGAGCCAGTCGATATGGTGATTTAGCGAGGGGAGTTGCTCCTGGAACGAGGTCGATTCGGAATTCAACCTGTCTCTCTGGGGGTACTCCTGGAAGATCTTCGGGAAACACGTCCGGAAATTCACACGCTACCGGAATGTCTTGGATGTTAGTTTCTTCTTTTGTCTTGTCCACTATGTGGGCCAAGAACGCTAAGTTGTTCTTTCGCAGATGTTTTTGTGCTTTGATGCACGAGATAAGACGAAGATTCGTGCTAGGTTTGTCTCCGTAAATTACTAGGGTTTCGTGATTCGGGAGACGAAGGCGAACGGCCTTCTCGTGGCACAAAATCTCAGCATGGTGGGGGCTTAACCAATCCATGCCGATAATCACATCGAAACTCCTAATTGACACTGGCATCAGATCTATTCGAAAGACGTGCTGGTTAAGGGTTAGGGTACATCCAGTGTAGATTTCCCTAGTGGATTCGGTCTTCCCATTGGCCATTTCCACCGTATAGGTTTCATTTAGCTTTTGGGGTTGTTGTTTTAATAGATGTTTAAACTTCTCGCTTACGAAACTTCGCTCCGCTCCGGTATCAAATAAGATGCATGCATAAGTGTGGTTTAGGAGGAACGTACCGGTCACAACTGCGGGGTCCTGAACTGCATCACTCTGACCCATAGTCAGCATTCTTCCTGCTCCTCTGTTTCCTGAGTTGTTGTTGTTGTTAGGGCAGTCTCGACGGAAATGTCCCGTCCTTCCACACCCGAAACAGGTGTGGCTAGGCCCTGCGTTATTGCTGCAGGCATTGGTGTTGTTGGTATTGCGGTGGTTGTTGTTGTTGTTCTGGTTGTTTCCCTGACTCTGGTTCTGAGAAGGGTAAGTCCTGCAGAACTTTGCAGTGTGTCCCCTTCGATTGCAACTGGTGCAATGGAACTCCCTACATTCTCCTTGGTGATGGAAACCGCACTTGTTGCATTTGGGATGAGTGCCGGAATAGGGTCTTGAAGTATTTGAAGTAGCTGAGGCTGGAGCATGTGATGTGACTGGTACCGGCGCAGTGACAGCGTTAACTGCCACCGTTTGCTGCTTTTTAGAGGTTTCGGAACCTTGACGCCCCTTCCTCTTGTTGTTCCATCCTTTCTTACCATCGCTCTCCTTCTTCTTCTCAGTCTCTACCGGTTTCTCGCCCTTTTTGTGGTTATGATCATATAGCCTCTTTGCCAATCTCTTCGCACTGTCAAAAGTTTCAGGGTTCGCAGCTATCACATTCCCTTGAATGGGGGATGTCAGTCCCCAAATGAATCGTTCAATCTTCTTTCCCTCTGATGTGATCATACCCGGGCACAACAGGGATAGTTCGCTGAACCTCGATATGTAAGCATCGATGTTCCCATTCTGCACCGTGAGATTCCATAGTTCCTGCTCCATCTTCTGTATTTCGCCCCGGGGGCAGTACTCAGCCGTCAACATCTCTTTCATCTCTGCCCAGGGAATAGAGTTGGCGACAGGGAGTGTCATAGCTTCCACATGACCATTCCACCAGGTGAGCGCTTGGTCCACAAAAGTGCAGGCCGCGAACTTCACTTTCATCTGCTCGGGGCACTCGCATATCTCGAATACCGACTCTACCTTCTCGATCCATCGCTTTAGGGCGATCACTCCTCCGGTACCGTTGAAAGTTCGGGGTTTAGCGTTTGCAAAATCCTTGTAGGTGCACGTTTTAGTGAGCCCTTGGTTCGTCCCGTTGTTCGAACTTCCGGAGCCTTGACCATTGCCTCCTCCGTTGTTTCCTCCTCGGGCTCCTCCTCCTCCTCTAGCCACCCGTTGTTTCCCTGATTAGGGAAGTAGGGGTCTCCCGGGTGATGAAAACCAGCCATGCTGTCTGCGCGAGTACGTAATTATGCTACATTATTCCTAGGGTACTATGACTATTACACAGACTAAGCAAATATTCTCTTTTTGAGTGATAGAGGGTAAAATTTTTAGGTTCCCTGGCTATTCCGATCTCATCAAGACATGTGTTAGCTTTACCTTGGAGAGAATGTAGTTGATCAGGCTACATTCACCCCTTGGTATCACTAAGAACAGTCCCGAGTTAACCGGGATACCAGCATTATGGTGTTTGATTCAGTGTTAGATCCTTATTCCTAATGCAAGCAAGTGTATTTTATTTATTTGTTTTGTTCAGAGTTATGTTAGTCCTTCTTTTTGGTTTATAGTTGCATATCGATGTATGGCTCGACATGCTAGTTCACTATAAACAAAGCTCTGATACCAACCTGTCACACCCCCGAACCAGACGGCGGAAACGTCCGGGGGCTGTCGTGACTCAATTGAATACCATAACATTGAATATATATGAAACAAAACAACATTCGTCACCATTCATCAACATAGTACAACCAGTAGTGTTTACATGTCATACATTGTTTAAGACATTACATTCCCAAAAATTAATTTGTTTGGTTCATACAAAAATAAACTGCAACCGTCACTGAGTATGATTTCCCTTGATTCACTGGTTCCCTGAGAATACAAGTATTTTGAAAAACGTCAACATATGAAATGTTGGTGAGTTCATAAGTAGTGTTTGAAATCGAATGTTTATATTGCTTGGAAAAAACCACCAGAAAATCCGATATTTTCTGAAAAGAAAAGCTTTCGAAAACGTTTGTGAAGATCCATAGGTATGCTTGTTTGTTTCTATACTTGTAAAAAAATGTTCGTTGAAGATGTATGCGTTTCAAATCTGTATGTAATAAAAACCCTAGGGAAACCCGATGTTCCCCTAGTTCTTTTGGAATCCATTAAGTTGCGTTGAAACCATTACGAAAATAGCAGTGTCAGTCCCAGGCGACGTTGGAAGGTTCTCGAGCAATGATTATTTACTACAAACCCGCATTACACAAACGCCCAGTTTATAGATATACCAACGATTCCCGAAGGCGTCGTCAGTACTAATCACGTTATCCAATCGCCCGGACAAGGTGTAGTCCCACATCCGAAGAAAAAGAAGTCACGAAGACCCCGGTAACTCCATTAGCCGGTTGGGGATAAAATGTACGAGGGGTCCCCGACCCGCCTCGCATGAAATGCAGACTTTACTAGCAATACCAAAGGACCCTTGGGGACCAGTAGTATACAAGCCATTGAAAGTCCATTTACGTCGTGTCGGATCGGTAAAATCCAACACTCCGTAAAAAAAATGTCTTCGGGCCTTAAGATCAGGTCATTGGGCTAGCTAGGCTCAACGAACAAGATTTTACACTTGTGGGGCCCAAAGATGGTGCGTAGACGTCTGTGCACACTCGCATGTATATGTATTACCAAACGTTACTTGTATGATTCGAAGAGTTAGTAGTTGTAGATTTCCATTGGCTCGAGACCGAGCCAATTCGTTTAACAACGACTTTTGGTATTGTAATGAGTTGTATTTCGTTGATATTCGAGGTGTCATTGTTTTGATCAAATTGTACATATTGAATCAGCCTTGAAATATTTCTGTTTTCAGCCCCTCATTATTTGTAAAATTTACATTTTCAACCCTTTTATTTAAATATTTCCCGGTTTGGTCCTTAAACTATTTTTCTTGACATTTTAACACCAAAAATTATTGAAATTAATATTTTCCAGCATATTTTTCAAAGAAAACAGTTTAAGTCCCTGAAAATGCAGTTTTTCTCGGTTTTAGCCCATCTTTTCGCAATTTTGACAATTTTGGCCCAAAATGGAAAATTTTTGCAACTTTGGTCCTTTTTAAATTTAAAAAGCATTTTAAACCTTTGAAAAGGATTTGGAACACTTATAGTCCACTGTTTTACAGAAAGTTACAGTTTTGGCCCTCCAAAACAGAAAAATTCGCATAATGGGCCTTATTGGGCCGAAATTTTCATTTTTAGCCCAATAAGCTTGAAATTTATGTTTTTAATCCTCTAATTGAATATAATTCCAGAAATAGTTTTATGGAAACTGTTTTGGCACATTCTAACCATCAGAATCTGTGAAATGTCAATTTGGGCCCTTATTTTTGCATTTTTCACATTTTAGGCCCAAAATTTGTGTTTTTAACCCAAAGAAAATTATTACTAAACCACTTAGCCATTTTCCTTGAAGCTCTTTGTGTTTAGAAATATATTTGAAGCTAAAATCATTTAACACAAGATATATCTCGGTTTTGATGAGTTTTAAGGCTAGATCCAACATAAAAACACATAAAAGCATACATATAAGCATGGAAATCATACAAGGCATACAAAACACATATAGATCTACACTTTCACTTGTATTCCCCCCCCACAAAACTTATAAAAACAGAAAATAGGGGGTATGAAGCTCACCTTGGGTGTGGTTTCGGTTTTGGAGAGAAGATGGGGGAAAAATGAAGTGATTTTTGGTCTTAACACCCCTTTGATGAAGATTTCGACCTCTAGGATGCAAGATCACAAGAGTGAATGAATTTAGAAGAGATTTTAACAAAATGAAGTAGCTAGATCATGGATTAGTCATCAACTTACCTTAGATGATGATTTTTGGTGATGGATCTTTCTTGTGAGCCCTTGATTCACGAAAATTTTGAAGAAGGGGGAAGGAGATGTTCTTCAAGATTTAGAGAGTGTAGGATAGATTTTTGTGAGTGTGTGTGTTGTGTTTGGCCGAGAGTGAGAGAGGAGAGAAGAAAGAAGTGATCTTGATATGATACATGCATGGAGGTATGTGATATGTGCCTAGAAATCCATTAGATAATAGTGAGGTGGCAACCAAAGTCAACCTCCCTTGTATTTGGGCCTTGGGCCGAGAATGGTGGGGAAAAAAAAAGGTTTTTGGGCTTTTTGCTCCTAAGCCCAATATTAGTGTTAATTAGGGTGTGTTTTAAGTCTAAAGGAGTGTAGTAGGATTTTTATGTTTTTCTTGAACTAGTTTTAGGTTATTCATGTATCAAGGCTCTTAATCCATTCCATTCATGACCTAAAATGTTGGAATAAGTAAATATGGGTCCACTTAGAGTCCAATTAGGGTTCTAAGCCCATGATAGTCTAATTGGAAGCTTATTGGTCCATTTGGATCCAATAAGGAAGTTCTAGTCCAAAATAGACTTAATAAGAACTTCTAGGGTCTCCAATTGTTTGATGACTATTTGTAGTTCTAGCATGTTGTATTTGATTGAAGTTTTTGATTCACATTAACTTGAATGTATAGATTACATAGCTTAAAACTTACAGTTGTGACAACTCATGTAAGCGTATTCATGTAAATGTACTCATGTAATTGTACTCATGTAAATGTACTCATGTAATTGTACTCATGTAAATGTACTCATGTAAGCGTATTCATATAATATGTAATGTATTAGCATAGACTCATGAATGAACTGACTCTTGTGTGATTCCTTGTACTTGGAATGGTAAGTAGTGTCTCCTAACTATACCTATAATAGTTACTAATAATGTACGTGTGTAACCTGAAGTGTGCCTTTGCTACCCAAAGGTACTAAACTGACTAAAGAAAACTTTTATGTCTCTATATGTATACCTGATATATAACTGATGGTTAAACGACCTTCGGACGGATACCCGATACCCTACCAGACCACATCCCAACGGGGAAAAGGAAATAAAGCGGGTTAGCCTTCCTAAGTCCTTTAAACATTATTTGTATAACTATAAATATACGTACATGCGATTTACAATATAAAAGCATATAAGGAGTTTTATAAAACTTGTGAAAAAGATTAATACCTAAGAAAGATTGACTTGATGTCAGTTTATAAAACGGTTTGAAAGTATTTGTTTGACAAAAACAGTTTAAGTATAAATGAAACATTCGTTTGAAACACAATTGTAAAAGAGTTTGAAATGAAGCATACAGTGTATAAGACAGTTTAATAATGAGTTTTAAACATATAAAACGTTTATGAAAATCATTTGAAGAAATCCTTTTGGTAAAACGGTTAACGTATAGTAAATCCATTTGCATGTTAGTTATTAATCGCATGTGATTGATATAATAACTAGCATGATTCAACTTGTATTCCCCCCATAAAGCATTTAAAAACATGTAGAAACATTTAAAAGGTTAGTTCAAGGGGTATGAACTCACCTGCAGTGAACGGATCGGAAGAAAGTATCGGACAAGTGCTTGGTGTTAAGTGAAGACTTAGACAGACACAATGATCCTAATAACATATGAAGACATATGTATATAAACAATTAGTGATTATAACACTAAATAAACATGTATAAACATCCTATTGCGAGGAAAACACTTTGGTCAAGTGCTAGGAGGCTATCGGGTTGCAACAAAGGAGTGCGAAGCCTCATACGGGAGCTTATGGTCCAATGACCATCTTTATTGGAGTTTACGGCCCAGGGAAGTTTACTCCTGGCCGTAAACTTTCAATTGGTCACCAAAAGGGGCTTAAAACTCTAAGGACTTAAGTGGTTAAGTGCTCCAAAGCTTTAAACAAGTGTTTGGGTGGGTTTAAGGTCCTAAAATGAACTTGTTTGGTGTTCACGGACCTAGGACCACTCCCCCATGAGTTTACGGCCATAAACTCATGGTAAGGAGTACCATTTCGTGAAATGAAGTCCTTAACTCAAAGGGGTAAGGTTCTATGCTAAAATCCAAGGCTCACTAAAGTGTTAGGGTGTCATTTGCACCCTTAAAAGGGGTTTACGGCCCAAGAACATGCCTTGGCCATAAACTCCTTGAATCCCATGATTTCTTATGTTTTCTAAGCTATAAACATGATAAACCTAGTGTACAATGAGTTGGATCAAGAGTACTTACGATCTACGAGCTCGAATGGTCGGTTTTGGCCAAGAACACTACTGTGTGTTCTTGGTGTTCTTGGTGAAACTTGAAAATCTACAAAATGGAATGATTTCATGGATGAAATCATGTAAGATTACTAGTTCATGCAAGATATCAAATAGTTAAGATAATAAGCTTACGAGTTTTGAAGATCGGGGACGTAGATCGGGATGATATTTGAGAGGATTTGGGCCAAATGGAAGGAAGGAATGAACAAATGGCCACCATTTCACCATATAGGCAAGATTTTACGGCCCACATGGAGTTTACGGCCGTAAACTCCCATGTGTTGGCTGTGAACTCCTTGCATGAGTGCTTAGGGTCATTTCTTTGAGCTAAAACTTCAGCCGATTAACCCCGACACTTATTCCTTAAGTGTACAAGGCTCAGAATGCTCAAATAAACTTCTAATTGTGCTAAAAGATAACAGCAATGAGTTTGACTTTCAAAGAAGTGTTAGAATGAACTAGATGGAAATTTCGGTTTGTCACAAACATACTCACCCACCTTGAACGCTTTCTCTTTTACCCTTTGGTTATAATACCTTTCTATTGCGTGTTTGTATGCAGCCTGGCACATTTCTGATTTTTTCACGTTTTTCTTCTAGGATATCTAGGTTCATCCTCAGGTCCTGTGCGTTGCTTTCTTCATCCGTGTTAGCCACCCTTAGCGTACTCACCGTTAACTCCATGGGGAGCATGGCTTCTGTCCCGTATGTCAAGCTGAATGGGGTCTCTTGCGTGCTCGTTCGTGGCGTGGTCCTGTACGAACATAACACTGTCGGTATCTCCTCCGGCCAATTCCTTTTTGCTTTGCCCAACCTTTTCTTGATTTCATTCACGATGGTTCGATTGGACACCTCCGTATGTCCGTTCTCTTGTGGGTGTGCGACTGATGTGAATCGTTGACTTATCCCTTTGGTGGCGCACCACTCCTTGAATGGATTCTCAGCAAACTGTAGGCCATTGCCACTGTCAGTAATTTGGGCGTCCCAAATCTTGTCATAATATTCTTCCATACAAACTTTATCATGTGTCTTCCTGAGATGCACGCTAATGGCTCCACTTCAATCCACTTTGTGAAGTAATCCATTGCAAACACCATATATTTCAGCTTCCCTGGTGCTTCCGGGAATGGGCCCACTATATCTATACCCCATTGGTAAAACGGCTACGGGCTGGATATGTTATGCAATGGTGCTGGGGGGTTTGTTTAGACTGGAGCGTACGACTGTTATTCCCTGCATTTTCTGGCTATCTCTAGCGCATCTTGCTGTATTGTGGGCCAGTATACGCCCATTCAAAGTACTTTGCCTATTAAGGCCCGTGCCCCCTCGTGTGCACCCACTTAGCATGTGTGTGCTTCTTGTAGCATCTCTCCCCCTTTAGCTCGGTCTACACACTTCATCCATGGCGCTGTGAACCCTTTCCTGTATAGTTCTCCATTTATTAGTGCATATGAGGGCGCTTTTATATGTATCTTCCTGGCCTCGCTGTGATCGTCCGAGAGCACCCCCCTCTATAGGTATTCCCTGAATGGTGTCATCCACGTTGGTCCATTGGTCGTCAGGGTATTCACCTGCCGCTCGTCTATACTTCTTTCTCGAAGCACCTCTACCAAGACTTTCTTCGATAGGTGATCGAAGCACGTGGATGCCAATTTGCTTAAGGCATCCGCCCTCTTGTTTTCGCTCCTAGGTATCTGCCTAAATGTGAACTGTTTAAACGATTCGATTAGTTGTTTCACCATCTTCACGTACCTTCCCATTCTCTGATCTCTCACCTTGAAACTTCCATTGACATGGTTCGCTGCTAGCCTTGAGTCAGTCAGGGTTGTTACATCCTTTGCACCCATTTTCTTAGCTAGTCGCAATCCTGCGAGGAGGGCCTCATACTCTGCTTCATTGTTTGATGTGTGAAAATCAAAATGGAGGGCGTAGGTCACTTCTTCCCCCTCAGGGCTAGTCAAGATTAGCCCCGCCCCCAAGCCCTCCCTGCTGGATGCTCCGTCCGTATATAATATCCACGAAATATTGTCGAGCGGAGCTCCTTCAACTGTCCATACCATCTCCTTAACAGGGCCCCCTTCGTCTAGGATTTCTAGCAGGAAGTCGGCCAACGCTTTCCCCTTAGTACTTGTCCTCGGGTGGTAACTTATGGCATGCTCCCCTATCTCGATTGCCCATTTCGCTAGCCGGCCCAACGTCTATGGTTTAAGTAGTATTTGTTTGATGGGGCAGTTCGTTAGCACTTCGATTAGATGTGCTTGAAAATACCGCCTTAGTCGCCGTGCCACGTAGATGAGCGCCAGGACTAACTTTTCCAGGGTGGGTAGTTGAGTTCTGGCCCTTGTAGTGCCCTGCTTACAAAATACACTGACCTTTACTCTCCTTCTCTGCTATAGTTAATACTAAGGATATCGCTTCGTTTGAGGTCGAAAGATACATGTGCAACATTTCCCCCGGGACGGGACTGGCCAACGTGAGTAGCTGGTGTAATGCCTCCTTGATTTTTTGGAGCGCTACTTCTGCTTCGTTCGTCCACTGGAAGTTGCTCTTTTCAATGCAGCCTTTTTACGTGTGAAACAACGGCATGGCCTTGTCAGCGGATTTTGAGATTGCTCAGAGCCGTAAGCTTCCCGTTTAGGCCCTGCGCGTCCCTGAGGGTGCCTGGGGTTGTCGTTTCAATAAATTCGTCCACCTTGGTCGGGCTGGGCTGGATGCCCTACCTGGTGACATAGTACCCCAAGAACTGCCCCTCTTCCACCTGAAACATGCATTTAGCCGGGTTTAACTTCATCTTTACCTCCTCTAGGGTTTGGAACGTCTCTTCGATGTCTTGTAACATCTTGTCTTCGTGCAGACTCTTGATCACCATATCGTCCACATATACCTCAATGTTTCTCCCAATTTGTTTGGCAAAGATCGAGTCAACTAGGCGCTGGTATGTAGCCCCAACATTCTTTAGACCAAAAGGCATCTTAGTGTAACAGAAAGTGTTGTGGTCCGTATAAAAAGCCATTTTTCCTCGTCCCCTTTGCTCATCAAGATCTGGTGATACCCTTTATATGCATCTAAGAAACACTTCAGCTTGAATCCTTGCAACGACTCTACCTTTTGGTCAATTTATGGGAGGGGGTAGCAATCGTTAGGGCATGATTTGTTTAAGTCAGAAAAGTCTGTGCACATTCGCCATAACCCATCTTGCTTGCGAACCATAACTGGGTTGGCAATCCACGTCGGGAATATCGCTTCTCTTACTATTCCAGCTTCTGCTAGTTTGGCCACCTCGGCGTTGATTGCCCTATTACGGTCCCCACCCTGGACCGTCTTCTTTTGCTTAACCTCCTTTACTCCTAGTTTAATTACAAGATTATGCTTAATGACTTTCCTTTCTACCCCCTCCATGTCCGTGGGGGTCCATGCAAACACGTGTTTATACTGCTTGAGCAGGTCGACCAACGCTCTTCTCACATGACTTGGGAGGTCACATCCAATACTGATCGGCTGGTCAGGATGTTCCTCATTGATCACCTCCTTTCCCTTTGCGTAGTCGCATCTCAGCTTCATGGCCTCTTTAGTTATCTCTGCTAGTTTCATAATTGTAAAGCATTGCAATTCTCTCGGTGGAGTGGCCAGTACTGTGGCTACGCCCGTTGGAGTGTCGGACTTCATGACTCCATGCATGGTTGATGGAACCGCCCCTAGCTTTAAAAGAGCTGTTCTCCCTAGAATAATATTGTGTTCCGCCGCATGCCGAATGACCACAAAGTCGATCAAGGCAGTTTTCTTTTGCTGCTTATCGTAGCTGGTTATGGTCAAGGGAAGGTGAATTGTGCCAAACGGCCATAGGCTATGGCCGGTGAACTCGACCAGCCTCCCCGTCGCGGGCCGTAGGTTTTCCTTCCAGCGATCTGGGAGAAGCCGGAAACAGTGCTCATAAATGATGTCCGCCGAACTTCCCGTGTCCACGTAGACCCTATGTATGGTTACATCCCTGATGGAGGCTTGTATCACTAGTGGGTCGTCGCCCCTCCATCCTTCCGGGCGAGGGTCTTGAACGGAGAATGTGAGCGTGCGCATCGGGGTTCTGGTGGTCCCCTGTTCCGTCTGTTGTTCTCCCCTGCTTCTTTTACTCCGTATCATGAATATCTCCTCGGGCTGGACCCCTTCGCGAGGTGTGCTTTTGGCATTCTCAGCGTCAAACTTGGCACGCAAGCTTCGTGCTATTTCCACCAAGCCCCCTTTAAGCTGCTCCTCCTCCATCTCTTTTTTTAACACCGAACAATTAGTTGTGTCATGCGTCTTTCTTTTCTGGTACTCGCAGTACAGGTTCTTTGGCGACTTGGCTGACTGTTGCTTCTCGGACACCATGTACACCTCCGGGCGGCGGCCACGCCTGTCATCCTTAGGAAACAGTCGGAACCGAGCTTGTGGTCTTCTCGCTTGGCCGTAGTGCCCACTTCCCCATCGGAAGTCCGTGTGGCCCGGGTTGTGGGGTTGGTAGTCATTGCATTCAGGTAGGCCTGTTTTGTTGCTTTGCCATCCTCCTGCCTCAAATATCGCTCCACCCTTTCCTTCAATTTGGCCCGTATTAGGGGCTTCTTTCCCATGAGTTTCTACGATAAAGGGCCTGGAAAAAGCCCCCATGTGAAGGCACCGACTATGAGCCCCTCATCATGCCCCGGTACGTCTAACGTGGCGTTTATGAATCTTGTGAAGTATTCCCGTGCAATTTCACCCTCCCTTTGCTTACGGCCTATGATTGAATGAGAGTATCCCTTGTACTTGCGCAATTGCATGAAGTTGGTAAGGAAAAGATACTTAAGCTAGGCAAAATTGGAGATGCTGCCCGGTCATAGCGTCTTGAACCACGTGCCGGCGTTGCCGTCGAGTGTAGTTGGGAAATACGTGCACCAAAACCTCTCATCGAGCTTTAATGACGTTATGGTCGATTCATATGTGTCGATGTGGCTATCTGGGTCAGTGGTTCCGCTATATGTTTTGAGGGTCGGTAGTTTGGCTGTGTTTGGTATTTCGTAGTCCAACAATTCTTTGACAAACGGAGACGTCACACTACGGGAAAGGCAATCGTAGCCAAGGGTGGTGGACGATCCCGACTGCTGGTATTGTGTGTTTAAGCCATACGGTGGCGGCGTGTGATAGCCAGGGCTTGGTCCATAAAAGGGGTATAGTTGGAATGGTAGTTAGAGGGAGTAACTGGAGGGGAAAGGGTGTAAAGGGGTCATGGGGCTAATCGTTGTCGTGTGTTGTAAGTTATTGTTGGCGGCAACAGTTGGTCCGGTCCATGTGCCGGTTAGTGAATAGACAGGTGGTGTGTGAGCTATCATGGTTTGCGCCAATGGTGGTACCGAAAGCATTGAACTCTTTGTCACAACTAGAAATTTTGTGTCTTGTAATCACTACACTCAAGTAAAATGTAGAATCAAAAACTTAAAGAGCATGTTTGATGCTTACTCTATGACAACAAAATTTCAATCCAATACAACATACAAGCACTTCAAATAGTCAACAAGTAATTGGAAACCCTAGAAGTTCTTGTGTAGGTCCACTTTGGACTAGGACTTCCTTATTGGGCCCAATGGGCCAACAGGCTTCCAATTTGACTATCTTGGGCTTAGAACCTTTAAGTAGGCTCTAATTGAACCCACTTTCATTTATTTCAACCTTTTGGGCCATATTGGGCCTAGAATGAAATAAATCAATTATATGAACTATTATGAACCATAATTAACCTAATATAGCCTATTAAGGCATAAAAATCACACTTATATTTTATAGGACCAACAATCATTCAACCTAACTCTAATATGGGCTTAAACATAAGAAGCCCAATATTCTCCCTTTCCTTCTTCACTTCTCGGCCCAACAACCCAACATGGGAGAGGGTTGACTTTCAATTGCCACCTCATTATTATCTCTTGGTTCTCCATGCAACATATCTCATGCTTCCATGCATATATCACCTCAAGGTCTATTTCTTCCTCTCTCTCTCATTCTCGGCCGATTCCAAACACACACACACACACAATTCTCTCACAAATCTCTCAAGGAAACTCCCTCCACTCTTCATCAAGATCTCAAATTTTAGAAGGTTTTTCAAGAAGATATTTCCACAAATTCTTCATCTAAGGTAAGATTATGCTTGGATCTATGATCTAGATTCTTTGTTTTATCAAAAATCTCTTTCTAATCCATGCAAAAATCACGATCACTCTCTTAGAAACTCCCTAAGTTCGAAATCAACAAGGGAAGACTTGTTAGAGCCGAAAACAACATCAAACTTCTTCCAATCTTCTCCAAAACCGAAACCCAACTCAAGGTGAGCTTCATACCCCCTATTTTTCGGTTTTTATAAGTTTTGTGGGGGGGGGGGGGGAATACAAGCAAATGTGTAGATCTATGAGTATATGTATGCTTTGTATGATTTCTATGTTTATTTACATGTTCTTATGTGATTATGGTGTTGAAACTAGTCAAAAAGTCCTTAAAACCGAGATTTGCATTAGGATGTATGAAACAAGTATAAAACATATTATTACACACAAATCATTTCTAGAAAAATAACCAAGTTGGTTAATAGGAACTCCTTGGGCTAAAAATCCCATTTTTGGACTCAAAATGTTAAAAATATAAGATTAAGGGCCCAAAATGATAAAATACAAATTCTGATGGATGAAATGAGTCAAAACAGTTTCAACAATGTATTTTTCTGGAAATATTCTCTTTGAAGGATTAAATGTGAAAATTTTAAGCATAATGGGCCAAAAATGAACTTTTCGGCCCAATAAAGCCCAAACTGCGAGATTTTCAAATTAGAGGGGCTGAAACTGTATTTTTCTATAAAACAGGGGACTACTAGTGCTCCAAGTCCATTTCAAAGGTTAAAAATGCTTTTCAGATTTAAAAGGGACCAAAGATGCAAAAAATTTCTACTTTGGGCCAAAAGTGTAAAAATTGCGAAAATAAGGGTTTCAGCCGAGAAAATTTTCATTTGAGGGACTAAAACTGTTTTTCAAATAACTTTGAGCTGAAAAATACCTTTTCTACAAGTTTTGATACTGAAATGTCAAGAAAAATGGTTTAAGGACTAAAATAGAAATTCTTTTATACAAAGGGTCAAAAGTGTAAATTTATCCAAAAGAAAGGGGCTGAAAAATGTAAAATTCTAATGTGTTAAACAATAAATCCGACATGATGAAATACTAGTACCTCGACTATCGGCGAAATATAATACACCGTCAACACCAAAAATCGTTATCAAACGAATTGATTCGGTCTCGAATCAATAATGAATCCGAAATTACTAACACGACGATACTTCAATACACATGCGGAAATTTCGGGAAGTCAATACACACGTGGGAATACACCAGACGTCGATACACCGTCTTTGGGCCCGAAAGTTTCAAATCGTGCTTGTTGGGCCTAGCTAGCCCAATGACATGATCTTTAGGCCCGAAGGAAACTCGCTTACATGTAGTTGGGTCTTATATGACCTAATTCCGTGTAAAAGGACTTTTACAGGATTTGTGCTGTTGGACTCCAAGAGTCCTCTGGTGCTGCTAGTAAAGTCGAGAATTCACCAAATGCGAATCGGGCTGAGGGCCCTTCGCATTCACGATGGCCTTGAACGACTTATGGAAAATATCGGGGGCTTCCCACCCTCTTTTCCTCCTCGGTTGTGGGGCTATGAGAAGTCCGGGTGATTGGATTAAGTGAATGGTGCGAACGACGTCTAAGGGAATCGTTTGTATAGTTGTAAAATAGTCATTTTCATTAATGTGTGTTTATAACAATTCACAATCCATAATTAATCCAACGTCACCGGGACTCAACGAATACACCCGTCGCAACGAAATAACAAAATATAAATCATTTGATGCAAAGTGTTAGGAAAACATCGGGTTTTCCTAGGGTTTTCAATTAATACACCTACGAGTTACATACCGAGTTTTACAAATTGTACTTTTACATCTATAGAAACAAACAAGCATACTTACGGATCTTCACCCTTTTTATACTATGCTATTTTCAGAAAATATCGGATTTTCTGGTGATTTTCAAAACAATACAAACCACTATATTTCAAACATCACTTATGAACTCACCAACATTTCATATGTTGACGGTTTTCAAAATACTTGTATTCTCAGGTAACAGGTAAATCGAAAAAGGAAAAATGTACTCAGTAACGTCTTGCTGTTGTTTTAATTAGTATCGAACAATTTACTTTTGGGCATGTAATATTATGGATAAATGTACTGAATGTAAATGCTACCAGTTGTAATATTCCAATGCTTGGTAATGTATGATGTTATGTTTCATGTATATTCATTGTGATGGTATTCGATTGAGTCACAATAGCCCTCGGACGTTTCCGCCGTCTGGTTCGGGGGTGTGACAGGTTGGTATCAGAGCTCTGTTTATAGTGAACTAGCATATCTAACCATACATTGATATGCAACTATAAACCAAAAGAGGGACTAACATAACTCTGAACAAAACAAGTAAAATACAACAATAAAACACCTTTGCTTGCATTAGGAATAAGGAACATAACGCCGAACCAAACAAGATAATGCTAGTATCTCGGTTAATTCAGGACTGTTCTTAGCGGTACCAAGGAGTGGATGTAGCCTGATCAACTACACTCTCTCCAAAGTATAACTAACACACGTTCTGATGAGATCGTGATAGCTAGGGAACCTAAAAATATACCCCTTTATCACCAAAAAGAGAACGTCTGTTTAGTATATATCATAGTCATGGGAGTGACGATAGTTTATACTTTCCCCCAGTCGTCATGGAGGGAGATCAGCCGGGTATCCAGTTTCATCAAGTCCTAGTGGCTCACGGGATGCTTGAAGATGAACCAGAAGGGAATCCAGAGGAAGCACACGACGTCCGACCTGACGAATACATAGACACCGACTATGAGTTTGGAGAGACCAACGATGACGTCGAGGAAAGGAAAGACTGGGACAAGGATCACTTCATGTCGTGTGTGGACGAGGCGCAACCAGACCACCCTGCTCCACCAATGAACCCCCCAAGGGAGAACCGTTCTCCCGAAGCTGAGATCGACGCATTGCGACAACAGTTGTATGCTATGGAGGCCCGGGCAGTGCGAGCTGAGCATGAGAGGGACGAGGTTATTGGAGACATGACGGAGATGGCTCAGTTGCTGGCACAACATTTCGGCATATGACCCCGCCACTACGTAGGACACAGCTCATCGCGGTTAGGGATAGACTTATCTTAGTAGGTCATTAGGAACTATGCTATGTACCCCGACTCTATGTTTAAGTGACTACACTACTCATAGAGCCGTTATGCTGTCAAACTAGTGTCACTCATGTATGCTCTTACGAGCAAAATTTTCATGTATCAAATGCGGATAATATTAGTAAACTTTTACATGCTTTGTTATGATATTACAAATTGCTATGTGTTGCGAATCTATGATTGTATGCTAAATGGTAGGAGTGTTTAAGTTCGCACCTTGCACCTAGTCAGTAGGGTCACAACCTCCCAGAAACCCCAAACACTCAACATCTTTCCGTTTCATGAGAGAAAGATGCCTCGCCGACCTACTCGCGGAAACCCTGGACCAACCCCACCCGAAGTTGACTCCACTGCATTCCAGGCGGCCGTGTCTGTTGTGGTCACCGCAGCTATGGCACAAATTCACCAAGGGAACAACGGAGGAGGCAACGAGCAAGGGGCCGGGAGTTCGAACAACGGGATGAATCAAGGACCCACCAAAACATGTACCTACAAGGACTTCACAAACGCCAAACCACGAACTTTTAACGGCACTGGAGGGGTGATCACTCTGAAGCGATGGATCGAGAAGGTGGAATCGGTATTCGAGATATGCAATTGTCCCAAGGAGATGAAAGTGAAGTTCGTAGCCTGCACTTTTGTCGATCAAGCGCTCACTTGGTGGAACGGACACGTGGAAGTCATGACACTCCCTGTAGCCAACTCCATGTCGTGGTCGGAAATGAAAGAGATGTTGATGGCTGAATACTGTCCACGAGGTGAGATTCAGAAAATGGAGCAAGAGCTGTGGAACCTCACTGTGCAGAATGCGAATGTCGATGCCTACATATCTAGATTTAGTGAACTATCTCTGTTGTGCCCGGGTATGATCACCTCGGAAGGAAAGAAGATTCAACGATTCATCTGGGGACTAACATCACCAATCCAAGGAAATGTGATAGCTGCAAACCCCGAAACATTTGGCAGTGCAAAAAGATTGGCGAAGAAGTTGTATGACCATAACAACAAAAAGGGTGAGAAGCCAGCGGAGACTGAAGGAAAGAAGGAAGGTGATGGCAAGAAAGGGAAGAACAACAAGAGGAAGGGGCGTCAAGGCCCCGAGACCTCTAAGAAGCAGCAGACAGTGGCAGTTAATGCTGCCACCACACCGGTTCCAGCCACACCACATGCTCCAGCCTCAGCTGCTTCAAATGCTCCCAGACCTTATTCCGGTAATCTTCCCAAGTGCAACAAGTGCGGTTTCCATCACAATGGAGAATGCAAGGAGTTGCAGTGCACCAGTTGTAATCGAAGGGGACACACGGCGAGGTACTACAGGACCTACCTCCCCAAAACCAACAACAGGGAAACAGCAACAACAACAACAATCGCAACCACAACAACATCACCACCGGCGGCCACAATGCAGGGCCTAGCCACACCTGCTATGGGTGTGCGAGGACTGGGAATTTCCGCCGAGATTGCCCTAACAACAATAATCCCGGAAATGGAGGAACATGAAGGATGCTGAACATGGGACAGGGAGAGGCGATTCAGGACCCCGCTGTTGTTACCGGTACGTTTCCCCTAAACCACACTTATGCATGCATCCTATTTGATACTGGAGCGGAGCGAAGTTTCGTGAGCAATAAGTTTAAGCATTTATTAAAACAACAACCCCAGAAGCTCGATGAAACCTTTACGGTGGAAATGGCCAATGGGAAAACCGAATCCACCAGGGAAATCTACATCGGATGTACCCTAACCCTAAACCAACACGTCTTTCGAATAGACTTAATGCCTGTGTCTATTAGGAGTTTCGACGTGATTATCGGCATGGACTGGTTAAGCCCCCACCATGCTGAAATTATGTGTCACGAGAAGGCCGTTCGCCTTCGCCTTCCCAATCACGAAACCCTAGTAATTTACGGAGACAAACCTAGCATGAACCTTCGCCTCATCTCGTGCATCCAGGCACGGAAACATCTACGAAAGAACAATTTGGCGTTCCTGGCTCACATAGTGGATAAAACCAAGGAAGAGGTTAACGTTCAAGACATTCCCATAGCATGTGAGTTCCCAGACGTGTTTCCTGAAGATCTTCCAGGAGTACCCCCAGAAAGACAAGTGGAGTTCCGAATTGACCTTGTTCCAGGAGCAATTCCTCTCGCTAAATCACCCTATCGGCTAGCTCCTGCTGAAATGCAGGAATTGTCTAGCCAACTTAGTGAACTCTTGGACAGGGGATTCATCCGCCCTAGTTACTCGCCATGGGGAGATCCAATCCTCTTTGTCAAAAAGAAGGACAGATCTTTTAGAATGTGCATCGATTACAGAGAGTTAAATAAACTCACTGTTAAAAATCGCTACCCACTCCCACGAATCGACGATCTATTTGACCATCTCCAAGGAGCTAGTTATTTTTCTAAGATAAATCTACGGTCCGGATACCACCAACTCAAAGTTCGGGAAGAGGATATTCCAAAAACCGCTTTCCGAACTCGTTACGGACATTATGAATTTGTCGTAATGCCCTTCGGTCTAACAAATGCCCCTGCCGCATTTATGGATCTGATGAACCGGATCTGTTGACCATTCCTCGACAACTTTGTCATTGTCTTCATCGACGACATTCTCGTCTATTCCCGAAGCAAAGAAGAGCATGGCCAACATCTCCGACAAATCCTAGAAATTCTGCGATCAGAAAAGCTATACGCAAAACTCTCCAAGTGTGAGTTCTGGCTCCGGAGTGTGAACTTCCTAGGTCATGTAGTTAGCCAAGATGGAATTCATGTGGATCCCTCTAAGGTCAAAGCTGTTGAAGGATGGGCAGTCCCGACAACACCTACGGAAATCCGTCAATTCTTGGGTCTAGCAGGCTACTATAGGAGATTCATTCAAAACTTCTCTAAGATCGCCAAGCCACTTACCTTGCTTACACAAAAGGGCGTACCATTCAAATGGACGGACAAATAAGAAGTCGCATTCCGAACCCTGAAACAAGCTCTCTGTAGTGCCCCGGTACTATCACTACCGGAAGGAACGGAAGATTTCGTGCTCTTCTGTGACGCGTCAAATCAGGGCTTAGGTTGCGTTCTCATGCAGCATGGAAGGGTGATAGCTTATGCATCCCGCCAACTAAAGACGCACGAAGTGAATTATACGACCCATGACCTAGAATTGGGAGCCGTGGTCTTTGCCCTCAAAATTTGGAGGCATTACCTTTACGGTACGAAGTGCACCATCTTCACGGACCACAAGAGTCTCCAGCACATCTTGAACCAGAAAGAGTTGAACATGAGGCAACGAAGATGGGTTGAATTTCTAAACGATTACGAGTGTGAGATCAAGTACCACCCAGGCAAGGCCAACGTGGTAGCTGACGCATTGAGTCGGAAGGAGTACTCTAATCGTCGTACGAAAACTCTCTCAATAACCATTCAATCTCACCTATCCACTCAAATTGCAGTAGCCCAGTCAGAGGCCATGAAGACGGAAAATAGAGCAAGCGAAGCATTGCACGGAATGGAGAAGAACCTGGAGGCAAAGGAGAATGGAGTATACTATTTCATGAACCGTATTTGGGTCCCTAAACTCGGAGGATTTAGGGAGGTAGTTATGAAGGAAGCCCACGAGACGCGATACTCCATTCATCCCGGCTCAGACAAGATGTATTTGGACATTAAACAATAATATTGGTGGCCTAACATGAAGGCGGAAATTGCCACCTATGTTAGTAAGTGCCTTACGTGTGCCAAGGTAAAGGTGGAGTACCAGAAGCCCTCAGGGTTATTACAGCAACCGGTAATCCCTGAGTGGAAATGGGATGGGATTTCTATGGATTTCGTGACCAAGCTACCCAAGACGTCGGATGGACTAGACACCATATGGGTAATAGTCGACCGACTGACGAAATCTGCCCATTTCCTGCCAATAAAAGAATCCTACAAGATGGAGAGATTAACACGTTTATACATTCGAGAAATCGTGAGACTCCACGGAGTACCAGTGTCTATTATCTCGGATAGGGACAGTAGGTTCACTTCACGTTTTTGACAATCACTCCAAAAGGCACTGGGGACTCACCTTGACATGAGCACCGCTTATCATCCACAAACGGATGGTCAAAGGGAACGAACCATTCAAACGCTCGAAGACATGCTCCGCGCATGTGTGATAGACTTTGGGAAGTCTTGGGATACCCACTTACCCTTAGTCGAATTCTCGTATAACAACAGTTTCCATTCGAGCATCAAGGTCGCTCCTTTCGAAGCACTGTACGGGCGTAAGTGTAGATCACCGTTATGTTGGGCTGAGGTGGGTGATACCCAACTAGCAAAAGCACATATGTTGGACAAGGCGCTAACGGGACCGGAGATCATTCGTGAAACCACGGAAAAGATCGTTCAAATTAGAGCTCGATTACAAGCATCGCGCGACCGACAAAAGAGCTACGCCGATAAACGGCGAAAGCCCTTAGAATTTCAAGTCTGGGATCGAGTACTGTTGAAAGTCTCACCCTGGAAAGGAGTTATTCGTTTCGGAAAACGGGGAAAACTGAACCCATGATACATTGGACCTTTCAAGATCTTCGCCCGAATAGGTCTAGTGGCGTATAAACTGCAACTACCCGCAGAGCTAAACAGTGTACACCCCGTGTTCCATGTCTCTAATCTAAAAAAGTGTCTATCGGATGAAACACTTGTCATTCTCCTTGACGAGATCGAAATCAACGAGAATCTCCTGTTCGTTGAAGAACCGGTTGAAATCATGGACAGGGAGGTGAAGCGTACTAAGCAAAGTCGCATCCCGATCGTGAAAGTATGGTGGAACGCGAAGCGTGGGCCAAAATTCACGTGGGAACGCGAAGACCAAATGAAGCAAAAGTACCCTCACCTATTCTAACATTCTCAAATCTAGCTTTCAAACAGAATATCGGGATGAAATTCCCTCTAACGGGGGGATGATGTCACAACTAGAAATTTTGTGTCTTGTAATCACTACACTCAAGTAAAATGTAGAATCAAAAACTTAAAGAGCATTTTTTATGCTTACTCTATGACAACAAAATTTCAATCCAATACACCATACAAGCACTTCAAATAGTCAACAAGTAATTGGAAACCCTAGAAGTTCTTGTGTAGGTCCACTTTGGACTAAGACTTCCTTATTGGGCCCAATGGGCCAACAAGCTTCCAATTTGACTATCTTGGGCTTAGAACCTTTAAGTAGGCTCTAATTGAACCCACTTTCATTTATTTCAACCTTTTGGGCCATATTGGGCCTAGAATGAAATAATCAATTATATGAACTATTATGAACCATAATTAACCTAATCTAGCCTATTAAGGCATAAAAATCACACTTATATTTTATAGGACCAACAATCATTCAACCTAACTCTAATATGGGCTTAAACATAAAAAGCCCAATATTCTCCCTTTCCTTCTTCACTTCTCGGCCCAACAACCCAACATGGGAGAGGGTTGACTTTCAATTGCCACCTCATTATTATCTCTTGGTTCTCCATGCAACATATCTCATGCTTCCATGCATATATCACCTCAAGGTCTATTTCTTCCTCTCTCTCTTATTCTCGGCCGATTCCAAACACACACACACACATACAATTCTCTCACAAATCTCTCAAGGAAACTCCCTCCACTCTTCATCAAGATCTCGAATTTTAGAAGGTTTTTCAAGAAGATATTTCCACAAATTCTTCATCTAAGGTAAGATTATGCTTGGATCTATGATCTAGATTCTTTGTTTTATCAAAAATCTCTTTCTAATCCATGCAAAAATCACGATCACTCTCTTAGAAACTCCCTAAGTTCGAAATCAACAAGGGAAGACTTGTTAGAGCCGAAAACAACATCAAACTTCTTCCAATCTTCTCCAAAACCGAAACCCAACTCAAGGTGAGCTTCATACCCCCTATTTTTCGGTTTTTATAAGTTTTGTGGGGGGGGGGGGGGAATACAAGCAAATGTGTAGATCTATGAGTATATGTATGCTTTGTATGATTTCTATGTTTATTTACATGTTCTTATGTGATTATGGTGTTGAAACTAGTCAAAAAGTCCTTAAAACCGAGATTTGCATTAGGATGTATGAAACAAGTATAAAACATATTATTACACACAAATCATTTCTAGAAAAATAACCAAGTTGGTTAATAGGAACTCCTTGGGCTAAAAATCCCATTTTTGGACTCAAAATGTTAAAAATATAAGATTAAGGGCCCAAAATGATAAAATACAAATTCTGATGGATGAAATGAGTCAAAACAGTTTCAACAATGTATTTTTCTGGAAATATTCTCTTTGAAGGATTAAATGTGAAAATTTTAAGCATAATGGGCCAAAAATGAACTTTTCGGCCCAATAAAGCCCAAATTGCGAGATTTTCAAATTAGAGGGGCTGAAACTGTATTTTTCTGTAAAACAGGGGACTACTAGTGCTCCAAGTCCATTTCAAGGGTTAAAAATGCTTTTCATATTTAAAAGGGACCAAAGATGCAAAAAATTTCTACTTTGGGCCAAAAGTGTAAAAATTGCGAAAATAAGGGTTTCAGCCGAGAAAATTTTCATTTGAGGGACTAAAACTGTTTTTCAAATAACTTTGAGCTGAAAAATACCTTTTCTACAAGTTTTGATACTAAAGTGTCAAGAAAAATGGTTTAAGGACTAAAATAGAAATTCTTTTATACAAAGGGTCAAAAGTGTAAATTTATCCAAAAGAAAGGGGCTGAAAAATGTAAAATTCTAATGTGTTAAACAATAAATCCGACATGATGAAATACTAGTACCTCGACTATCGGCGAAATATAATACCCCGTCAACACCAAAAATCGTTATCATACGAATTGATTCGGTCTCGAATCAATAATGAATCCGAAATTACTAACACGACGATACTTCAATACACATGCGGAAATTTCGGGAAGTCATACACACGTGGGAATACACCAGACGTCGATACACCGTCTTTGGGCCCGAAAGTTTCAAATCGTGCTTGTTGGGCCTAGCTAGCCCAATGACATGATCTTTAGGCCCGAAGGAAACTCGCTTACATGTAGTTGGGTCTTATATGACCTAATTCCGTGTAAAAGGACTTTTACAGGATTTGTGCTGTTGGACTCCAAGAGTCCTCTGGTGCTGCTAGTAAAGTCGAGAATTCACCAAATGCGAATCGGGCTGAGGGCCCTTCGCATTCACGATGGCCTTGAACGACTTATGGAAAATATCGGGGGCTTCCCACCCTCTTTTCCTCCTCGGTTGTGGGGCTATGAGAAGTCCGGGTGATTGGATTAAGTGAATGGTGCGAACGACGTCTAAGGGAATCGTTTGTATAGTTGTAAACTAGTCATTTTCATTAATGTGTGCTTATAACAATTCACAATCCATAATTAATCCAACGTCACCGGGACTCAACGAATACACCCGTCGTAACGAAATAACAAAATATAAATCATTTGATGCAAAGTGTTAGGAAAACATCGGGTTTTCCTAGGGTTTTCAATTAATACACCTACGAGTTACATACCGAGTTTTACAAATTGTACTTTTACATCTATAGAAACAAACAAGCATACTTACGGATCTTCACCCTTTTTATACTATGCTATTTTCAGAAAATATCGGATTTTCTGGTGATTTTCAAAACAATACAAACCACTATATTTCAAACATCACTTATGAACTCACCAACATTTCATATGTTGACGATTTTCAAAATACTTGTATTCTCAGGTAACAGGTAAATCGAAAAAGGAAAAATGTACTCAGTAACGTCTTGCTGTTGTTTTAATTAGTATCGAACAATTTACTTTTGGGCATGTAATATTATGGATCAATGTACTGAATGTAAACGCTACCAGTTGTAATATTCCAATGCTTGGTAATGTATGATGTTATGTTTCATGTATATTCATTGTGATGGTATTCAATTGAGTCACAATAGCCCTCGGACGTTTCCGCCGTCTGGTTCGGGGGTGTGACATCTGTCTGCTTGTTGCCTTGTACGACGGTGGGATGTTGAAAGCGTGGCCTGGTGGAAGCATCGCTGAGTGAACCGGTTGTGTTTGTTGCAATGACGGCAAGAAGAACGGTGGCATCTGAAAAGACGTTGTCGGAAATGGCCCCCCCGGAGTTGTTCTTGGCTAGTGAACTGGCGGTTGTAGGGCACCTTCAGTGGTTACCGTTGAACTTCCTTCGCCTATAGTGGCCCTGTTGACTGCTGTAGGCGGCGGTGTTTCGTCCAACGCTGCCATGGGACATATGAGACTAGCTTGTTGTCCCTCACTGCCGTTGGACGCCATTTACTTGTCACTTTCGGGCTTTTAGTTTGTGTTCTTGATCTCACAAACGGATGGCGCCAAATGATGCGACCTTGGCTTGGCTCAATCAATGCTGCTCACTTGGATTCTCGGTTGCCTCTGCAAGATTACAAAGAAAAAAGGCCGTCAACCGCTTTCCGGGAGGAGTTCCCGGAAGAACGCTCCGACGGTCAAGTTAGAGAGTGTTTAGGATCTTTGGGTGTGCGCTCCTTTAGAGTCCAGAGAGCTTACCTCGTAGGCCTGAGAGCGTATCCTTTTATACCTAGCTCCCTTGCCTGATCCATACCAGACAAGATCGCTTTTTGGGGAGACAGGATCAGGGGCGTTGATTGGAGAGTCATGCACCTTCAACCGTTAGGGCGCTCTTATTGGCTCTGACGGTAATGGTCTGATCCTCCTGCTTGTCTCCTGACCATATCTTTTGTCTTGGAGCTAGGAGCGTCTCTTGGCAGGCACGAGCCTTTCGCCTGTGCGTTCTGCTCCCGAGGGCGCTAGCGGACGCTAAGTCTGTTGGGTTGAGCCCGGTTGGTGTGCGCGAGCCTTTCGTCTGTGCCTTCCACTCTCGGGGGTTCCAGCGGACGCTAAGCCTGCTTGGCTGGGCCCGATTGACGTGTCCGACTCGTGCTTCGGCCGTACTGCCCTAGGCACGTCATCATTGTTTGATTTTTTCACGTGAATGTGTTGAAACCCCTACTAACTTGATGTTTTAATTTCGTTTGTGTTGTAGCCATGCTATCTTGATGTTTCAGTTTTGTTTGTGCTGTAATTAATGCCATTTAATGTGCTGAAACTTTTACGTGATTATAATCTTGAATTATTTCTACTATGTCAGTTTTGTGTAATCTTGATGTTTAAAGTCGTGTTGCTGGGGTGAAGCTACTGTATTTACAATCTTGAATTACAATTGTCTAAAATGCTTGAAGTTGTGTTACTAAGGGCCCCACTTCAATGCAATCCATGAATTCTTTCTGCCGTGCCCATTTACGTTCATTTAAGTTACATTAGCAATAGTAAAAAAAAGAAGTTACAATAAGGTGATTGTAAAAATAATTTGAACAATTGATACTAGGAACCCAAAAAATGAAATCCACATTCTTGGTGACTGAAAATAGGAATAGGGTTGCATTTTGATTACCTAATGTGTAGAGGGAAGAAACCAGGCTTCAATAGGGAAGACATGCGATGCGATCGTAGTTAGCCTCAAGCAAGCTGCAATTGGAAGTACTTATAGGGAAGACTCCATTGTCGATCAATTTAGCACAAAAAGGATTCAAACTGGTGAATGTGCTTATTATGATCTGTATAGTTTGATTTGAGTGTTTTTTTTGGAGACACGAACCTGATTTTGGATTTGTAAAAGATTTGTTATGAACATGATTTTGGATTGCTTGTTTGATTTCAACCTAAAAGGGGTGAAAGGATTTCTCACCTAATTTTTAATTTCATGTTTTGAGAGAGAGAGAGAGAGAGAGCGAGAGAGAGAGAGAGAGAGAGAGACTTTAATATTAAATAATTATATATATATATATATATATATATATATATAAGGCAAAACTTCATAAATGGTCCCTGTAATAGTGAAATGACATAAATGCCCTTCAGTTAACCGTCAAAAAGCTAACGGAATTAGCGAAAAGGATCAATTGTTAAAGGTTTTGAAACCACAGTGACCATTTGTGAGGTTTCGAAAAATTAGGGACTAAACTTCAGATTTTCAAAAACCATAGGGATCATTTTTAAAGTTTTGTCTATACGATATTTAGGGGGTGTTTGGCTAAGCTTATTTATGGCTTATTTTCCGAGCTTATTTTTTATAAGCTCATTTTTTCTAACTTATTTTTCAACTTTTGAGCTTATTATTACTTACACTACGAAAATAAGCCGAACTCATGAAAAATAAGTCAGAAAAAACGGGTTTATAAAAAATAAATTCGGAAAATAAGCCATAAATAAGCTTAGCCAAACACCCTTAGATGTTTAGTAAAAAGATAGGGAAAATTTCATCAATGTCCTTCTAAACTTTAAGTATTACGTCAATATCCTTATAAATTTTAAAAATAATTATACGTCATTCTAATTACATATATATCCAAACCCGTTTTTTTAAATAAAATTACACTAATATGATATTGAAAAACTTATCTAAAATTCAAAATTATATATGATGTTACTAAAATACCCTTTCTAAATGAAAGATTAAATTTGAGCCAATTTAATTAGGATTAATCTCATTAAATAAGGACACAACTTCCTGTATCGCTTTTTCCTGATCGCAAATATCATTCAGCAAAAGTTGACTACACAAGTTCATGTTCTTCATCACAGCCGATCAAACAAGTTCATCTTCTTCATCGCACATACATATCATCTTCCTTATTTGATTAGTTTTTTCATTCTATTAACTGTGGTTCTGCATTCAATTAATCTTTCTTCTCCTCCTCTTATAATCACAACAGGTAATCTGATTTTGTGTTCAATTAATTTTGATGGACAGACACTATGGAATGATTTGAAAAAAATCCTACACGCCGAGGTTCTGATGATGCATCAACCAACAAGAGGAAATAACAGAAAAGATCATGATATATTTCTTAAGAGTTTGATCACAAGCATTTTTGGACTTTAATGCTTGTTGTGTGGATTGTTTCATACTTTTAATTTGTTGTTTGGAAGGATTTATCATGGAATAAAGTCGTTAAGAATTTGATAAGTTAGTCATCTTTATTTTAGGATCATGGTTGTAGTTGGTTTTGTATGCAAGGACCATTTCTGTAATGTTTTTTTTGCCATAGGGTCCATTTTGGTAATGTTTTACAGCGACATGGATCATCTCTGTAATGTTTTTATTTCACAGAGACCAATTATGTAATGTTTTTCAGCCATAAGGACCATCATGTAATGTTTTTCTACCGTATGGACCAATTTTGTAATGATTTTCTGCAACAAGGACTAATTCTATAATGTTATCCTGCACAATGACATTTTCTATAATGTTTTAGCCATAAGGATCAATTATGTAATGTTTTTCTGCCATAGGGACCAATTTTGTAATGTTTGTCTACACATGGACCTTTTCTGTAATATTTTCTGCCACTGGGATCAATTATGTAACGTTTTTCTGCCATAGGGACTGATTCTGTGATATTTTTGTGCACAGGGACCAATTCTATAATATATTTTCTGCCGAGGGACCTTTTTGTAATGTTTTCTGCCACATGGACCAATTCCATAATGTTTTTTCTGCTACAAGGAACAATTATGTAATCTTTTCTTATGAACAATTTTGTAAACCATAGTTTTTGATATATTGTATGTTGATCGAGTTTTTTTAGTTTTGCAAATGTTATACAGGATGTTATTTGCATGCTTGCAATTATGTTAGACAACTTAACATTTTAGATAATTATGTAATTTTTTTTCAGGAACCATACATGATTTCTTTCCCGTGAACTTACCTAGCCATGTTATTTTCATGCTTAGGGTTAATCATTTTAGACAAGTTAACAATGAAGCTTGTAAAAACCGTCAATGAAGCTTGTGAAAAAATATATGTGCATTTGTATTTTTGTAAAAAAGAGTATGTTGCGATTTTTGTTAAAACATATATGTACCTTGCTATTTTTGTTACAACTTATTTGTAAGCTGCTATTTCTTATAAAAATGTAAGTACGTTGCTATTTCTATGAATAAATATAAGTACGCTTCTATTTCCGTTGAAAATCTAAACTATTAGAGAATTTCACTATCCAATCTACAACCCCCTACCCCCCCCCCCCCTATTGGAGCCCCCTCAACGTTTTATCGATTTTGTAAACTTCAAAAACAAGATTCTTTTCCTTCACTAAATCTGGCATATCCACTTGTATAAACCATGTTTAGCTCTATCTTTCCAACAAATTTTCATCATCCAGTGAGGCATCATCAACCATATGTTGGAGAAAGTTGGAAGTTTTAATGTCATTTATTGGCGTCCCTATAATCTTTTGTGCTCATGGTGACATTTTCTGTATTGGCTAGTGAGGCTTAGTTGACATCTTTATCCATGGTGGATCCTCATGGTGTTCTATTGACTTGCATAATTTTCTGAAATTAAGTTTGGTGTTTTATTGACTCCCTTCTCATTTTGAGAGTGGCTGCTGCTGGTGCTTTTTTTTTTTTTTCTGGATGATCGAGGCTTCAATGGACATTTCATTTCTTCATTGGTTTTGTTTGGTGCTTCCCCATGTGTGCACTGCTATTATCAGCATGATGGAGTTAAAGTTTCCAAACCTACATATTAGGGAGGAACCGGATAACAGAAATTACAAAGATACAAGAGCAATAAATTAATTAAGGCATTATAGCAAACACCTGGTGGACAATTAAAAATTGTTTTACATGAACTTGAAAAAATTTCATAATATACGTAGAAATCAATAGTTAAACATGAAATCCAGTGTTCCCCGGCTACGCTAGCTTTGGAGATCGATTTAAGAATGATTTTATTTTGTGAGAAAATTAGAATCTCGAGGAATAAGGGTCGAATGATTATTTCGTTTAGAACACGTGCAATTGATGGGGTGTTTGGTTAATCTTTTTGGGAGCCAAAAGTCCTTTTGGCAAAAGTTATAAAAAGTCAGGATTTCCTGACTTTTCCAAAAAGTCAGTTTTTCTTATATCAAAAATCCAAAAGTTGTTTTTAAAATGCTTTTACCAAACATCTTTTGTATTTTATCTTTTTCAAAAAAACCGTTGGGCTCTCAAAAATAAGCCAAACACCCTTGAGAACGAATTGTTTGTCTTCACCAATTTGTAAATGATATCGAACTCAAATATTTGTTACCTGTCACAGAAATTCAGAGAACTCGGAGGGGAAGAAGACCGAATTGAGAAGGATACATACCGTGCCATAGTGGAAAGAGTTAAGGATATATTAGTAACATCATATATAATTTTGAATTTTAAATAAGGTTTTTAATATTATATTAGTTTAATTTTAATTGAAAAATGAGTTTGGATATATAAGTAAATATTATAGTTTTGGAATGATATATAGGTAATTTTAAAATTTATAAGGATATTTACGTAAAATTTAGAAGAACATATATTAAAATTTCCCAAAAAGATATACCTAAAGATAAAAAAAAAAAAAAAACCAAGCAAGAGTCTGAATGTCTATTAAATAATTTAGAGCCGGCGAGGCGGTAGAACGGAAGTTTCGAGAAAGCGCCGGGCAAAGAGAGGTAAACGATGACGAACGCCGCGCAAATTCCGACGAGCTTCGGCCATGAACTTCGAGCATGTCTTCGTTGCCGCCTGGTGAAAACGTACGATCAGGTTCGCTACGCATTTCCCGTAACATCGCTGATCTAGTAGCCCTAAAATTCAAACTAGGGTTTTGTATTATCGATTTTGGTTTGTTTTGAGGTTAACCGTTTCTAGTTTGTAATTTTGTTGTGTGTGTGTGTATATGAGTTAGTTGTTTGGTGATTACTTTAGCCGTTTGGATGTTTTGAGTTGTAGTTTCGAGAATCAGGATGTGAAAACTGTAGTTTCTTCAAGATGGAGGAGGATCACGAACGTGTCGCTGATTGCACCACCCCTAATTTTACCGGGTAATGATTTACACCCTAAAAAAGCAATAGACTCCTGTGAATAACAGAAAATCATCATCATAGGTCGTCGAAAGGCTATACAGATTTTGTCTGTGACTGTGGATTTAGTTATTTGTTTTAGAACACGATACATGATATCTGTTTTGACTTGTGCAAACATCAGTTAATTGGGAAAGGATACCATAGCTTAGCTCACACAGACACAGATCCAATAAAGCAGATAATCTAGCAGTGTTTTGGATTGAGGCAAGATACACGGTTTCTTTATCTATTGGGAATGGGGTGGTGAAAAGATATAATGAAATGACACCATTCTTTGATTATGTTAAAATACTAGACTATAGGCTATATAGCTCTAGATGGAGTTTATCCTTCCTCCATGGTTTTTGTTACTAAATCAGTAAATGTGAATGTTCCCTTTTGCTGTAGGATTATCTCGGTAATGGATCCTGCCAGAAGTTGGGCTGCTAGGTGGCTTCGAATTGGTAAATAAATATCATTTATTGTCTCCAATCCATAGTCCATACACTTGTGTTAAACGGCATGAAGAAGAGTTTATTATGCTATCTCATAAGAAATTTTTTTTTATTTCTGGTTTGCAGGCAAATATGTTCCTGGTTGCTACACACTTGCAGTCTCAGAAGCCCTGTCGGAGGATCTGCAGGTTCTTGGCTTTTACCAAATTCAAAATATATTATATTATATATGTCACATGCAAATGTACATTCATTGATTTGTTTCTTATAGCATCCTACTTTCATTGTACTTTGAAAACTCTACTAACTACATTATTGCACTTCAAAAAATCAGCCTCATGAAAACGCAAATACAAAACAATTTTCATTGCTATAAATATAATTGGATGGAGTATTCAGTATAATGTTCTAATAAGAAAAAAAAAATTTGAAAGTACAATGCTATATTGAGCATAATTCATATAGGTTTTTTTTTTTTTTTTTTTTTTTTTTTTTTTTTTTTTTTGAAGGTAGGATGTTATGATGACAAAAAAATAAATGAAAGCATATAGCTATTTCTTGCTCTATGGTCCATACACACACATAACTATTTGGTTTTGTTTTTTTTCCAGGCTCTCTGTGAGGAAGAGCGGGTGCAATATCATCCACCAAAACGTGTATGAATATATATATTTCTATGTAAGACAGAATTCATAGTTGTAACTGTTTGGTATAAAAAACTAGAAGATTCCTTTAGGAGACTTACTTTTTGCTGTATGGGAGATTTTGATTTATTTAGATTCCGTCTTCTCCATATTTGTCTCTTCTTTTTTCATGTACAAATTTCTCAATGGGTTGGTTATGCCGTCCAAGAAAATCATCATTTTTTTTTTTTGGTGTTCTAGTAATGACAAATTTGTTGTATTTGGTTTTAAATACTTATAAAAATATTTAAATTAGACAAAAAATTACATAAATGGTCCTTGTGCTTGGCAAAACATACCAAGTTTGATCCTTGCGATGGATTTATTGCAAAGATGGTCTCTATGTTTGAAATTCTTTACACCAAGGGTTCTTATGACTTAACTCTGTTACATTTATTTATATTTTATTTTATTTTTTAATGGTTATAATTAAATGATAAAATTACATATATGGTATTTGTGGCTTACAAAAATTGCATAAATGGTCGTTTTTCCTCGTACCTGTCATTTTTCAACCGTTAGGAATATCATGTGTCTCACATGTGGGGGGTAGTTTGGCCTTTTCATTTTTGGCTGTCATTTAATGCTACTTAGACTTATTGTAATTAACCCTTAAACAAACACACCTTAAGAAGCCCTTTTTTGTCTCCACTCTATTTTGATTGCTATTAGAATACAACGAAGTACATATTCAAATCCTGGCACCACTCAGCCTTTGTGACCATGGAGGTTCGCTTACAATGATTCCAGAACATGAGACAAAGTCTCATGTTTACAACGGGGGATTAGTCGGTGCGCAAAAGCTGATTCGGAAACCCTCGTTAGGGAAGTTTCCTTTCATAAAAAAAAAAGAATACAACAACGTAAGGGAAATCCTTAATTCTTGCAATCTTGTTTATGAAATTAGGGTTTTGCTGTAGGCCTCGTACTTTGTACGTGGAATCTATGTGGTCCTCATATGATTTAATCGGGCATTGAAAAATATTATAGCAATATGTTGTTTTTATTTTATTTATTTATTTATTTATTTTGGGTATGTATACTGATCAAATTGGTGTGTTTTTATCAGATGGTTCCAATACTTTATTCACTTTAAAGATACATCATGGTGGGTTTTTTTTACCAAGTATCCAGGAAGAAAGTACATTGAATGAAGGCTGTCATACTTCGACTTTGTTGTCACTTATGTTTTTTGTGTTCATGATCTAAACGACATAATTCGAAGGATATGGTGTGTCGAGGACTCCAGAATGTACGACCAATACCATTATAGAATTCCTAATCTAAACTTAGATTTTGGATTGAAGGCTATAGGAAATGATCAAAGCGTCCTTTTTATGACTCAATACCACCCCCCCCCCCCATAGTTGTTAATTTGTATGTTAAACAAATCATAACTGGAGTTCCAACTTATTTCATGTCCCTCACCAAAGTTGTTATTGAGCAACTGGATGATGAACCTTCTCCCGAACTCAATAGGTTACGCCTAAGAAGAAGGAAACTGGTTCTTGTAGTAAAAAATTGGACATTAGTGTCCGACTCAATGAGTCATCTAATTCAGACACATAAAAGATAGGGTATATTTTTTCCCAATCCCTAGTTCCTTTTGCGAAGGAATGCATGTTAAGGAAACGTAATGAGAAGAGTGAAAATGAAAAGGATGAAGCCTATTATTTGCAGAAGATAAAGGAGCTTCGGAAAAAGAAAGCGTCAAATGCGAACCCGGCGTTGATTGTGTAGGAAGGAAGTGATAGGAAATGATCAAAGCGTCCTTTTTATGACTCAATACCCCCCCCCCCCCCCCCATAGTTCTTAATTTGTATGTTAAACATATCATAACTGGAGTTCCAACTTATTTCATGTCCCTCACCAAAGTTGTTATTGAGCAACTGGATGATGAACCTTCTCCCGAACTCAATAGGTTACGCCTAAGAAGAAGGAAACTGGTTCTTGTAGTAAAAAATTGGACATTAGTGTCCGACTCAATGAGTCATCTAATTCAGACACATAAAAGATAGGGTATATTTTTTCCCAATCCCTAGTTCCTTTTGCGAAGGAATGCATGTTAAGGAAACGTAATGAGAAGAGTGAAAATGAAAAGGATGAAGCCTATTATTTGCAGAAGATAAAGGAGCTTCGGAAAAAGAAAGCGTCAAATGCGAACCCGGCGTTGATTGTGTAGGAAGGAAGTGATGATAATGGAAGATTTGAGGTATGGTCTACAGACTCTGAGGATGATGAAGTCAGAAAACCCACACATGGCAGGTGCTTTGTTGCAAAGTCAAAATTGCAGGGATATGAAGGTAAATGTGTGATGGTTCAGAACGGAGCTTCGGAACAAAAGGGTTATGCTACTAATGGTGGTTGAGCTTCCGGAAGCTGTTTTGCTGCGAAGATCATTTCAGAGCAGGTGAAAGAATGCGAGAAGGTGGTTCATAAGGTGAAAGAATACTTTATCTCTTAATATTCCTGTCTCTCGCTATGATTCTGAATTAGACGATTTAAAATATATTGTTTCTAATTTTAGTGATAGTTTAAAACGAACTTGTCTTAGTAATTCTAACCTAACTGATCAACTTAACAGGGAAACATTTAATAGTGAAGAGAGAAGATTAAGAATAGAGGCTTTGGAGTTAGAGCTCACTAGATCACGTGATGATGCCATTTATCTCAAGAGACATAGTCGTGTACTTATGAAACAGAGGAATATTTTGTGTTTGATTGCTAAGTGTTTATATTTTAATATTACTCAATTGCATTTAGATTGTGAAATAAGGAAAGGTATGCACAAAATGATTTTACCCTTTCTTGAATTGAAAGAGGATGAAATTGATGCTGACTGTTATAAATGCGAATCAATTGTTTATTCCGAAGAAGTTTTTGATGCTCACAGGGTTGGACTTGAGAAAATAGAAGAATACATTCAGTCCAAATAACACAAAATGATGTTGAAAAAGATTTTAACTGAAAAAGATAAGGAATAAATCAAATTGACTTCCATACAGAAGTATGACTTATTATGCCAAAAGTTGAATTCGAAAAATACTCTTGATCCTGGGAATATTTCTGAGTTTGATGAAAGCAAAATGAGTTAGATTTCTGTAGAGGATGAAGTCGACTGTTCAGCTTTTGTACAAAATTTTGACGAACCTAAAAAAAATTTAATTTTTGAAAATTCAGTTGAATTTGTTAGAATTGTTGAAAATAAAAATTCAAAGGTTTTAAAAGAAAACGCAATAACTTTTCTAAAGGTCAAAACAGTTCCAAATCAAGTGATCGTAACAAAAAGACTAGACAAAACTAATACCTTTGAACTAACGTCCTTAGTTGACACTAATCATTGCAAAAGGCTATGACGAATTCTTCTGGTCCACGGCAATTGACAACGCGGATGAAACAAAAGGTCTTTCGGAATTGACTTCCTGGAAAACAAAATGGAAATATGTTTCTGAACCGTTGAACCGTGTAAACCATAGTTACGGAACAACTGGACCGAGGGGCACAAAAGATGTTCCCAGTGAAACATCTTCTGAACAACAAAAAACACAAATTAGAAAAGAGAAACCAAAAGCTAACATTCACAAATCAGCTGAAGAGTTGATTGCTAAAAAAAGAATCTTGAATGCTAGATATAGGAAGAATTTAAAAGAAAGAAAACGTTCTTGGGAGAATAAGAATCTCAATCAAGATTCTGTCAATACCGAACGATCTTCCAATCAAAAAGTGTTTTCTTCTCCTATTCCAAAACCAAAGCCAAATTTTTCTCCAAAGTCACCAATTTCGAAACCATTTGAAAAGCCAAAATCAAAGTGTTCTCCAAAAACACCATTTTCAAAACCTTTAAATAATTCAAAAGATATTAAGGGTAAAATCAAAGTTGTTTCGGAACCAGAGATCATTCTCAAGGAATACGAAGCTAACTTGAAAAGAGAAGAAAAAAAGTTTGTGAAGAAAATGGCTCCAAAACTCAAGGAAAATATTCAACGAAAATCTCCTTTTGCTGAAGTTAATCTTTGTGATCACAAAACCGAAGTTTTCATTATTGAAAAAGGGAAGAATCACGTTTTGAAAAGAAAATCTTTTTGGGTAGACAAAACTAACAAATTTTACCATCCAAAATAAATCCTCACAAGGACCCAAGATGGTTTGGGTTCCTAAATCTCTCTAATTTTTGCAGGTTATGCATGACGAACAGTACGATTCAAAATGGTATATCGACAACGGCTGTTCTCGTCACATGACTAGTAGAATGGAAGAATTAAGAGAGTTTAGATTGTTATCGGATGGCGGTAGAGTGAAGTTTGGAAATAACACTACTGGTGAAATTAAAGGCTATGTAATGATTACAAACGACTAATTCTCCATTCGAAAGGTAGCATACGTTGAGGGACTACAACACAATCTGATAAGTGTTTCGTAGTTGGTTATTGGTACAGGTTTAAAGGTATCGTTCGATGATGAAGGTTCAGAGAACATTGAAAAGAAATCTAAGGCAATACTTATGAAATCTAAAAGAAAAGTAGAGATGTATCCACTGAACTTGAATCCAATTACAAGAAAACCATCCATTTGCTTGCTTACAAAAGCATCTTTGGATGACAGTTGGCTATGGCATAGAAGGCTTTCCCGTCTGAACTTCAAGGATATTAACAAGCTAGTGATTGGTGATTTGGTATGTGGTCTACCTCTTCTGAAATTCGAGAAGGAACATTTGTGCACTGCATGTGAGCTCGGAAAGCAAAGTAAAAAAAGTCACTCTTCAATAATTAATACCAAGATTATTGAACCACTTGAATTGATGCATACTGATTTATGTCGACCATCTGCTATTGAAATCATCGGCAATAACAAGTACATTCTAGTTATTGTTGATAACTATTATAGATTTACGTGGGTGTTTTTTCTTAAACAGAAATACGAAGCAACGCAGAATCTGATAAGGCTTTATCGAGTAGGTCGAGCTTCAACTACGAAAGCCCGTTCGGAAAATACGCAGTGACAACGGTTCAGAATTCAAAAACCAAGTGTTTGAAGAATTCTTAACTGGAAAATAAATTGCTCACAATTTCTCATCTCCCTACACTCCACATCAGAATGGTGTCGTTGAAAGGCGAAACCGCTCTCTTTGCGAAGCTGCAAGGACGATGTTATCATTTGCGAATTTTCCACTCTAATTCTAGGCTGACGCTATCGCAACTGCTTGTTTCACACAGAACCGTTCCCTTATTAACAAAAGATTTCTCATTACTCCTTACGAAATCTTGAAATAGGAAACCGGATGTTAAATTCTTTCATGTGTTTGGCTCCAGGTGCTTAATATTCAATTCCAAAGAACGTCGGACCAAATTCAATGTGAAAGCTGACGAAGGAATATTTATGGGTTATTTTTTATCTTTAAAAGCATATAGGGTTCTGAACAAGAAATCAAGAAATATTGAAGAAACCTATTATGTCACCTTCGATGAGAACTACATGCAAAATTTTCAAAAAGAAGATTGTCAGTCCGGGGAAATCTTTCCGTTAACAAAATCCATGACGATTCCTCTCATGAACCTATATAAGAAATTTATGAATTTGTTTGATGAATCCAAAAAAGCCATTTATTCAGAATCGAAGGCAAAAGATAATAAGGAAGATGAATTGAAGAAAATCATTGACGAGGCTGCTAAAGATATTAGGTCAGAGCCACCAATTCCGAATGCTTCTAAATTCCACCTCAGCCACAACCTACTGGTGCTCCTATCGAGGGGGAGAGTTCTTCTTCCGACTCCAATGCTGATACACCTATTCAACGGTAGAATTCCAATCCAGGAGTAAATGATGATATGCCACTCCAAGGAGAGAATCCGATTCCAGATGACGGACCACATGCAAACTTCCAGGGGGAGAATGAAAACAATGATTCTGATGTACAATCGGAATTTAAGGAAGTTCTTCCTGAAATCAATCCAACATATGATTTGAACTATCCTCCCATGACAAAGTGGACCAAAGATCATCCAAAATCTCAAGTGATCGAAGACTCATCTTTCAGAGTTCTTACAAGGGCTCAACAAAAGAACAAACTGCATTATTTCAAAAATGAAAATTTGCATGTTTAATTCTTTCATTTCTAAAATTAAGCCTAAAATTTTGAAAATTGCTCTTGATCATGCGGATTGGGTGCAAGCAATGCAGGAAGAACTCAATGAATTTGAGCGTAATAAAGTATAGAGGTTAATTCCAACTGTGAAGGACTCATCAGTGGTCAGATTAAAATGGGTATTCCGGAATAAATTGGATAAGGAAGGAAACATGATTTGGAACAAGGCATGATTAGTTATGAAAGGTTACAGTCAGGAGGAAGGTATAGACTATGAAGAGACGTTCACACTGGTTGCATGGCTGGAATATGTTCGGATTTTCCTTGCATATGTCGCTCACAAAAATTTTGAAGTTTATCAAATGGATGTGAAGTGTGCGTTTCTAAATGGTGAACTTGAGGAGATGGTCTATGTGGAGCAGCCACCAGGTTTTGTTAATGAAAAATTTCCAAATCATTGTTATATTCTGGACAAGGATGTGTATGGTCTGAAACAAGCACCTCGTGTATGGTATGAAACCCTTACTCGATTTCTGAAACAATCAAAATTTAAACAAGGTTCAGGTGACCCAACCTTCATTCATAAGAAAGATGGTGACCATCTAATGATTGTTCAAATTTATGTTGATGACATCATTTTCGGATCCACAAATCCTAAATTAACACCTGTTTTCCGAAATTGATGGAAACTAAATTTGAAATGAGCTCAATGAGTCCTATTAACTTTTTCCTTGGTTTAAACATTAGACAGAGTTCCGAAGGCATTTTTATCAACCGAGAAGCCTACACGAAGACCTTGCTAGCAAAATTTGGTATGGTGGGTGATTCCAAGGTCAAGGTTCCTATGGCATTCGGAACAAAACTTACTCCATCCTTGGACAATCCAACAATAGATCTGATATTATTTCGGCAGATGATTGGATCATTAATGTAGTAACATCAAGTCAGACTGATATTATGTTTGCTGTATGTTATTGTGCAAGGTTTCAGGCGAATCCACATGAACCACGTATGATTGCTATGAAGAACACATTCTGATACCTTAAAAGGACAACCTCTCTCGAAATTTGGTATCCTTCAAACTCCGGGTTCTTTGTGCAAGCATATTCCGATGCTGACCTTGGTGGATGCGGTCTTGATAGTAAAAGTACAATTGGAGGATGTCAGTTTCTTGATGGCAAACTAGTTAGTTGGCAATCTAAGAAGCAAACATGTGTCTCTTTATTCACTGCTGAAGCTGAGTATATCGCAGCTACATCGTGCACTTCACAAGTAGTATGGATTCAAAATCAACTTAAGGATTATGGAATAAATATGAAGAGAATCCATATGTACTGTGATTTAGAAAATGCAATCAGAATCTTTCATAATCCAAAATGCAACACTCAAAGACGAAGCATATAGCACTGAGATATCATTTCATTATTGATCACGTTGATGATAGAAATGTTGAAGTCCATTCCGTTAGATCATCTAATCAACTGGCTGATATCTTCACAAAAGCCTTACCTGAAACAACGTTCAATTGAATCTTATAAGGACTTGGAATGATTGAAGCAAACTCAATTCCGAAATCCACTAGTTCGTAATCGGAATTTACTGTTCACGTTCCGATGTTCCGATCTTTAGAGTCTACCATTCATCAAAGGTTTCAGAATGAGTTGTATCCTTTGTACATTAAGTTATTTCCGACTGGTTCTAAACTTCAGAATTTTTCGGAAGTCACTGTTCATTTGTGCTTCCGAATCTTTATTTCAGTTTTTATTTCTTTTTCAGAAAATCCAAAATAACAAAAACATTTTCTTTGTTTTTGTTTTTATTTCTTTTTTAGAAAAAAATAAAAATAAGAAAAACATTTTCTTTGTTTTTTTTTATTTCTTTTTCAAAAACAAAAATCACAAAAATATTTTTATTTGTTTTTGCTTTATCTTTTTCGGAAAATTAAAAATACCAAAAATATTTTACTTTTGAGGAGCCAGGTACATATTCATTATTACCTCAATTCAGATTGATGGGGCAGGAATAATTTCGATTCTATGCACTAGCTAAGTGTCCCTAGAAGCATGTTGTTGCATGTTGACCCAAGCCTCTGAGACTTTATGTTTGAAGCATTAATCAAACTTTCACTCCAATTGTTTATTCCCAATTAGGCTATCTCTTCACATAAGTCATTGAGCTACCTTACTCTTCCCATATTTAGTTAAGAGTTGACTTCTTTGTCATTTGTTTATCGCAGAGGTACACATTCTTCTTCGGAACCAACCTCAATTTTCTCCATCACATTTGCTTTCATAATCGTAACCCTTGATACTGTCAGAAATTACCACTGAGATTTATGTTAGGGTGCAAAGTCATGCTTGGATGTGGTGTTTTAGGCTTTCCTCTTTGTATGTGTAAATGGGTTGAGTCTTTCCTATAAATAGGAAGTGAGTGACTCCCATTATGTAAGAGAGTCCGTTTGGAGTGTTAGACTAGAGAGAGAAATTGTATACAAACCCATTTGTATAATCTTTCTAGATCTAATAAGAGCTTACAAAGATTTATTTACTCCTTGTGTTCTTGATTTTACATGATGATTCACTAGATCTTTCTAATTCCGCACATGCCATTATAATCAACACCACTACAATTGGTATCAGAGCGGGTGTTATTGATTTGATCAAGAATTGATCCTTGATGGCTATTTTGATTTGGTGATTCTTCATGTTCTTATTGATCTTCGTGTTTTGAGAGTGTTTTGTGTTCTAGAAATCGAATTTTTCTTTGATTTGATCCATAATTTGACTTTCTCTTTCTAGAAAACCCATTTGAAAACACTTTCTCTCTCTAGAAATCTTCAAGTTTTTGTAATCATGGTGAATTTGCCATACAATTCTTGGATTGTGATCGTTGAAGGTATCAAATACAAAGTCAATAAAGATCAATATTATGGGTTAGTGTTAAACAATATGATATATTGGGAAACTATGGTTTCTTATGGAGGATTGAAGGACGATCAAGGAAGATTGAAATTTCAACCACTTTGTGAGATCAAATGGTTGTCTGATATTACATGGACCATAACATCACGTAGTAGTGATAAGATTGGAGAAGAAAAATATTTGTTCAAAAAGAAATACGTTTCTCTTATTGAAGACCCAAATGATATTCGTGCTCTTAAGGTAGTTGAAGTCCTTGACAATGGAGTTCAACGTGATGTTCTTGATGTTCAAGAAAAAGGAGTTCAAGTTGATTCTCATGATGAAAAAGTTTTTTGCTCGATTGGAGTTCAAACCGATGATATGGTGTGTTCTTGTGATTCGTTTGAAGGAATGATTCCGTATCGGAAGCCGGTGATCCAAGAAATTCACAAGTATCAAACTCCAAAAGATTTGATTCAAACTCAAAATGTTCATATTGTTGAAAGTGGGTTTGTTCATGAGATCAAGTCTTCAAGATGCAAAAAGATGAGAAAGAAAAAGAAGAAGAAGATGAATCAGAAGAATAAGCGGGTTTACTCACAAAAATTGTCATATGTTGTGAAGCCAAAATCCGTGAAGCAAATTTGGGTTCCAAAGCAACAATCTCCAAGTGTTGCATTGAATTTGAAGTCAAAACCCAAATGTGTTGGTGGTTCTTTTGAAGATGTTCTTGGATCGTTGAAGAACACGAAGAACGAGTTATACATCTCGCATGGTGGGTGGTACAATGTTCGATTTGGAGATTTTCTTATTCCGACAAAAGAACCAACATCTTCCAAATTTGATTCGTTCGTTGAAAATGGATCTCGATTCGTCAAAAAGGTATCACAAATTCTCAAATGGATTCCAAAACATCCATGATTTCTATTCGTATTGAGTGTTTTTCATTTTTGACCGATTTGACTCATTGGATCAAAACCGTTTCAATCCCATTGATGATCCAATAAATTTTTTTAGATCAATTCTAACTAAAAACAAAATCAAATTTGCGTCTACTGTTCATTGATCCAAAATTCATCTGATCCTCATCGTGAGCCCAAATCGCGATCATACTGTTTATCAATCTTTCAGCCCCAAATGTGTTTAATCCATTAAAATTGTGTGAGCCCATTCCGTTGAAGTAGTTAATTCAATAACCTTGTTGCTGATCTCGTTCTTACAACACACACATCTCGTACTTGTACCATCGATTCATCATCTTCATAATCAATTGTTCTTGAGTTCTTAATCTCGTTTTCTCATTTTTTTTCTGATCGATGTTGAATGCTAATCTGAAAACGAGTCTCGATTTCATATGATTTGGAATATATTGAAATCAATTTTTTTACAAGTTTAAGTGAAGTAATTGTCAAATTGGTTCTTGATTTTGATGAACTTGTACAAAGAACACATGAATGTGATGAAGAACAATCGGATAATCATGTTTTGATCCACAATTTGTTGTTTGAATCATCAATTTCTTGTTTGTTGATTGTTGACTTCGAAAAGTCAAACTGTGAAAAAGTCAAAGTCGAGATTTAAGAGATGAATCGATGAATTAGAGGCCGAAATTTGTTAATACAGGTTGTATTTGGGATGAGGATGTCGAAATCAAGTTAAATTTGGGTTTAATTTTAAAAGTGATTGGGATTGTGTTCTTGATGTCGAACACAGTGAGTTCGTTCATGTTTGCTTCTTGAACATGATTTGAAAATCAAATGGCTATTTGGATAAAAAAAGGCTTGATGTCGAACACGTTTTATTTGGAAGATGGAGCCTTGAGGTTCGAATCATGGTTTGTATGTCGATTTCTGTGTTTCAAAGGCTATGAAATCGAAGGGTTGAATGATTAAATATTAATTTGGAGTCGATGGATCTGTGATAGTTTTGGAATGAAATGGAAAGATTTTGGAGTCGACATTTGAAGAATTGAATGATTTTGATATGCTATTGGTTCGATAGTTGACTGGAACCAAAAGAAATTTTGATGTCGATTGTTGATTCTTCAAACATGATTTCGCATTTGGTTAACTGGTTTGAAGGCCAAGAATATTCGCATCTGGGTCTCAATTAATTTCGCATATGAGGTTATATGGATTGGGGTTAAAAATGCGAAGGTGATTAAGGTTGAAATTCAGTTAGCATTTGGTTAAATTGGGTTAAGATGCGAAGTATTCTCATCCATGGTTCGCATCCATGTTTCAGGAATGTGCGAAGTACTGTGAAGTATTTCACTGTATAACTTGAATTGGGGAAGAAAACAAATAGTTTCGAAGTTGGCCCCTTATATTTTCACGAAATGGCAAAATTTGCCCAGTTTCGCAAGTTTGAAGAAAATGCAGAAATTTTCAAAATGAGTACCTACAGTTTTGGATTTTTGGCAACAAATACCCAACTTCGCATATGGGTAATAAAAGCTGGGAAATTGCAGAATTTTCAGTTCTGGTCCTTGCAGTTTGTGCGAATTTACGCTTTATGCCCGATTTCGCAAATGGGCTAGAGTTTCGCATATTTGACTGTTTTTGGCGCAACGGGTCCCTGCAAGTTTCAGAAAGTGACAATTTCTACCCGATTTTTGAAAAATCTTGCAACTTTCACTCAAAAAGTCAAAAATTTTCATAAATTGGAAAATTTTTGTGGCTTTTTCGTGATTGTTTTTCCGTGCAAGATTTTTGGTGATTCATTTTTGGTACACATCAAGGGGGAGTATCGTGAAGACTATTCCTCGGGCGCTTCTCATCCTTAGTGGGTTTTATAATCATTTTTTGATTATAAAAATGGGGAGAATGATGGGTGTTCGAAGCTTCTCGGATTTGTCGAATATTCATTTGCGGATTTGAAGACCGGTGTTACTTCGAGGGGGAGTTTGGTCTTGATCGCGCTAGCTCGTTGGAGATTAAAGCCGGACATCCAATCCTAACTTTGAGGGGGAGAATGTTAGGGTGCAAAGTCATGCTTGGATGTGGTGTTTTAGGCTTTCCTCTTTGTATGTGTAAATGGGTTGAGTCTTTCCTATAAATAGGAAGTGAGTGACTCCCATTATGTAAGAGAGTCCATTTGGGGTGTTAGACTAGAGAGAGACATTGTATACAAACCCATTTGTATAATCTTTCTAGATCTAATAAGAGCTTACATAGATTTATTTACTCCTTGTGTTCTTGATTTTACATGATGATTCACTAGATCTTTCTAGTTCCGCACATGCCATCATAATCAACACCACTACAGTTTATGGTTACACAACATCTACGTTTATGATCTTGAGATCGCTATAACCACGATTTTGAGTGCGACCCAAATCCGAAGCACATTTCTGAATTGACGGTGAACAATTACATGTTCTAGCTATTTTCACCAAGGAATTGATGTCTTAAACCTTTTTGGTTTGTACCATTATAGTTTGAAATCTCATTTTTCTTTTTGAGTGATCTTAATGAAATGGTCTCAACCCAAGACATTTCTGCCCAATTAGATCCATTTTTTTGGGGATTTCCGTTTTATCTAGTCACTTACAAAATATTCAAAGCATACTTGTTCTTATGGCTACGCTGGTCAACAAGTACTTCATTCAGGTTTTCAGACTTATGTTGAGTTCGGAATCTGGTTGGAGCTTAAGCCACCCACAGGGTAAGCACTCTCGAGTCTCTCTTGACTCAGAAGGATTGGCGTCTGACTTATGATGAGTTGTCACTCTATCCCAGGCTACTTTTATGTATATGAGAACGTTAAACGACGACTTTCTCTCTCCACTCATCACATGACGTATATAAGGGTTTTCAATGATTTGTTTTCTTTCACCACTCACACAATTTTCAAAACCCTCCAAGCAAAAACCCTTTGTCTCTCTACTATTCATCGTCTTCCTCAAAGCTACAATGGCAGGATCATCTGAAACCACTTCATTCGCTGATCAATCAACATTTTTCGTCATGCTGAATGTCAAGCCAAGTCAAAATCTCATACTCGATCTTGACTCTTCTCGCTACCACGAAGCCCTAAGGCTGATGATTGAGTGCTTAAGGTTCTCGCCACTGGCTCAAGCTCTAACCATGGTAGAATCTGTTCCTCTGGTCCATATTTCTAAGGAGTATTCTTTTGCTACTTACATTCAAGCTGATGGAGTCATTACCTTTGATGTATCTTTTCACAAGACCTCGATCACCAAAGCCCGTTTTTGTCAAATTTTAGGTCTTGCTACATCTGAAGGACTTGTGGATCCAGAATCAATTTCCAGTATTGCACTCATCGAGATGTTTCACCAAATGGGATACAATGGCGATATATCCCTCTTGTCAAAGTTCAGGAAGTCCTTTCTTCCCCCAATGTGGAACGGGCTCTTTACTCTCTTGTTTAAGAGCTTTTTTGAAAGAGTTTTTTGGATCTGACAACGCGAGTAAGCTATTCTATACTATTATGTATGGTCTCTACTACGGAATCAATCTCGATTATGGTTCGATTTTATGGACTCAACTTATTCAGAGTACAACTTCTACCACTCGCAATATTGAGATCTCATGTGCTCGATTTTGGTCCTTAGTGGTCAAACAAGCACTAAACCACTACAAGGTTCAACTGATGATCGATTCGGTCGTAGCTACTATTCTGATTCTTCAGACTCCAACTTTTATGATGTATGATCCAAGAAAGTTCAACTTTGTTGGTTCTATTCCGGAAGCTATGTTGGGGAAAGTTCCTTTAGACAATGTGATTGTGAATGAGTATCGTAATCAGCCTACATCTGGTGTTCTTCCTATGTCAGATGAATTACGAAAGGCTATCGAGGATGAATACAAATCGAAAAGGGGAGGAAAGAGAAAAGAGAAAGCTACCCCTTCTAAAGTGGTGAAAACTCCTAAGAAGGTCAAAAAGTAGGCAAGGAAACCAAGATCTCCTTCTCTAATTGTTTAGGAAGATTCTGAATCCATGACTCTTACAGAAAACTGGGAGGAAGGTACTACTCATAATGAGGTAAAAGACACAACTGCAACTTTAGAACCAACTCGAACCGAACCAATTTCGAAGGTATCCACTCCACCTACTTCTTCTACTCCCTTTTCAGATTTCTCTCAAATGCACTCTCCACCATCCTCACCTATTCTTACTACCATTCCGATATCTTCTATTCCTCCATTGCCACCTATGAATTCTATTGAAATGTCACTTCTTCATATGTATGTTCCATTAACCACCACAATCTTCACTGATTCCACCCCTCCACCCACTTCATCCTTTTTCACTCCACCAGAAGTTCCTGTTACCAAGTCCGTTTCGGAGATGATACAAGCTTCAAGCATTAATGTCAATGTATCTGATACAAGGGCAGATGCCAATATTAATGTGTCTAAGGAACAGGCTGCATCTACAGCTTCTCCCACCTTCTATTCGAATCCTGATATTCTCTTCGGTTATGATCAAGAAAATTTTGCAGATTTTGTTTTCAGCCATTTCACCATCAACCAAACAAGTGATGATGATGAAGCCCCGATGACAAAATGGCAATTTAAACAGTTTAATGAAAACTTGGATTCTCTTTTGGAGTCTTTCAAATCTTCATCAAATTTGGAGTATATGATGACTACTCACAAGGCCATAGTGGAAATGCTAACCAAAGACAATGTTAAGGTCCTTGATGATCCTACGAAGGTGATTAAAGCTTCAGAAAAGTCAATTTCAGAATCGACCGCAAAAGTCAAAAAACTATATGAAGATGTGACTGCATTCATAAATGAGTTCCGAACCACCCATGATGCCAACACTGAATCTGCCAACAAAATGATTTAGGGATTTCGTCTTTCATTGAAAGCTGAGAAGGAAGCTCTATCTTTCATTCATACTGAAATAAAGGTAGCGAATGCCGAACTCACTTCCATAGTTGCCTCAAAAATAGAAAAATTACAGGCAGATTTGGCCACAGAAAATAATCTCATGGATAAACTGGCTGAAAAGATTGAGAAATCCAAAGTTCTTTCAGTGAATCTGCAATATGCTAACAAGCGTGTTGATGATTTGGAGTTTGAGAAGACAGTTGTTAAAAGTTGTGCTTCTGAAATCAATCAATATTTGCAATGGCTTGTGGAGACTCATGATTCTTTGTTTATAGTCTCTGTTCGAAAACAACTTTCGGAAAAACTTCAACCAGTCTTTGTGTAACATCTGGTTTCCCAGGTATGTTATTTCACTTATTTATTTGAGAGGTTTGCTGAGTGACTCGATGAGTTTGTGCCTCAACTCGTTGAGTAGAGTCGCATTCAGTGATGTGGATTAATGAGATGACTCAACGAGTCTATGAGCCGACTCGCCGAGTCAACGCTACTGAAGGAAACCCTAAATCCTCGGGTTTGTGACCTATTTAAGTACACTTATTGTTGGATTAGTGTCTAAGTCCATAACTATATTTGGTATGTACTTGACCCGACTTGGCATGGTCTATTTGGGTTGCATGACATCATGCATTTGGGTAGACTAAAATGAGAGAAATAACACTCAAGGTTTATTAATATATTATAAGTTCTAATATATTAATAAGATTATTTAATTAGTATTGATCAAGAATTAATTTAGAATTAATTAAGTGATCAAAAGGAGACTAATTAAATATATGAGTTGATTGTGTAAATCATCCATACTTGTATATTGGGCTAATGCTCCATGGATTATCAAGTTGGGCTAAAACCCATAGGATGCTCCATGGTGTTTATGAACCCATGGATCATGGAAATGGAAAACCATGACAATTAGGGTTTACATGGTGTAACCCTAATTGTGACACACTATATAAACAACTTATTCTTAGGGAAAATCAGAGACTATAAAGAATGGTGAGGGCTAGCGATTTCATGAAGTGTCTCATTTCTCTCAAGTTATTCTAAGTGCATTTGAAATTGTGTGAGCCATTTGAGGTGTCAACTTGAGGCACTAGGCTCTTAAGATCCATGGAATCAAGCTACATCAAAAGGTATGTCTTCTAACTTGCTTTATTACATATGAATCAATGTTTTGTATGCTAGTTAGGATAATACCTTGGAATATCATATTTGCATGTATAATAGAGAAAACATAGATCCAAGGTATTTAGGGTTGCATGTGCACTTAGGAGTGTTAGAATGCTCAAAACCCAACAGTGGTATCAGAGCCTAGGCTTGTTTTCATTTATACCTGATGCAACCTTGTTTTTCAAAACCAAAAACTGCCCATACCTGAAAACTCGACGAGTTCTGGCCAAAGAGTCACCGAGTTCATGAGTTAAGGTATGAACTCGATGAGTTCCTTGAGGAACTCGACGAGTTTGGCTTCCAGTTGGCAGATTTTTAATGTTTTTGGCTGAAATTGGTCTAGACTCATTACCTTAAACTGTTTTGGACTTATAAAACCTATTTTTGATGTGGTAATGATTATGGTAAACCAATTTCAAGGTTATTATCAAAATTTCAAGTTTATGTGTGTTTATGCAATTCTTGAAATTGTTGATAGGATTGTTCATACACTTATGAGTTTTGGTAGATCATAGGAATTATTTACAAAAGTGTTTGTTAGTAAATTCTTGATCTAAATTTGTTTTAATGGTGTCCATAATTTGTCCTCAAGTTATGGATTACCAAAAGTTTTTTGTGTTACCTTGATTTATGAGTTAATTTAGATTAATGAAAAAAATTATGTGTTAGTTGTTTTCAATCCAAATTGATCTAAAAGTAATTCATAAAATGTGTTTTTGTAACTTGTCCTCAAGTTATATGAAAAGTCACATTTATGAATCTTAAAACTCATAAAAGTGTCTTAGGTTACAAAAATGAAGAGTCCTTTTCTCATAAATAGTTTTATGGACTTCATAACTTGTCCTCAAGTTATGGATGTCCAAGAGTCTCTTCGTTAAAAGGTTTTTTTTTAAAACTTTAATTAAACTCATAAGTTATGAAAATCCAAGAGTTTTGAATAGTTTCAAAACTTGCCCTCAAGTTTTGGAATTTGTAAAGTTTTCTCCATGAATACTTTAGTTCCAAGTTTGCCCTTAGAATTTTAAAAGTTAAAATTCAACCCTTATACTTTATAGTATTATAAGTTAATAATATATATATATATATATATATATATATATAATATTAATAGTTAATAATTATATATATGTATAAGAATATAGTCAGTCTTACCGTTAGTAGGCCTCATTCACGAAGTCAGTCTATAAGGGGGGTATAAGGTTACTGCATATAAAATGGCAGTTTAATGGGTGTCCACTCTCACCCACCGCTTCCTTGACTGGTGGAGGGTCGTTAGCCGAACGGGTAGGACAAGGACTATAATTCTCCCTGCATTAAAAATATTAATGATAAATACTAAGTAACTAAACCTTTTATAAATTCTCAATCTTAGTTACTTAGAAAAATGTGAATTTGGTGCTAAACCATGAAATTACACATTGCACTTTGCTTAAGTCGTTAGTGGAGCGCGTGTGGGTAACCGACACACTAACCTAGATTTAACAAGGTAGGCAATGGGTAACTTAATGTTTATCATAGTATCGGTGGAGCGCGTGTGGTTAACCGGCACATCGATTGAGGGGTAAATATTAAGGGTACCAAGTATATTTGCATGGTTATTCACACCTTGTTTTGTGATCCTCGGTATCCCAGTCAAAAAATTTGAGAGGGCACAATCGAGATTAAAACATGCCATTGAGAAGTTTAATGAATCTCAAAAGACCTAGGTGTTTCAAATTCAATTAAAACCTAATAAATTATTTCGTTTTTCATGGTGGAAATTGGTGAATCGTCATTCACCTACCTTCAAATATTTTATTGCTTGGATTACGGCATCCCTCTTCCAAGTTATAAAATATTGTGTTGGGTCGTAGCCTTAATATTTCATATTGGGTGTTATATTAAGGACTTTAAATCAACCATCTTGAATATCTCCCATTGTAGATGTCTAGTTCAAACATCTATGATCTTCCATCTCTTGAAACTTCACCCCTCCAATTATTCTCCATAACCCACAAGTTCAAGGTCACTCAAGCCCTATTGGCAAGCAAGGTCTATGTGTGATCATATCTTGGAGATGAAGTCACATATTGACAAGCCGAGAGAGTTGGGTGTCAAAGTCTTGAGAAAGTTAGATGTTCAATCACTTTCTAAGTCACATAATGAGTTCCTTTGGGACTACTATGAAACAGACTATGACATGACCCTTAATGATCTTATCTATTTGCTTGGTGCTGCTGAATCAACAATGATTTGGAGTACCAGTAAAGGAAATTTGATTGGAAGACCGACTTCCCAAACTTCCATGGAGATTGACAATGGTAACTTTGGATATCCAGAAAAAGCTTTCTCTTCCCAATGGAAAGGGATCGGCCATAGTCAACTTGGTTGACCAAATGGTAAAGAGAAAGGCCAAGTCTGAGATAGTCCCATGTACCATTACCAAATAGTCCATATGTTTCTATTGCCAAAGAAAGGGCCATTGGTTGTGAAGCTGCCCTATTCACCTGAAAGATCATAAGGTTGATCAAGTCAAGAAGTTTGACTCTACTTCAGGCAAATCCACTATCTAACTCTATTAAGTTCCTATTTGAGATTCTTATACATGATGTGACTAGATCACATGTTGATGTTTTAAGTATCGAAGAAAAGAGGAAGCCTAAAGGAAGTATATGCTGATTCTGATCGCGAAGATGGATTTCGATCGCATGGTTCGGTGATCAGAATTTTGAGCTGTTGCTTAAGAGTTATGATATATTGCTTAGGAATAGATAACAACAGTATTTCATATGCATTGTAAGGATAAGTTTTTCCGCAAAGTTTTAAAATAAAAGAAAAAATGGTTTTAATTTTATTTATTTTAAAATATCCTTACAATGACATTTGTGAAAAATTGTTGCTTATATGATTCCAGTAATAGCAATATTGGAAAGTGGATTTGATTCTTTCATTTGTGGCAGTGTCTAAATATTCTAAATAAGGAAAGATTCTCATCACCAAAGTTTCAATTGGACCAAAACTTGGAATCATGAAATTTGTATAGTATGATGGATGAGAACTTTCATCTTTGGAAAATTAAGACTAATTCCTTGTTCACATGTATTGTGAGTCAAGTGAAGGACAAAGGGATCGGGTACACTTGGGTGTGCGCTGATCAAGTCCACCACTAAGACTATTCGTCACGATTTACTAAAGTTTAGTAAATATGGTTATGCTTACAAGTTTAAGTGTAATTCTGAAACATTGGAAAAGTTTCAATGTAAGGCAGAACGAATAAGAAGAATCAAATTTGGTAGGAAGATAAAAGTTTCTCAAATCTGAAAAGATGGGAAAGTACTTTAGTATCATGTTTTATGATCATCTTAATGATTGTGAGACCATATCACAATTCATCCTCTAAGGAAATCTTAGTGCATTCTTATGGCTAAGAAGAGGAGTCATGAATTGTTGAACTGGTTAAATCAAGAAGGTGATACATACTTCGTTCCAAAAAAGGTCTTAGAGTCATACTCCAAGATTGTAACTTGAGTGATACATCTTAAAGAAGGTTTATTAACACTTGTCAAATGTAAGAGTAAAATGTTTTCTACTCTTGTACATTTTAAATTGGTAAGTTGTGATGTTTTGGATAAAACAAAGACCAACTAAGGCCAATTGTGTGAAGTGTTTGTCTTGATAAAGAATCCACACTATCTCTTGAATATTTGGCAAGTAAGTCTTATATGTCAAGAGGACAGTGGGAGTCTAAAAGATCTTGAAAGAGTCTAATCAAGAATAAAAACCTGTAGTTTATCACTAGCACACAACTTGAGGTTTATAACCTATCGTGTTCACATATTCCTATTTCTGTGCCCATTCCAGTTAAAGTTGGCTTTGCATATGAGTTCTGAAAAGTTCTCAATTGGTTGCATAACAACTTGGAAGCAATGACAGGACCTTGTTCTGCCAGGTGGCACGAATTCAAGATTGCACAAGTTCAGTCCATATGAGTTTGGATTTGTCACTAACCTTGTCTTGTAATTATGGTTTTGACAAACTCTCATGGATAGGAACTCATACACCATAAAATCTAAGTGTCATAAGCTTTCTCTCCAATTCATGAAAATGATGGTGAGGAAACACTTTCGCTAAGTAGATTTTAAGTAGATAGCAATTGAGATATTTGCATTCTTAAATTCGTTAGTGGAGCGTGTGTGGTTAACCGACACACTAACATGGACTTGTTTGGAATGACAAAGGTCTAACAATTGAGACTATGATTATGGTATCCCTTTTCATAGTTTTGAAATTGTTTAGACATATGTATGCTATCTAAGGAAAGGTGTATGATTTTGATAAAGTTTTATCAAAGCATCTCGTATCAGAAATCTGAACTTTGGTAAGAAAGTCAATAAAGTAATGATGTGTAGAAGTCCCACTGATTTCTGAGTACATGTCAAAGCTAGTGGGAGCATAAGTGTTATGCTAATAATCTTCATGTTAGTGGGAGCATGATAATTTTGATAAGTGTTGCAAGTTTGCAATGTTAATTCTAGAAAAACAAAAGTTCAATTGGGAAAAGTTGTTTTGCCATAATTAAGGGAGAGGAAATTATACTTCATTTCAATTCTAAAAGCTTAGATTGAGGTTTTAATCATCTTTAGTCAAGGATATATATATATATATATATATATATATATATATATATATATATATGAATTTTATGTTGGAGTGGCACAACATAAGGAAATTCTATATATGGGTCCATTATTTGCGTTCTAAAATTCGATGATGATTATGACATCCCTTTTCATAATCTGAATTATGAGAACTTGGCAAATAGAAATAGAAATATTAAAGCAAAAAGATTGGTCTAGTATCATGTCTTTATATGAGACATCATGAATCGTGTCCCATATGCTTCTGATATAGGATCGATTGCATGTGCTATAATATTCATCCTTTCTAAATTTTACAAATGCTCAGGGTATTAAGAGGGGAAATGTCTAGAATTGGATACGACTAAAATGATTAAGCAATTGTCGAGGACAGTCTAAGGTTTACCTAAGATTGGTTGCTCAGGGACAGTTGGAAGTATAGTGTTAATTTTGGAAGGACCATATTGACGTATTCTGAAAAAGAGGTCACTCTTTTTCAGAAGTGATAGTCAAAATGGGAATATGGAAATGTTTCCATAGGTGGAAGTTATTTGTTCAATCTGTGTAAGATTAGAAAACTTAATGCAAGAAGGATGTTCAAAGCAATGTACTTTGAATTTGAGACTTTGTTTCCATGGAATGTTCTCCATTGGAATACTCTGTAATGACTATTGACAAGTCTTTGTGACTTTGTGCATAATCATTACAAGAGGATCAGTGCATATAAGTTTAATATCTAACAAATTTCGGTAAATGACATGAATTTGGAATTCTTGCATTTGCGGTAAGGATTTGGGACTATGTAATAAGAATCATTGGAATTATGTTCAATCAATCTATTTCACAAAGTAAAGATCATAGACAAACTTAGTGTGCATACTTGGTGTATGGCATAACTAATGCTTAGACAAACATAGTGTGCATACTTGGTGTATGGCATGACTAGTGTTTAGAAAACCTAGTGTACATGCTTGGAGCATGGGACAACTATTGTTTTTATTCAAGTATACAGTTGATAGTTTGAAACAGTATGCAATAAATAATGTGTAATCAATATGGTGATAAATAAAAGTTGTTTTATTTATATTCATAAGTTCTGAGACCATACTGGATTCGATTATTCTTGTGTTTCACTTTGCATGTTTTAACTTCCAGAATAACTAGGCCGTTCTTCCTGAATGAATAAGTTATTCAAACCATCCACAGTCTGTTATATGTTGGAAGTAGATATGAATCAAGACTATCATGAAGCTGGTTTGTAGATGTGCAAGGTAGTGGACATAGTAAGAGTTGCTACAACATTCATGAGTGCTCATAAGTTCTGAGTATTGGATTCAACCCACGCTCATTTGACTCACTTCATGGATTTTACCATGAGTGATCATGAGATGATAATATCTTATATTCTTCAAATCTAGAGATATAACTTGTTGCCTATGAGTTGGTTATACATTGATTGTACGAAAACGCATTGGTAACTCAATGTTATAAAACATGCCTTTGTGTATGATTTAACAAGTAGTAGAACAAGCATATGAGTCGAAGTTTATCCATTCCTTTTACCCTTAAAGGGAGAAAAGCGATATCTGTGGGCCCTTTGATGATTTAGTGATGACACCCCGAAGTGCTTGGTCAAGCCTGGACTGATTTGATTTGTTCAATTAGTTGGTCGTCATAAATCGGAAATCGGGATACAACAGATGGACAGAGAGAATGATTATAATCCATGTCTCAGTCCATATGATATCTAGAATGGACGAATATATGATCCCTTATCTAATGGACGTGTCATTGATTTGTTCAGAGTTCGACATCAGCTTTCAAGAGCTACGATTGCTAGTCGGGTTTTGAAGTCATACACAATAATAGTGTCACACCCCAAAACCGGAACGGCGGAAACGTTCTGGGGTGGATGACGTCATGTCAAGTATCATAACATATGCAATATAATAATCAAAGTACAACAACCATTGCATTAATAGTAATAGTTTTACATGGCTTACATTTCATAGAGACATTAAAGTAATACAAGTAATAATATAGGTGCAGCTTGGTACTAAATTGTCTTCATCAAAAGCTCCGGGGATGTACCTGTCTATTGCTGACCTGAGAATATAAGTTATTTGAAAGCGAGTATCAGCATTTTTACAAATGCTGGTGAGTTCATAAGTATTTAGTGTCATTTTACTCAAATAAATTTATAAAAAGTAGTAGTTTAGAATCAACGGTGTATTAGAGTCCTTTCCTGAAAATCCTATATTTTCTTAATTAAAAGCAGTCTTCTACCAAGACCCAATAGTGTTATGTTTTAAAGTGAATTTCCCTAAAATATTATGATTACCAAAATACGGTATTTGACTTTAAAGAAAGTAGAAGGATATCACAAGCAAAAACATTAGGGAAAATAACATATGCCTCAGCAGTGAAGACTGCTGACTAAGGCAAAAGAAATCACAGACTCCAGGAGAGTATCGAATGAACGACATGTCTGACTCAGTCTAACAAGAGGAGATACAGACCGCAGACATTATCAAATGAAAGATACAACTAGCAAGGTCCAAAACAATGAATACAGACCCCAGACAGTATCAAATGAAAGATACAGCTAGCAAGGTCTAAAACAGTGTAATTCTAAGAGTGTGTCTCCAGCATACAGTGTTAAACATCGTTACCTTAAGGCCATGGATTATAAGGTAAGCATGGAGATACTCGTAACCATACTAATCGACACTAGAGTACTTGACGCCCTGCAAGCGTCGGTGTAAGTATGACATTTGTCACCCCTTGGCTTGGTAGGCCGTGGACTGTAGCTAGTAGTTAGGGTGCGGGGGTGTCAATCCCGTATAGATCTATACACACAATGTCCGATCTCCCTACAAGAGACTCTAGTTACCAAATTGACGACGGAGAGATCCATGTCTTGAAGATGTATCTCGAACAGTGGATTCTGATGTAAGTGCTGGACTATTAGTAGAGACTCATAACTGAACCGATCGATGTAACCCTATATGTCTACACATGTATACTTAATATATAATTAATGATCAAACAACCTTCGGACGCATATCCGATCCCACCAGACCACATCGAAACGAGGAAAAGGAAATAGGGCGGACTAGCCTTCCTAAGTCCTTTAAACATTATTTATATAAATATACAGGTATAGGTATGCATTTAACGATGTGGAAGCATTTAAATAAGTATAAGCGTTAACAAAGTAGAAGTGTTGCACGAAGTAGAAGCATTTCTCGAAGTAAAAGTGTTAATAAAATATAAGCGTTTACGAAGTAGTAGCAGTAATAAAGTAGGAGCGGTTCGTGAAGTAGAAGCGGTAAATAAGTAGGAGCGTTTACGAAGTAGTAGTATTAACAAAGTAGGAGCGTTTAACCAGTATAAGCGTTTCACGAGGTAGGAGCGTATCACGAAGTAAAAGCATTAACAAAGTAGTAGCATTTAACTAAGTAGGAGCATTAACTAAGTAGAAGTATAATGAAGCAGTAGTTTCTAACAAAGTAGGGGTATAAAAACATGGAAGAAATCTTTGATGAAAACTTTGGAAAACCTTTATGCTTAAGAAAATCACGACTTGGTATTCTTTTGTAAAATAACTTTGAAAACCTTTAGAAATCCTTGAAGACCTTTCATAAGCAACTTTTTAATGAAACTTTGATAAAACATTCAGTGCGAGAGTCAATTTGAGGAAAGCTTTGAACAAGTAAAAACGTTTTAGAAAACCATTTACAATATCATACTTGGTAAAACAGTTAACAATGTAATAAATCCTTGTGCATGCGGGTTATCAATCACATGTGATTGATATGATAACTGGCATGTTTAACTTGTATTCCCCCCATAAAAACATGTAAAAACATTTAAAAGGTTAATTCAGGGGTATGAACTCACCTGTTGTAAGTGGATTGAATGAAGCTGCCAGTTGGGTGCTCGGTGTCAAGTAAAGACTTGAACACACTTAGTGACCTATTAACATATGATGACATATGTTTGATGGGTTTTGGTCCTAATAACATCCTATGTGCTCATACAAACCCTAATGCTTGGATCTAGGTTTCTCTATTGTACATGCAAGTTATCCAAGACTATAAACCCTAATTCTAGCATACAAGTAATCATATTAACATGAGAATGGGTTTAAGATATTACCTTGATTGTTATGTAGCAATAACAATCCAATTCCTCCTTGTATTGACTTTAGAAAGCTTAGAGTCACAAATGTCACTCCTCTAATGGTTCACAAACACCATAAGCAAGAGGATGAAGAGGAGAGAGGATGGAGGCTGCCCAAAAACGTCTACAAACCCTAGAGGAGTCTTCACCACGTTTTTGGGTCATAAGGGTCATATATATAGTGAGGCTATTAGGGTTATCTAACAAGGAAACCCTAATTTGGATGCTTAAGCCCTAAGCAACCCATGGACTCCTTTTCTTAAGGGCTTGGACGATTTCTCATGGGTTTCCCCATAGAATTCGTCCACTCCTTAATATAAAGCAATCCATGGCCCAAATTGCAATTATCTTATAATTACAATTCCAGTCCCTTAAGTTTAATTAATCTCTTTTAGTCACAAAACTAATTACCAATTAATTATTGACTAATATTAATTAAACATTATGATTTCTCCTTTAATATATTATTCTCATAATATATTAATAAATCATATTTAATCCTTTCTCTCTATAATTCATCCTATCAAGTTGCTTTGGTGAAGGCAACCCAAAAGGACCATGCACCATCGGGTTAAGTACATACCAAAATAGTTATGGACTTAGACACTAATCCAACAATGTTTACATACAATTAGTAAATATAATACTAATTAATCACGTATACGCATCCTAAAGTGCGGAAAACACTTTGATTAAGTGCTAGGGGTGTCCCGGGTAACATCTATGGGTATGTATGGCCTTGATACGGAGTTTACTCTTCAAGAGTAAACTCTTTATAGAGTTCACGGCCCTAAGACCAACTCCCCATGAGTTTATGGCCGTAAACTCATGGTGGGGGTGTTCTAGGATGCTAAATGGTCTTATCTCACTCATAGAATTAAGCTAGGACCAAATATAAGGCATATGAGTGGATTTAAGGCAACAAATGGACCATTTGAGGAGTTTACGGCCCTAAACAAGGAGTTTATGGCCGTAAGCTCCTATATGTATATTCGTTTGGTGTATTAGGGTCTTAAATGGTAGGAAATAAAGTTCTATGCATTTTTCCAAGTCAAATGAAGAAGTTAGGGCATCATTTGGGCACTTTTTGGGAGTTTACGGCCCATGGACCAATTCTATGGGGGGTTTATGACTGTAAACTCCTATTTCCTTGGTTTAATTGATGTTTAATGTCTTTACTACAATGGGGTTTGCTTTTAGACATTTTCCAAGGCCACAGGAGGTGTTTGAGGGCATTTCTAACACCTTAAAAGGTGTTCACGACCCTTGAAGAGGGGTTTACGGTCCAAGAGTGTTCTTGGGTAGTAAACTCATGTTTACTCTTCATATGGTAAGGTTTTGGCATTCTAAGCTCAAAGGTGTAAGTCCACAAGTCGTATCTAAGCCTTAGGGGTAATTTAGAGGGGTTTTGGGGCTTAAAAACCCCACTTAAGGGTGTTCACGGTCCAAGAGGGTTCTTGGGCTGTAAACACATAATCTTGCCCCTATTTGATGTCTTAAACACAAATTTGCATGATAACTAAGCTATACAACAAGTTAGGGTAGATTACTTACTTGTTTGGGGCTCGAAACGGGCGTTTTTAGCTCGAAAACAAGTTGTAGAGAGAGAGTGTAGAGAGAGAGAGAGTGAAAAGGGTGGAAATGAAGTTTACTCTCCCTTATATAGGGGCTTGAGTTGGGGATCAGTGGAAATCTACCCGATACTGCCACTAAACGGGGCTTTTGGTCGCACCCGATTAAGTGGTCGTATTTTGGCTTGGTTGAAACTAAAACTTTTCAAGGGATTAATGAGGGTGTTTCTAATTTGTTTCAACCCTTAAAAAGTCATTCTAAAAGTCCCAAATTAATTAACCAATCCAAAGGTTAACAGACAGTTTAATAAAGCGAGGCTTATTAACGGAATGAGGGGTTAAAAATGACGGAATATATTTTGGGTTGTTACAAATAGTTTTAGACTTATTCAAGTGGGAGACTGTTGGATTAATGTCTAAGTCCATAACTATATTTGGTATGTACTTGACCTGACTTGGCATGGTCCATTTGGGTTGCATGACATCATGCATTTGGGTAGACTAAAATAAGAGAAATAACACTTAAGGTTTATTAATATATTATAAGTTCTAATATATTAATAAGATTATTTAATTAGTATTGATCAAGAATTAATTTAGAATTAATTAAGTGATCAAAAGGAGACTAATTAAATATATGGGTTGATTGTGTAAATCATCCATACTTGTATAGTGGGCTAATGCTCAATGGATTATCAAGTTGGGCTAAAACCCAAAGGATGCTCCATGGTGTTTATGAACCCATGGATCATGGAAATGGAAAATCATGACAATTAAGGTTTACATGGTGTAACCCTAATTGTGACACACTATATAAGCATCTTATTCTTAGGGAAAATCGGCGACTATGAAGAATGGTGAGGGCTAGCCAATTTCATGAAGTGTCTCATTTCTCTCAAGTTATTCTAAGTGCATTTGATGCTGTGTGAACCGTTTGAGGTGTCACACGTGAGGCACTAGGCTCTTAAGCTCCATGAAATAAAGCTACATCAAAAGGTATGTCTTCTAACTTGCTTTATTACATATGAATAATTGTTTTGTATGCTAGTTAGGATAATACCTTGGAATATCATATTTGCATGTATAATAGAGAAAACATAGATCCAAGGTATTTAGGGTTGCATGTACACTTAGGAGTGTTAGAATGCTCAAAACCCAACACTTATAGCCTCCATTTCGTCTCACCAGTACCCTTGCACCCTTCAGAGAAACGCTAACGTCCATAGTGGGCTTGAGTGGTGAGCATAGCTAATCTTGTGACCTTTTTGGCTCATTTCTTTGAAGAGGAAAGATGGTTCATCTAGAGCAAGAAGGGAGGGCCAGTAGATCTGTTCTTCTTCATCTCAATCTTCAGATCAAGGTAAAAAGCTTTTCCTATTCTTGTAGAATGGTTAGACCTCATGCCCTTAAGATTTAGGGCTTGTCTGTGACAACCCTATATTTCGAGACAATATAAAGTAACACCAGTCCAACTTAGGTCAAAAATCTAACTCTTCTAAAAACATATTTGGGTTGAACAAATTAGTAGATATCGTAACTGATGGGTTTTGAGCATTCTAACACTTCCTAAGTGTACATGAAACCCTAATAAACCTTGGATCTATGTTTGTCTAAATACATGCAAAATTTGGTTTCCAGGGTTCATAATCCTATCTAGCATACATGGGAACTTTAATCCTAAAATGATAGCTAGAAATACATACCTTGTAGTTGATTTTGATTCCTTGAAACCTTGTGAGCCTAGCACCCCAAGTGTGATGCCTCAAATGCTTCACACAACACCAAATGCTTTTGGAATGACTTTAGAGAGGATGCACACACTCTAAAAATTGGCCTAGCCCTCACTTCTCTTTGTGTAGCCGATTTTGGTGGAGAACATGTTCTTTATATAGTGTTGACACATCTAGGGTTACACCATGTAAACCCTAATGTGTCATGGCTCTTCATTTCCATGACCCATGGGTTTGTAACTCCCATGGAGCATCCTATGGGTTTAAACCAACTTGATAATCCATGGAGCCTCTTAGCCCACTATACAAGTTATGGATGATTTACATAATCAACCCATATATTTAATTAGTTATCTTTTGATCACTTAATTAATTCTAAATTAATTCTTGATCAAACTAATTAAATATACTATTAATATATTAGAACTTATAATATATTAATAAACCACAAGTGTTATTTCTCTCATTTAGTCTATCCAATTGCATGGTGGCATGCAACCCAAATGGATCATGTCGGGTCGAGTCAAGTACATACCAGAAATAGTTATGGACTTAGACACCTTATCCAACAGTCTCGCACTTGGATAAGTCTAATAACTATAACTGAAATTATGACTTCAGGTACCGATCGACAATCGTAGCTCTTTCAAGGTCTCTCGAAACCAAGAAGATGATGATACGCCATTTAAGATAAGTGATCATATAATCCTCTGTTCTAGATATCAGCCGGACAAATACATGGAACAATGTCTTACTTATTGTCCAGCAGTTTGTTTCCTGATTTCCGATTTGTTTGACAAAGAACTTAATTGGACACATCAACTTAGTTCTGACTGGGCCCGACACATAGGTCCAAACAAAATCATCAAGGGTCCCATATATCAGCTTCTAATCTAAGAAGGAATAGATAAACTTCGACTCATATGTTTGCTCTACTACTTGTTGAATCATACACAAAGGCACGTTTTATAACATCGAGTTACCAATTTGTTTTCGTACAATCAATGCATAACCAACTCATAGGTAGCAAATCATATCTTTAGGTTTGAAGACTTATATGATATTACCATCTCACGATCACTCGAGATAAATTCCATGAAGTGATTCTAGTGAGCGTGGGTTGAGTCCAATGCTCAGAACTTATGAGCACTCATGATTGTTGTAGCCATGTCCAACAACTTAGACCTCTGCAACCAATCATGACAGTCTTGATTCATACCTACTTCTAACATATGCCCGACTGTGGAGGTTCGAATAATATGATATACCAAACATAATTATTATGGAAGTCAAAACATGCAAAAGAAATATAGTAAACGACCGACAAGAGATATCAACACTTTACTCATAAATAAAACACCTTTTATTCATCATTTAATGTCAATTACACTTTACAAATTTTAAGGTTATCTAACTACTAAATCTAATATCATCCTTCAGCCCTATGCTCCGAGCATGCTGGAGATGCTTAACCCGAGTCAGTACCTTCGTGAGGGGATCTGCTGGATTCTCATCCGATGATACCCTCTTTGCCACGAGGAGTCCTTCTTCTATTCAATGTCTGATGAAATGGTATTTTCTATCGACGTGTCTGGATCTCCAGTGATCCCTTGGTTCCTTGGCTAAGGCAACAACACTTTCACTATCACAGAAAATTTCCATTGGCTCCTTAATAGCTGTTACAACTCCAAGGTCTCCAATGAAGTTCTTCAGCCCTATCGCCTCCTTTGCTGCCTCGCTAGCTCCTATATACTCTGATTCGCAAGTTGAATCAGCCACTATCTCTTGCTTGGAACTCTTCCAAGAAATTGATCCTCCGTTTAAGGTAAAGACCCAGTCTGACTGAGAGCGGAAATTATCCTTATCAGTCTGGAAGCTAGCATCACTATACCCTACAACTCTCAAGTCATCACTCCCATCGAGGGTAAGGACCCAATCCTTAGTCCTCCATAGGTACTTGAGGATATTCTTTACCATAGTCCAGTGTACCTTACCAGGGTTCCCCTGATACCTGCTAACCATGCTCATAGCAGAAGCTACATCAGTTCGAGTACACGTCATAGCATACATGATCGATCCTACAGCTGAAGCATAAGGTATTTGACTCATTTCTGCTATCTCAGCCTCAGTACTAGGGCTTTGTGTCTTACTCAATCTGGCGTTACTCTGGATGCGTAACTCTCCTTTCTTGGAGTTCTGCATGCGGAATCTCTTCATCACCTTATCCAAGTAGGTACTCTGACTAAGTCCAATTAGTCTTTTACTCCGGTCTCTCAAGATCCTTATCCCTAGAATTTAGGCAGCTTCTCCTAGGTCCCTCATAGAGAAACACTTCCCAAGCCAGGACTTAACTTCCTGCAGAGTTGGGATGTCATTTCCTATGAGTAGTATGTCATCCACATACAATACCAAAAAGCTAACTATACTCCCACTAGCCTTGACATATACACAAGATTCATCTTCACTCCTAGAAAAGCCAAATTCTTTAACTTTCTCATCAAAGCAAAGATTCCATCTGCGAGGTGCTTGCTTTAACCCATAAATGGATTTCTCAAGCTTACACACTCTATTAGGGTACTCTGTATTGACAAAACCTTCTGGCTGACTCAAGTAAACATCTTCAGTCAACTTTCCATTAAGGAAAGCGGTTTTGACATCCATTTGCCAAATTTCATAGTCATGAAATACAGCTATAGCTAACATAACCCTAATAGACTTAATCTTGGCTACTGGAGAAAAGGTCTCGTCATAATCCACTCCAGGAGTTTGAGAGAAACCCTTTGCAACCAGTCGAGCCTTATAAGTGTGTACATTACCATCCATGTCGGTCTTCTTCTTGAAGATCCATTTGCACCCTACAGTCTTACGACCTGGTACATTGTCAACCATGTTCCAAACTTGATTGTCATACATGGATTGTATCTCGCTGTCCATTGCCTCTTTCCATTTGGCTGACTCGTGGCCTGCCATGACTTCCGCGTAACTGTTAGGTTCATCCGAACCTATTAGTGTCTCATCACTGATAAGTGTATCACCTTCCGCAGTAATATGGAATCCATAGTAATGCTTAGGTGCATTCTTAACCCTTATGGAACGCCTCAAAGGTACAGACTTGTCAATTGGCTCAACAGGAGTTTCCTCCTCAAGTTGAGTGCTAGGGTTTGAAGTTCCTTCACCACTTGACTCTTGAATTTCTTCAAGGTCAACTTTCCTCCCACTGTCTCTTAGGCTTATGAACTCACTCTCTCTCTCTCTCTCTCTCTCTCTCTCTCTCTCTCAAGAACGCCCTCCTAGCTACAAAGACCACATTTTCACTAGGTCTGTAGAAGAGGTAACCAAAGGATTGTTGTGGGTAGCCGATGAAAATTCACCTCTCACTTCGAGGTTCGAGCTTCTCATGAGTCTCGCATCTCACGAAATCCTCACAACCCCAAATCTTGATTTGGTCTAGTTTGGGTACTTTACCAGTCCACATCTCATGAGGAGTTTTGGCAACTTTCTTTGTAGGGACCAGATTAAGGATATGGGCGGCAGTCTCTAAGGCATACCCCCAAAATGAGATTGGTAGTGAAGCTCGACTCATCATGGAATGAACCATATCCAACAAGGCTCGATTACGCCTCTCAGCTACACCATTCAACTGCGGTGTCCTGGGAGGTGTCAATTGTGAGACAATCCCACATTCCCTAAGATAGTCGAGGAACTCTGAGCTAAGATACTTACCACCTCGATCGGATCGAAGCATCTTAATGTTCTTGCCCAATTGATTCTCGACTTCCTGGTTAAATTCTTTAAACCTTTCTAAAGTCTCTGATTTATGCTTGATTAAGTAGACATATCCATATCTACTGTAATCATCAGTAAAAGTCAAATAATAATGATTAGCATCCCTTGTGGCATGTTTGAAGGGTCCACACACATCCGTGTGTACAAGATCCAACAAACCCTCACCCCTCTCACAAGAACCTGTGAAGGGTGACTTTGTCATTTTTCCAAGTAAGCATGATTTGCAACTATCATCTGACTTTAGGTCAAATGACTCCAAGACTCCATCCTTTTGGAGTTGGCCTATGTGTTTCTTGCTTATATGTCCAAGACGACAATGCCATAATGATGCTTTATCCATTTTATTATCATTAACATAATCTATACACAATACATTATTTCCTAAGTTATCAACCATAGATACAGTTTCATACATGCCATCACAAGGCAATGCTTTAAAATAAAGAACATTATTAAAGAAAGCGTTAATCGAACCAACTTCATTATCAAATGAAAAGTTGAAACCTTGTTTATACAATGCATGAAAGGAAATAATATTTCTTGCCATTTCTGGCGAATAACAACACTTATTCAAATCTAAACTAAACCCACTACTTAGCGATAAAGTATAAACTCCAATCTTGGTGACAGGTAAAGCCTTCCTATTCCCCATGATTAAGTTTATTCTTCCATGCTCCACATTCTCACTTCTTCTTAGTCCCTGCAAATCAGAACATATATGAATACCGCAACCGGTATCAAGGACCCAAGAGTTAGAATGGGGCGAGTTATTAGATAAGATAGTGTAAATACCTACATGGTTGGGTTTAACTTTCCCATCCTTCACATCTTGCTAGTATTTTGGGCAGTTCTGCTTCCAATGTGATTTTTCATGGAAATAGAAGCATTAAACCTCTTTTGGGTCAGAAGAAGGAGTGACAAAACCTTTCTTGGTTCCATTTGAAGAAGAGCCATCAAGGGTCCTAGCCTTGGTACCCTTCGGATAGCTCTTACTCTTCTTCCCTCGACTTTTCCCGATTGCCAAAACCGGGGCGGAGTTTGGAGTAGGAGTGTTAACAACCGAATTACCCTTAAGACCTGTTTCTGCGGTGTTGAGGAGTCCCTAAAGTTTGCTGAGTGTGACCTCTTCCTTAATGATGTGATATGTCATGCGGAATTGATCATAGCACGATGGTAAGGAGTGCAAAATAATATCTATTGCAAGCTCCTCAGGGAAGTTCACATTAAGCTTCAGCAAACGATCCACATACCATTGCATTTTCTGCATGTGGCTCGTGACAGATTCCCCGTCCTTCATCATGGTTGTTATCATGGAGCAAATGATTTCATACCTCTCTTGTCGTGCACTTTGATGGTATCTTTCCACACAAGTTCATAAGGGTAAAGGATCCATTAGGATTAGAACAAGAAGCAACATTGTTTGAAGACATCTGAAAGAAGAGGACAAGATTGGTTTAGATATTAAGAGAGTCCTTAAGAAAACACCCATATGTAATATTAAGGCTAGGATCCAATCACAATATATTATAACTTAGAAGAGGTATACCGTAATCCAAGCTATAACATATTTGAAAGGTAGGTGAATGACGATTCACCAATTTCCACCATGAAAAACGAAATATAAATATTAGGATTTTAATTGGTTCTTAGAAATTCCTAGATTCTTTTGAGATTCAATGAACTTTTCAAAGGCATGTTTCAATCTCGAGTGTGCCTTCCAAGTTTTGTGACTGGGATACCGAGGATCACAAAACGAGGTGTGAAGTAACCATGCACCCTTTACCTACCTTGTTAAGTCCAAGTTAGTGTGCTAGTTAACCACACACACTCCACCAACGACTTAAACAAAGTGTAAAGTGTAATTTCATGGATTAGCACCTTATTCACATTTTTCCTAAAGTAACTAAGACTGGGAAATTAATAAAAGCATTTAGTTACTTTATAATATTCATATTACTTTTAATGAGATTTTATAAGTCCTTGTCTTACCCGTTCGGCTAACGACCCTCCACCGATCAAGGAAGCGGTGAGTGAGAGTGGACACCCATTAAGTTGCCATTTTATACGCAAGAACCTTATACCCCCTTATAGACCGACTTCATGAATGAGGCGTACTAGCGGTAAGACAACTTGATCTTATACATATATATATATATATATATATATATATATATATATATATATATTATTAACTTATAATATAAAGTATAAGGGTTGAATTTTAACTTTTAAAATTCTAAGGGTTGGAACTAAAGTTTATTAAGTGACTTTACATGTTCCAAAACTTGAGGGCAAGTTTTGTAACTTTACAAAACCTTCCATATTCATAACTTATGAGTTATTAAAATGAAGACTCTTCATTTTATAACTTATGTGTTTTTTAATGGCTTTTAACACAAAGAGACTTTTGGTTATCCATTAAAACACATAAAGATCATGAATTAATCATTTAAACAAGTAATTCCTATGTTCTATCAAAAATTCATAAGAACATGAACATTCATATCAAAATTTCAAGAATATATGAACACATATAATCATGAAAAATTGATATTAGCCATTGTAAATGGATTAGAACAACCATTACACCATCTAAAACAAGTTTTATAACACCAAAACAGTTTAGGGTAATGTTTCTAGTCCATTTCTAGCAACCAAGCTCCAAAATTGCTCACTGGGTGACAAACTCATCGAGTTCATCAAGGAACTCGTCGAGTTCATGCTATAACACACAAACTCGGTGAGTTTTTGGCCAGAACTCGTCGAGTTTTCTTTTCTGGACAGTTTTTGGCTTTTGAAAAACAAGTTTGCATCAAGTATTCAACAAACAAGCCTAGTCTCCGATACCACTGATGGGTTTTGAGCATTCTAACACGTCCTAAGTGTGCATGCAACCATAATAAACCTTGGATCTATGTTTGTCTAAATACATGCAAAATTTGGTTTCCAAGGTTCATAATCCTATCTAGCATACATGGGAACTTTAATCCTAAAAGGGTAGCTAAAAATACATACCTTGTAGTTGATTTTGATTCCTTGAAACCTTGTGAGCCTAGCACACCAAGTGTGATGCCTCAAATGCTTCACACAACACCAAATGATTTTGGAATGACTTTAGAGAGGATACACACACTCTATAAATCGGCCTAGCCCTCACTTATCTTTGTGTAGCCGATTTTGGTGGAGAACATGTTCTTTATATAGTGTTGACACATCTAGAGTTACACCATGTAAACCCTAATGTGTCATGGCTCTTCATTTCCATGACCCATGGGTTTGTAACTCCCATGGAGCATCCATGGAGCATCCTATGGGTTTAACCCAACTTGATAATCCATGGAGCCTCTTAGCCCACTATACAAGTTATGGATGATTTACATAATCAACTCATATATTTAATTAGTTATCTTTTGATCACTTAATTAATTGTAAATTAATTCTTGATCAAACTACTTAAATAATACTATTAATATATTAGAACTTATAATATATTAATAAACCACAAGTGTTATTTCTCTCATTTAGTCTATCCAATTGCATGGTGCCATGCAACCCAAATGGACCATGTCGGGTTGGGTCAAGTACATACCAAAAATAGTTATGGACTTAGACACCTTATCCAACAGTAACAAGGTTTTCAAAACATATAAAGAACACTAAAATCCGAGTTATAACGAAGAAGTTATGACCAATCGAAGATCCACAACAAAACCGGCAAACCACTGTTAAACGTAAAAACGCGAAGTTTCAATAAAACACTTTTTAGCCTTAGGTATCTAAACAAAAGTCGTAGCTTATGTTAAGATGTGAGCGCGCATAAAGAGAACGCCCAAATCTAACTTCGTATGAGGAAGTTATGATTTATCTAAGTTCCGACGTGGCAGTAGACAACTAAAAACTCAAAATAGTGATCGAGTGATTTGTGGCCAACACAACCTAAACGAGAATCAAAGATCTCGTCAATAGTAGCACAATGGTAAAAAGTCTGTCGAAAACGGACATCGGATGAAGAAGTTATGGTTTTTTAACGGACGTTTCGTGTCCCGGCCTTTTAAAAATAGATTATTAAAAATAAACCAAAACTAGCCGATAGAGTCTAAATGAAAGTAATAGAGTACAGTCGTACCTACGCGTGGATATAAAGAACGCAAAAAACAGAGCTCGTACGCAAAAGTTACGTAATTTAGAAGTTGGAAAAATCAGATTATGCCCCGCGTACCAGAGGATAGGAGCCTCGTCCCATCGGCCAACAGGCTCTCCCATCGGACAGAAGCCATCCCATCCGAAGTGCGTAAGCAATGACGTCCGCTACGCCCCGTGTAACCTCGTACGTCCAGCGTACCGAGGCGGTTCAGCCTCCTATATAAGGGGTGCGAGGGTTCCGGGCAAATTTTCTCTTTTCTTCCCTTTCGCATGTTTTTGCTCTGCGTTTAACCCCTCGAAGACATCCCGACATCCCGATTTTCATATCCAAGTTCGGAAGGAAGTTTTACGCTCCCGAGATTACCGAGATTCCCGAGAATCCTGAGAAATCAGCTTTCTCCAGACGAAGTTCTGCTCGGTTTTTGTCTCACCTTCTTCAAACTATCAGGTGAGTTCATACCCCTACAAACACACTTTAAATATGTTTTAAATGCTTTTTAAATACTTTTAAGGAGGGAATACAATTAAACACACGATTATTGTCGTATGAAAACATCTATCTTTTGCTATGCAATTCATACTATTGTTTTAACTATCATTTAAAGACGTTATCATGAAAGATATTTTACAAACACTTCTTTACCCTCTTGGGTTACAGTGCATTTTATAAATAAGAAAATATGTTTTATTTATAAGTATACATTCATCATATCAAGTATAAAACTATCATTCAAGATATTTTCATAGTATTACTCGTGAACTTATTGTTAGCAATCATGTGAGGCATATGGATTTGCTTAGTATCAAAGGAAGCCCTCATCTATAACAAGAATCTCCTAGAGGGAGAGCGCAAGTTTTTGTATAGATCTATACGGGAATGACAATCCCGCACCCTGACTGTTAGCTACAGTCCATCATTGGGGTGACAAATGTCGACATTGGTATTCCGTAGCATGGTTATGAGAGACTCGCAACACGGAAATAATAACTCATGAATAAAGTAATGCTCCTATCGAATACCTTTGTTTTTAACTGAATCATGCTTGGGGGTGAATAACTATACCATAGGGTATTATCAGTATGTTCAGAATTCAGGATAAATACTTGCTTAACTAGTTTTATTTAATTATAAAACTATGCATCGTAAATGTTTAGAATGGAATATTTGCTTACAGGTTACAGTCTTGGTTACTTAAGACTGCATCTCACTTATAGGAAAATATAGGATTTTCTTAGTTCAAATACATTCATTTTATACAACTACGGTTTTACAACATCATTCTTAAGAAAATATCAGATTTTCTGAAACCAAACGCGGACTTTACAAATGGCATACAATTACTCAAATAAACTTCTTGTGAATTCACCAACTTAAATGTTGACACTTTTTCTATGAAATAACTTGTATTCTTAGGAAATCATTAAACAGGGTTAGCAACTGATTTTGAAGACTTACGCCCATGCGTTAGTTTAATCTTTTGAACATCATAATGTAATTGATTTTTGCAAACATGTAATACTAAAATCATGTAAACTTTTCAATTATGTATATGATGGTTGTGCGTACTTTCTTTACTATTCATTTGTTATGATACTTTACATGTCGTCCTCCGCCCCCGAATGTTTCCGTCGATCTGGTTTGGGGGTGTGACATTGTATCATCTTGTTGTTGGGGCTTTGGATGCATCAAGCCCCTTTTCAAGTCTAGACTTCAGATCTGGACCTTGTTAGGTCCAGAGAGTCCAAAAGTTTAGAGCTTTAGTTTCTAGTTGAAGAGTTGTGTGCTTTGGAAGCATTAATGGAGTGACGATGGCATATAGAGCAAAGTATGCTATGCATGGCCATCAAGATCGAAAATTTACGTGACTTTTTGACATTTGGAGGCTATATCTAAGGGATGGGGCTGCAGATCTGCCCTCAGGTGCCTAAATATGGAACTCGATTGGGTAGACTCGCCGAGTCTATGAGATGACTCGACGAGTCGTGTCGGGTTTGTCCGGGCGTTCTTGACCCAGTGATAACTCGTCGAGTTGGGGGTTTAACTCGACGAGCCGAGTGAAACCTTAGCAAGACCTCTGAGGATACAAGTGGACTTGGCGAGTCACATGGTTGCACTCAGCGAGTCAGGTCAGCTTTGACTGTTGACTTGCATCGACTTCAGTTGACTTTAAGTATGGGTCAATTTTAAGTATTTGAGACCTTGGAGGGGTAAAATAGTCTTTTACCCATCCCTAGGGTTAGAAAAAGAAAAAGGGAGCCTGTGGTGTAATTAAGTAAGAGAGGGGTATTGATTAGAGATGCTTATTTAATATGTTAGGCGGAGGCTAGTTCGAGATTTCCGAGTACGTGTTTATTACTTTCTAGCTACGAGGTGAGTCTTCTCACTATACCTTACCTTGAGTGGTATTTATGTGTGACCGGAAGGTCTTATGTGCTTACTTGAGTTATGTATTTCTGTGTGATATATGCTATGTTATGACAAGACTGGAGGATCCAACACATTATGGGACTGGAGGGTCCCGACCACACCGGACAGGAGGGTCCAACGAGTCGTGGGGCCGGAGGGTTCCACTAAGACACATAGAACGGAGGGGCTTACAGTGTTATAGACTCGAGTGGCTAATGTGATGTGGTATTTTGGGGAACTCACTAAGTTTTTTGCTTACCGTGTTATGTGTTGTGTGTTTCAGGTAGTTCCGAGGATCGTGGGAAGGCACCAACATGATTGTACACACCCATCGAAGATTGTTTATGATTTAGAGGGTCCTGGAGTTTTTAAAAACTGTTTCTTTTAAACATGATTTTTTAGTAAAATGGCTTGTGACATTTTATGGTTTATTTATTAAAAATCAATGTGGTTGGAATTTAGAAATTTGTCAACAATTTTATGGCGTTACAAGTTGGTATCAAAGCCTTGGTTTGAGGGATTCGGATGCAACTCATTGTGTGCTTGAACTCAAACTGAGGATTTGAGAAGAGTTTTCGAAACAAAGGAAATTTTTTGCAAACGAGAATGAGTTTTAAGAGAAAATAAGTGGAAGTAGTGTGTACAATCAGTCAAAGCCCGAACGGTGATTTCCCAAAATACCCTTACCTTATGTTATACGATTTACATGAGATATGTATGAGATATTATGCATGCTAGAGAGTAGGCTAGGTATTTCATATTAGGACTAGAGTGACCTGATTTTTGATGCCTTAGCCTAGGGATTTCTGCTATCTGTGATTTGCTTTTAAGTATGAGCTGAGTAGGAGTATGTAGCAGAGATGACTTATGAGAGGTCTTTTGAGAAAGTAGCATGTGTAGTGTGACAACCCGAAATTTCCATTATGTACAAAATATATCACTTCAATAGAAGTTATAGCAGTCACAGTTAATTTTCAGACTTTTCGCGTAAGTTTGAGAAATTCAGGGTTTACACTTCAGGAAATATCAGGAGAGTGGGTGCACTAGGGTTTTGTGCAACACTATTATTCCAACACTCTATTATATTAGAGATCATTTCTGGAATAAAAATATTTTCTGCCAAAATATCTCAGGACTATAAATAGATTTCTGAACCAAATTTATTCATTATTCACTTTTCCAACTAGAGAAAAGCCATTTTCTCTCTCACGGATCTTCGGGTTTTTATACCAAAACATGAGTAACTCTTTCTAGTAGTGTTAGAATGCTTATTATGGGCTTATAACATGATTTAGATGGCTAAATCATTAGATCTAGGAGTTTACTCCCCAAGGTGTTCTTGGGCGGTAAACTCCCGAAACAAAGCCAAAACCGACCTTTGTGTTATACAACTGCTTTAGACTATTATGTATGTGTGTTAGGGACAAGAAAACATCCATAAATCACCCAAGTTTGGGAGTTCACGGCGCAAGAGTTGCATAGGCCGTAAACTCCCTTTTCAACCTCAAAATGGTGTCTTAAGGCCACTAAAGCTTTAAGGCTTTTTATCAAGACTAGTACCCATTTAATCTAACGCCTTAAACACATCAAAGAACACAAACAAATGAGAGTTTACGGCCCAGGTGTATCTTAGGCCGTAAACTCCATAGAAATGGACCAAAGGGTGTTTTTAAGACACCTAAAGCCCTAGACCTTTACATAGAATTGTTTCCCATTTAATCTAAGGCCTTAAACACATAAGAATCACTTATCAAAGTGAGTTTACGGCCAAGGCTTTGCTCTTGGGCCGTAAACATGAAAGGATGGCACCAAAGTGTGCCTAATGCCTTCATATGCTTGGAATAAAAGCCTAGAACCAATACCACATGTGCAAGAGACTTGAAAGCAGCAAAATCACCTCTTGAAGTGAGTTTACGGCCTTGGTAATACTCCTAGGCCGTAAACACCAAACAAAGGCACCAAAGTGTGCCTAGGGTCCTCATTAGCTTTAAACAATTGACTAGAACCTATCCTTCAAATGCATGAGGCTTGAAAACAACAAAAACAACACCCCAAGGGAGTTTACGGCCGTAAGCTCCAAGGGGAATGGCCTTGGGGCCGTAAACTCCTAAATGGAGTGTTTCTAGACCTTAAACCCCTTCAAGGATGGAACCACCAAGTTAGAATAATTCTAGATAGCATTTGGGACTTCAAAACACACAAATACCCCATGGTTGGGAGTTTACGGCCGTAAACTCAAGAGTTTACAATCGTAAACTCCATGTGTGTTAGTATATGAGGAGTAAACTCATATATGGGGTCCTTTGGAACCCAAAACACAAGTACCTTGTCCCACAATAGCTTAGATGCAATCCTTAGGGCTTAAAACACTTATATAAAGTGTTTATTATGTCTAGGATGTCTTAACATTATCAATTAGTCATTTGAGTCTAATTGAGTGCATATATGTGTGATTATATGTTCATTAGGATCGTAGTGTGTGTACAAGTCCTCGCTTGACACCTAGCCATCCTATACCGTCTAGTTCATTCCAATCACCAACTACAAGTGAGTTCATACCCCTTAATCAATGTTTTAAATGATTTTAAATGCTTTAATGGGGGGGGGGGGGGTGGGGAATACAAGTAGAAAACAATATGTTATTTAATCAATCTTATGTATTTTATAACTATGTTTTCACTCAGTAGATTTCACATATTTCAAAAAGTGACACATGAAGTGGTTTTCTGTCTTAAAATACCTTGATAACAAAAGTATTAGTTTTGAAATGTTTATTAAAATGACATCAAGTCATTCTTAATTATTGTTCAAAACTCCTAGATATCTTGCAAAACCATTATTTTACCTTCTTGAATCAAACTATACTTATGCGCATATGTTCATTTATATGTTAGAGATTATAGTTTTCATCCTTCGTTCAGTTTTCCCACACCCTGGTGTATCGAGGGTGCATAAATCTACTTGAACAACCACTTACTCTCTAGTTAATTATCATAGGGATAGTTAGAAGATATTAAACATTATTACTGCTACAAGGAATCACACAAGAGTCAGTTCATTCATGAGTCTATACTAATGCCTTACATGATACATGAGTACACGTACTTAGGATTACATGATACATGAATATGTTTACATATACTTACATGTTACATGAACACACTTACATGAATACCATACAGGAACACTTCTTCATAGGTGCATTATCCTGTATTTACTTACCTTGGATACTTGTACTTAGAACTAAGAGGATGATTTATTAGTACTTACTGTGTAAATTGTCTTTCCTATCCCGGTTCAATGGGATATTTCGGCGGGACTTACCATTCCGAATCCCACTGATTAACACCAGTGGTCGATGAACATCTACGTATGTCTAAGGTTGTCACTTATTTAGTAGTCAGTGATGGGACTAACCATCCCTCTGTCCAACCGTTGCAACAGTGGATGAGATGTGAATCTTCGGAGGATCATTAGGTTAACGCTGTTATGGGACTAACCCTCCCTTCACCCTGTTGCCGCTACAGAGGATGAGGGGACACTCTTCGGATGTCCGCAGGGTCTATCTTTCGCTTCGGCGATGTCGTGTTAATTCTGGTCACTCAGGGATAACACTTGCATGACTATATTTTCCTACCTTACTTTATTTTGTGATATATTCACATAAACGATGAGTTAGACTAAGCACTTTTAGTACTAGTCAATAGAAAGGAAAAACTATCATTTTACATAGTCATAAACAAAACATTCGGGTCTTGGTAGAAGACTACATTTCCATAAATAAAACATTCGGGTCTTGGTAGAAGACTACATTGCCATAAACAAAACATTCGGGTCTTGGTAGAAGACTACATCTCAAACTGATAGAAAATAAGGGATTTTCTAGGGTTTTTCATACTTACATCATCATTTTCATTTAAAGGTTTACATGGCCTTCATAACAGATTTTCATAAGCAAGAGAATGACACTTAAATACTTATGAATTCACCAGCTTTAAAGCGGATACTCGCTTTCAAAATAACTTGTATTCTCAGGTCATCAATAGACAGGTACGGAGGCCAGGTTTTGAGAAGACGGAGCAGACAAGTCTCGTCTTTTATTTTGATTGTATATTTTTGGTGTCTTACTACAATGAAAGAACACACGTGTATTAAAACTTTACTTATAATGCAATGGATGATGTTGTTGCTTGTTTATTATATTACACTATTGTGATACTGTACATGACGTCCTTCACCCCTGAACGTTTCCGCCGTTCGTGGTTTTGGGGTGTGACAGATTGGTATCAGAGCATTGTTTATAGTGAATTAAGTATATCAACCCATAAAAGATATACTAACTATAAATACATGGGATTAAAACACTCTGTCTAAGTGTTATACTTATAAATAATAAAATATACGTGTCACAACGACAATATCACAATTAACCCTGGGGTTATATGGTCAGTCTTGGGAATGGCATAGCCTGATCAACTATGCTGGTCCAAGGAGTGATTAGCATATACCCAAGAATGGTTGTGATGTGGCAACAAGTCTAAAAACTTACCAACACAACTATAAAGAAATACCATAGGGGTATTTGGTCTTACTGTAATTATCTTAGTCAGTTAGTCTATTTAGCTATTTCTTATAATCCCTTTTCTCGCGTAGATTAAAATGGCTGGATTTCACCACGGCGATCCGTACTTCCCGAACCAAGGCAATGCTGGCTGGCTAGAGGCAGAACCAGAAGATGATCACCCAATCCCTTTGGATGATCACCATGCTGAGGGTTTTTCCGATAGTTCTGACTCGGAGCCAGAAGTCAACAACCTACCCCCAGCTGCTCAAAACCCAAACCTGAACCCCCGTCCTGTGTTTCAAGGATCCACACCCTTGTGGGCCATTAACTTGACTGAATGGAGTCAAGAACAAGGTCAGCCCATTCCCTACAATGGCGACCGAAGTTTCTACAACCTCACTGAAGGAGGTTCTGCTGATAGAGTCCTACCAATCATGGTGCATAGGATTTCTCGGAACACGATAATGGCTCAAGCGACTATCAATCAAGTTTTAGAAGTTGACGCCAACTCTGGTGTTAACACTATCCACATTCGCCAACTAGAGTCTGCTCATGAAAGGACTCTAGTCCGCAATGCAAATCTGCACAGGGAACTTGCTGAAACCTGAGCTGAAGTTAGAGAACTTCGAGCTCAGCAAGCAAGGTCGGACAGGTGTATTAGGGACATTGAACGTCTACTGTCGGGATCGAGGACTCATGCTAGCAGTTCTCGTCACCGATAGAATATCGTCAACTCATCTTTTGGATATAACCTAGTTTATGTAAAACTTTGGTCTAATTCCCTATCTGTATAAACCTTAGACCTGTTAGGTCTTGATCTAGTCTTAATTTTATCAAAATTTTCCATCTTGGTTGTTGTAAGGCCTACTTCTAGGCCATTTTTCCCGAACTTGTTACATCTGTAATTCCAGTATTATTGACAGATATCTAATCTTATGAAAATTATTATCCAACTGCTATCTTCTTCATTTAGTCATACTATTCTTTCTGTTGTTGGACTATGGGGATTTAGTCCATGAGATACATTCATTTATCATTTATTCTTATCCATGTCGTCATCTTTTAAACGTATAGTTAAAGATGCCGCCACGCAGGAATCCAAGGCGAAACCCAAACAACGAAGCACCAATACCACCACCTCCACCACCACCTGTACCTCTTCAGCCACCAAATCCTTTTGATGCCAATATGTTCCATGCAACTTTCACAGCAGCAGTTGCAGCTGCTGTGTCAGCAATCATCGCTCCTGCCCCTAGTGGATCAGGAACAGGTGCACCACCCTCGAACCACGGCAAAAGCCATGGACAACCTTGGGAATGCACCTACAAGGACTTCACTAACGGCAAACCCCGCAACTTCAATGGAACTGGGGGTGTTATGGTGTTGAGACAATGGATTGAAAAGATGGAATCCGTCTTTGAACTCTGTGCTTGCCAGGAGGGCATCAAGGTCAAGTTTGCAACTTGTACCTTCTCTGACAGAGCACTAACATGGTGGAACAGCCATGTTAACTATCTAACTTTGGTGGTGGCGTATTCCATCGGCTGGGAAAAGTTGAAAGACATGCTGATGAAAGAATACTGTCCTCGAGGCGAAGTACAAAAACTCGAGCAAGAATTCTGGGGTCTACAAATGGTTGGATCCGACATCACGACCTACACAAATAGGTTCTGTGATCTGGCAAACTTATGCCCTGACATGGTTTCTCTCCAGAGCAAAAAGATAGAGAGATATATCTGGGGACTGTCGCCCCAGATCCAGTCAAGTGTGATCGCTTCCAGGCCTATTACCTTCGATAGCGCCAAGGAACTGGCACAATCTCTCATCGATCACCGGAAACCTCAGAACACATCAACCCCTACACCTGTACCACAAAAGTCCAATCCCGACCACAACAGGAAGGGGTGGAATAAGAGGAAAAGAGGGGCTTCGCAAGGGTCCTCCAAGAAACAACAACTTGTGGCGATCAATGCTGCCACAGTTACTCCCATTGCCCCTGCGAACCCCTTACCAGCAAAAACATATGTTGGGACTCTCCCGAAGTGCACCAAGTGCAACTTCCACCATCACGGACCTTGCAAGGAGATGCAGTGCTCTAACTGCAACAGGAAGGGACACACAGTCCGTTTCTGCAAGACTCCAACAGCTCAAGCTGCCCAGGTTCCTAACGCCGGTATGGGCCAAGCTTGCTACGGTTGTGGCGAAGTGGGCCACTACAAGAGGAACTGCCCTAAAGCAGGGATGGCTAGAGGAGTGGGAAGAGTTATGGCCATAGGCCACGAGGAAGCAGTAGCTGATCCTATGATAGTTACTGGTACGTTCCTCCTCGATAACTCATATGCTTGCATACTTTTCGATACTGGAGCCGAGAAAAGATTTGTAAGTCACAAATTTGCACACCTGCTTAAACAAAAACCATGTGAATTAGATAATTCATTCACAATAGAAATGGCTAACGGGAAAACAGAGAGTACAAACTGCATATACGTAGGTTGTACCTTAACTTTAGATGGCCATACTTTCAAGATAGATCTCATGCCAGTCACAATTAAATGTTTCGACGTTATCATCGGTATGGATTGGTTGAGTCTTCTTCGTGCCGACATTATGTACTTCGAAAAAGCAGTTCGTCTTAACCTTCCTAACAACGAAACTTTAATTATCTACGGCGACAAACCTAGTACGAGCCTTCGCATCATTTCATGCATTCAAGCCCAGAAGTGCTTGCGGAAGGAGTACCATGCATTTCTCGCACACGTTGTCGATACCAGTCAAGAACTGAAAGACATCCAGAAAATCCCAGAAGTACGCGACTTTCCCAACATATTCCCATAAGAACTTCCCGGTTTACCACCGCAGCACCAAGTCGAGTTCAGAATCGACTTAGTGCCAGGGGCTACCCCCGTAGCCAAATCTCCTTATCGTCTGGCACCGGCTGAAATGCAGGAACTTTCCAGTCAACTTAACGAACTTCTCAAGAAGGGATTCATTCGACCCAGCTTCTCACCATGGGGAGCACCGGTCTTGTTCGTCAAGAAGAAAGATGGATCGTTTCGCATGTGCATCGACTATAGAGAACTCAACAAACTTACCATTAAAAATCGTTATCCCTTGCCCCGCATTGACGATTTGTTTGATCAACTTCAAGGAGCCAACTACTTCTCGAAGATAGATCTGCGATCCGGATATCACCAACTACGAGTGTTAGAGGAGGATGTTCCCAAGACAGCCTTCCGAACTCGTTATGGGCACTACGAGTTTGTAGTGATGCCATTCGGATTAACTAACGCGCCCGTAGTATTCATGGATCTGATGAATAAGGTGTGTCGCCCTTACTTGGATCAGTTCGTTATCGTCTTGATTGATGACATACTCATCTACTCTCGAAGTAAGGAGGAACATAGTCAACATCTCTGTAAAATCTTAGAAACATTGCGATCGGAGAAGCTCTACGCGAAGTTCTCCAAGTGCGAATTTTGGATTCGGCGAGTCGAATTTTTGGGCCATGTGGTTAGTGAAGAAGGTATACACGTGGACCCTTCCAAAATTAAGGCCATCGAGAACTGGTCAGCACCAAAGACACCTACTGAAATTCGTCAATTTCTAGGTCTAGCTGGCTACTATCGCAGGTTCATCCAGAACTTCTCCAGCATAGCAAAACCTCTTACAACCCTGACCCAGAAAGGCGTGGCCTTTGATTGGGAAGAGAAACAGGAAAGAGCGTTCCAAACGCTCAAACGAGCCTTGTGCACCGCCCCGATACTATCCCTTCCCGAAGGGATAGAAGACTTCATTGTCTATTGCGATGCATCCAATCAAGGACTCGGATGTGTTCTGATGCAGCGAGGTAAAGTCATCGCCTATGCCTTGAGATAGCTGAAGACACATGAGGTTAACTACACAACCCACGATCTTGAACTAGGAGCGGTTGTGTTTGCTCTGAAGATCTGGCGACATTACCTGTACGGTACAAAAAGCACGATCTTTACAGACCATAAGAGTCTACAACACATTTTCGACCAGAAAGAGCTCAACATGAGACAACGACGGTGGGTCAAGCTACTTAGTGATTACGAGTGAAAAATTCGTTATCATCCGGGTAAAGCCAATGTAGTAGCCGACGCCCTAAGTCGGAAAGAATATACTGGTCGTAGGGTCAAATCTTTGAGTCTAACCATCCATTCACACTTGTCCACGCAAATAAAGGAGGCTCAGCTCGACGCTTTGAAACCTGACAATGTGGCTGGTGAATCCCTTAGAGGGATGGATAAGAACTTGGAAGTCAAGGGTGGCGGAGCCTTATACCTCATGGATCGGATCTGGACACCAAAACATGGTGGCTTCAGAGACTTGGTCATGACGGAAGCTCACAACACTCGTTATTCCATCCACCCGGGTTCAGATAAGATGTATCTGGATCTTAAAAAGTTATACTGGTGGCCTAACATGAAAGCATATATTGCTACCTTCGTGAGTAAATGCCTTACTTGCGCAAAGGTCAAGGTCGAATACCAGAAACCCTCCGGTCTTCTACAACAACCGGAGATACCAGAATGGAAGTGGGACCGGATCACTATGGACTTCATAACCAAGTTCCCCAAGACGAAGGGTGGACTTGATTCCATATGGGTCATCGTCGATAGACTGACCAAGTCTGCACACTTCCTACCGATCAAAGAAACAGACAAGATGGAGAAACTTACCAGAACTTACATTAGGGAGATTGTAAGGCTGCACGGTGTTCCTTTATCTATCATCTCAGACCGAGATAGTAGATTCACTTCGAGGTTCTGGCAGTCATTACAAAATTCCCTAGGAACTAGGCTGGACATGAGTACAACCTACCATCCACAGACCGACGGGCAAAGTGAGAGAACTATCCAAACCTTAGAAGATATGTTGCGTGCTTGTGTGATTGACTTTGGAAAAGCTTGGGATACCCATTTACCCCTTGTTGAATTTTCCTACAACAAAAGTTATCATACGAGCATAAAGGCAGCTCCATTCGAGGCCCTCTATGGCCGAAAGTGCAGATCCCCTCTGTGTTGGGCTGAAGTGGGTGATACCCAGTTAGCTAAGGGACGAGTTCCCGAAAGCACTCTCACGGGTCCGGAGATAATTCGGGAAACGACAGAGAAGATCGTTCAAATTCGTGAACGATTGAAAGCCTCTAGAGACCGATAGAAAAGCTACGCTGACAAGCGTAGGAAACCATTGGAGTTCCAGGTGGGCGACCGAGTCCTACTGAAGGTCTCACCCTGGAAGGGCTTGATACGCTTTGGAAAGCGTGGGAAGCTCAATCCAAGATACATAGGGCCTTTCGAGATTCTCGCGAGAATCGGCCCTGTAGCTTACAAGCTCAATCTACCGCACGAACTCAGTAACGTACATCCTACCTTCCACGTGCCAAACTTGAAAAAGTGTCTATCCGACGAGACTTTTGTTATTCCACTCGACGAGATCGAGATCAACGAGAGCCTCAACTTCGTGGAGGAACCAGTAGAGATCATGGACCGAGAGGTCAAGCAAACAAAGCAGAGCCGTATCCCGATAGTGAAGGTGCACTGGAACGCAAAGCGTGGACCGAAATTCACTTGGGAACGTGAGGATCAGATGAAACTGAAATACCCTCACCTTTTCGCTTAGTTATTTGTAACTTCTTATTTTCTTAAATTCTAATTTCGGGACGAAATTCCTTCTAACAGGGGGATGATGTGACAACCCGAAATTTCCATTCTGTACAAACTATATCACTTCAATAGAAGTTATAGCAGTCACAGTTAATTTTCAGACTTTTCGCGTAAGTTTGAGTAATTCAGGGTTTACACTTCAGGAAATATCAGGAGAGTGGGTGCACTAGGGTTTTGTGCAACACTATTATTCCAACACTCTATTATATTAGAGATCATTTCTGGAATAAAAATATTTTCTGCCAAAATATCTCAGGACTATAAATAGATTTCTGAACCAAATTTATTCATTATTCACTTTTCCAACTAGAGAAAAGCCATTTTCTCTCTCACGGATCTTCGGGTTTTTATACCAAAACATGAGTAACTCTTTCTAGTAGTGTTAGAATGCTTATTATGTGCTTATAACATGATTTAGATGGCTAAATCATTAGATCTAGGAGTTTACTCTCCAGTTAATTATCATAGGGAGAGTTAGAAGATATCAAACATTATTACTGCTACAAGGAATCACACAAGAGTCAGTTCATTCATGAGTCTATACTAATGCCTTACATGATACATGAGTACATGTACTTAGGATTACATGATACATGAATATGTTTACATATACTTACCTATTACATGAACACACTTACATGAATACCATACAGGAACACTTCTTCATAGGTGCATTATCCTGTATTTACTTACCTTGGATACTTGTACTTAGAACTAAGAGGATGATTTATTAGTACTTACTGTGTAAATTGTCTTTCCTATCCCGGTTCAATGGGATATTTCGGCAGGACTTACCATTCCGAATCCCACTGATTAGCACCAGTGGTCGATGAACATCTACAGATGTCTAAGGTTGTCACTTATTTAGTAGTCAGTGATGGGACTAACCATCCCTCTGTCCAACTGTTGCAACAGTGGATGAGATGTGAATCTTCGGAGGATCATTAGGTTAACGCTGTTATGGGACTAACCCTCCCTCCACCCTGCTGCCGCTACAGAGGATGAGGGGACACTCTTTGGATGTCCACAGGGTCTATCTTTCGCTTTGGCGATGTCGTGTTAATTCCTGTCACTCAGGGATAACACTTGCATGATTATATTTTCCTACCTTACTTTATTTTGTGATATATTCACATAAACGATGAGTTAGACTAAGCACTTTTAGTACTAGTCAATAGAAAGGAAAAACTATCATTTTGCATAGTCATAAACAAAACATTTGGGTCTTGGTAGAAGACTACATTGCCATAAATAAAACATTCGGGTCTTGGTAGAAGACTACATTGCCATAAACAAAACATTCGGGTCTTGGTAGAAGACTACATTTCCATAAACAAAACATTCGGGTCTTGGTAGAAGACTACATCTCAAACTGATAGAAAATAAGGGATTTTCTTGGGTTTTTCATACTTACATCATCATTTTCATTTAAAGGTTTACATGGCCTTCATAACAGATTTTCATAAGCAAGACAATGACACTTAAATACTTATGAATTCACCAGCTTTAAAGCTGATACTCACTTTCAAAATAATTTGTATTCTTAGGTCATCAGTAGACAGGTACGGAGGCTAGGTTTTGAGAAGACGGAGCAGACACGTCTCGTCTTTTATTTTGATTGTATATTTTTGGTGTCTTACTACAATGAAAGAACACACATGTATTAAAACTTTACTTATAATGCAATGGATGATGTTGTTGCTTGTTTATTATATTACACTGTTGTGATACTGTACATGACGTCCTCCACCCCTGAACGTTTCCGTCGTTCGTGGTTTTGGGGTGTGACATGTAGTGAGATATAGAGCATTTGAAATCTGGGATCATAGGAGGAGGGCTTGGGGTGAATACTGATGTAGTGTGGAAGGTAGTATTGGGCCCCTACTACTGAAAGTACCAGATTGGTGAACAGTCCAAGTAATAATCCTTAAGATGCTAAGGATCGAGTAGAGGTGTGTGATCGAGTGTTAGTATGCTCGAGCGAGTCTCTGATTATTCTGTGTTGTGTTTCAGAGACATCATGGTGGGTACGCGCCACAACCCCAAGAGAAATGGAGCTAGTGATGATGAGATTCGCCGGATGATTCACGAGGAGGTGGTCGCAGCCATCCGAGAGGCTATCTCGGAGATGTCTGGGTCTATTAAGACCACCCTGATCGAGACATTTGATGAGCATTATGCTGCTGTCACCGAGGCGGCTGCTGCTGCAGCCACTGCAACTGTCACTGCTGCCAGGCCGCAGGGGAGTGACTCGTTGCTGTACCGGGAGTTCAGCAACATGAAGCCACCATAGTTTGATGGGACTCAGTATCCGATTGCCGCGATGAAATAGATCTATGATATCGAGAGGTGTTTCTATACTTGTTCATGTCCGGAGCATTTGAGAGTATGGTTCGCGCTGAACCAGCTTCGCTTGGGGGCGAAGGACTGGTGGAAGTTTGTGACAGCTAGCTACACTCCTGTAGAGCTCTTTGTATTGACTTGGGAGAGATTTACCACGATGTTTCGAGAGGAGTATGTTCCACCGGTGGAGAGGGAACGGTTGGCCCATGAGTTTCTGTCCCTCAAGCAGAGGACAGAGTCAGTAACAGTGATTACCAGGATGTTCCATGAGAGGGCGTTGTTCTGCCCTGATCACGTGCCTACCAAGCAGGCATGTATGAGCCGGTATTTGAGCACATTGAGGAGGGATATCTGCAAGTGCGTGGCGAACTCGTCTTATCGAAAATTTGCTAAGCTCTAGGCAAATGCTCGGAAGAGGGAGATTGAGCTGGAGACTTAGACCAGGGAGGAGGCAGAGTCTCAGGGGAGAGATTGGTGACCATCACAGTCTTAGACGGCAGCCAAGCGGGCAAAGCCCGCTGATTCGAGATCTGGAGGCAAGAAGGGCTGCACTTGTGGGAAGTGCGGCAAGAGTCATGAGGGGGTGTGTCGATCGGGTGTTTGCTACAAGTGTGGCAAAGAGGAGCATACTGCAATTGATTTACCTAAGAGGTTTGCAGTCTGCGTTCACTGAGCAACCAGACCGGCCATCGGAAGAACGAGTGCCCGCAGCTGCGACAGGGATCAGCAGAAGGATCTGCCCTTGCTGCTGTACGTACAGAGAGCTGGCCAGTGAAGGCCGAGGTACCGGGAGTTTGCGGGAGAGCTTTTCAGCTGACAGCGGAGGAGGTCCGCGCATCACCTGACGTCGTGGCCGGTATGTATTCTTTTCCTTGCGCTATTTTAAGTTATGATGTTGATTATTACTATGTTATGTTTAGGGACCTTCCTTGTAAATTATGTCCATGCTTTGGTATTATTTGACTCGGGTGCGAGTCGGTCCTTCATGTCCTTAGCCTTTAGTCGTCATGTCAGTATTCGGCGTGAGGCGTTGAGTCGTCCTCTAAGGATTTCTATAGCCGACGAGCATGTGTTTTTTTGCCACTGATGCTTTCCAAGGATGTACGATAGAGATTTTCGGCGTCGAGTTTCTGATAGACCTGGTACCGATCGCGATGGGGGATGTCTGTGTCATTGTGAGCATGGACTGGTTGAATTGGTTCGGAGTTGTTATCGACTGCGAGCGCCAGTTGGTGACTATACGAGACCCTAGTGGGGGAGTGCTTGCGGTTTATGGCGAGGGTACCAGATCTGGGCCAGCTTTCTGCTCTGCCTCCAGGGCAAGGCAGAGTTTACATCAGGGTTGTATGGGGTTTTTGGCGTATGTGACGGATTCACGGGCCGTGTTGGAGAGGCCGAGTTCTATTTCCGAGGTTTCGATAGTTTGTGAGTTCCCAGATGTTTTTCCCGAAGAGTTTCCTAGAGTGCCTCCCGAGAGGCAAGTGTAGTTTCGGATTGATTTGGTTCCGGGAGCGGCACCTATTGCTAAGGCGCCCTATCGCCTTGCGCCACCAGAGATGCAGGAGTTATCCTCATAGCTCCAGGAGCTGTTGGGGAAGGGATTTATCAGGACGAGTAGTTCGTCGTGGGGAGTGCTGATCCTTTTTGTCAAGAAGAAGGATGGGTCACTCCGGATATGCATTGATTACCGGGAGTTGAACAAGATGACGGTCAAGAACCGTTATCCACTTCCGAGGATCAATGATCTGTTTGGTGATTTGCAGGGGGCGTCTTGGTTTTCCAAGATCGTTTTGAGTTCTGGATATCATCAGATGAGAGTCTGGGATGAGGATATCCAGAAGGCGGCCTTTAGGACTCGTTATGGGCATTACGAGTTCGTGGTGATGCCATTTGGACTCACCAACGCACCGACATCGTTTATGGATCTCATGAACCGGGTGTGCAGGCCCATGTTGGATCGGTCGGTGATCGTGTTCATCGACGATATCTTGGTGTATTCGAGATCCAGAGAGCAACATGAGGAGAATTTGAGAGAGATTATTGGGGTATTGAGATCGGAGAGGCTTTGTTCCAAATTCTCCAAGTGCAATTTCTGGTTACAATATGTCCAGTTCCTGGGACACCTTGTTAACCAGAATCGGATTTTGGTCGATCCAGCCAAGATTGAGGCAGTTATGAGGTGGAAGGTGCCGAGGTCCCCTACCGAGATCAGGAGCTTTATGGGCTTGGCCGGCTACTATCGACGATTTATCAAAGATTTATCCAATTTTGTCGTCCCCCCTCACCAGGTTGACCCGGAAGGGCGTTACTTTTTCCTGGGGTCCTGAGCAGTAGACTTCATTTGAGACTCTTCGCCAGAAGTTGTGCGAGGCCCCGGTGTTAGCTCTTCCCGAGGGAATGGAAGACTTTGTGGTTTACTGTGATGCATCTATATCCGGGTTGGGTGCGGTGCTAATGCAGAGAGGGCACGTGATAGCATAAGCATCGAGGCAGTTGAAGCCTCATGAGACGAGGTATCCTACCCACGACCTAGAGCTGGGGGCAGTGGTGTTCGTCCTCAAGATTTGGCGCCACTATTTGTACGAGGTTCGGTGTACCATATACACGGACCACAAGAGCTTGAAGTGTCTCATGGATCAGCCCAACCTGAATATGCGTCAGAGGTGATGGTTGGACATGGTAAAGGACTATGAATGTGAGATCCTGTATCATTCGGGCAAGGCTAACGTGGTAGCCGACGCCCTAAGATGCAGAGCAGAGAGCGCTCCGATCCGTGGTGTGTGTATGAGGATGATAGTGATGACTCCGGTCTTGGAGACCATTCGAGTAGCCCAGGTGGAGGCTGTAAGGCCGGAGAACCGCACGAGCGAGCGGGTGATTGGGCATGTATCCGAGTTTCTCATGGATAGCCAAGGTCTTATGACTTTTCGAGGGCGGATCTGGGTGCCCTATTCGGGCGGAGCTCGACATATACTAATTGAGGAGGCGCATAGATCGAGATTCTTGATTCATCCCTGGGCCACTAAGATGTATTTGGACATGAAGAGAGATTACTAGTGGCCCTGCATGAAGAGGGATGTTGCTTGGGTAGTTGAGAGGTGCTTGACCTGCCTCCGGGTCAAGGTGGAGCACCAGCGACCACATGGTCCATTGCAGCTTCTGGAGATTCCCCTGTGGAAGTGGGAACAGATCTCAATGGACTTCATCACCAAGTTACCGAGGACTGCGCGTGGAGTTGACGCAATTTGGGTGATTGTGGATCAACTGACGAAGAGTGATCACTTTCTTGCTATTAGTGAGAACTCTTCTGCGGAGAGATTGGCAGAGATCTATGTGAGAGAGGTGGTAGCACGGCATGGAGTGCTGATCTCTATTGTGTCAGACTGAGACATGTGTTTTACTTCCAGGTTTTGCAAAAATTTCATGAGGAGTTGGGCACGCGCTTACATTTCAGTACTGCGTATCACCCACAAACAGACGGGCAGAGTGAGTGGACTATTCAGACGCTCGAGGACATGTTGCATGCATGTGTCATGGACTTCGGAGAAATTTGGGACACCTACACACCATTCGCTGAGTTTTCTTACAACAACAACCACCACTTGAGTATTGGTATGCCTCCCTTTGAGCTCTTATATGGGAGGAGGTGTCAGACTCCCATTTGTTGGGGAGAGGTGGGGCAGAGGGTGATGAGTAGCACAGAGATAGTGCTGAAGATGACATAGCAGATTCAACAAGTAAGACAGAGGTTACTGACGACCTAGAGTCGCTAGAAGAGTTATGCAGACAGACGATGTCCCGAGCTGGAGTTTCAGGTCGGAGACTTTGTACTCCTGAAGGTATCCCCGTGGAAGGGGTGATCCGATTCAGGAAACGGGGCAAGCTGGACCCCCGATACATCGGTCCCTTCAGAGTGATCGCCAGAGTAGGTAGGGTAGCATACCAGTTGGAGAGACCTGTGGAGTTGATTCAGATTCATAACACCTTCCACGTGTCCCAGTTGAGGAAGTGTGTGGCCGATGAGACAACAGTGGTACTGCTAATGGACATTCAGATAGATGCGAGCCTGACTTATATTGAGAGACCGATCGCGATTTTGGATCGAAAGGTGAAGGTCCTTAGGAACAAGGAAGTGCCCCTGGTTCAGGTTCAGTGGTAGCATCAAAGAGGGTCAGATTTGTTTTGGGAACCGGAGTCTGAGATGCGGGAGCAACATCCAGAGTTAGTTGCGAAGCGTGACTTCGAGGGCGAATTCTGATTCTAGTGGGGGGGAATTGTAACATCCGGTTCCCAAGTATGTTATTTCACTTATTTATTTGAGAGGTTTGCTAAATGACCCGATGAGTTTGTGCCTCAACTTGTCAAGTAGAGTCATATTCGGTGACGTGGATTAATGAGATGAATCGACAAGTCAGCACTGCTGAAGGAAACCCTAAATCCTCAGGTTTGTGACCTATTTAAGGGCACTAATAGCCTCCATTTCGTCTCACCAGTACCCTTGCACCCTTGAGAGAAACCCTAACGTCCATAGTGAGCTTGAGTGGTGAGGATGGCTAATCTTGTGACCTTTTTGGCTCATTTATTTGAAGAGGAAAGAAGGTTCATCTAAGAGCAAGAGGTGAGGACCAGTAGATCTGTTCTTCTTCATCTCAAGCTTCAGATCAAGGTAAAAAGCTTTTACCTTTTCTTGTAGAATGGTTAGACCTCATGACCTTGAGATTTAGGGCTTGTATCATGATCTTGTTGGGGCTTTGGATGCATCAAGCCCCTTTTCGAGTCTAGACTTCAGATCTGGACCTTGTGAAGTCCAGAGAGTCCAAAAGTTCAGAGCTTTAGTGTCCAGTTGAAGAATTGTGCGTTTTGGAAGCATTAATGGAGTGGTGATGGAATATAGAGCAAAGTATGCCATGCATGGCCATCAAGATCGAAAATTTACATGCCTTTTGGACATTTGGAGGCTAGATCTATGGGATGGGGTTGTAGATCTGCCCCCGGGTGCCCAAATATGGAACTCGATTGGGTAGTCTCGCCGAGTCTATGAGATGACTCGACGAGTCGTTTCGGGTTTGTCCCAACGTTCTTGACCCAGTGATAACTCATCGAGTTAGGGGTTTAACTCGATGAGCTAAGTGAAACCTTATCAAGACCTATGAGGATACGAGTGGACTCGGCGAGTCACATGGTTGCACTCGGTGACTCAGGTCAGCTTTGACTGGTGACTCGCATCGACTTCTGTTGACTTTGAGGATGGGTCAATTTTTAGCATTTGAGACCTTGGAGGGGTAAAATAGTATTTTACCCATACCTAGGGTTAGAAAGAGAAAAAAGAGAACTTGTGGTGAAATTAAGTAAGATAGGGGTATTGATTATAGATGCTTCTTTAATATTTTACGCGGAGGCTAGTTCAAGATGTCTGAGTACGTGTCTATTACTTGCTAGCTAAGAGGTGAGTCTTTTCACTATACCTTACCTTGAGTGGTATTCATGTGTGACCGGAAGGTCTTATGTGCTTACTTGAGTTATGTATTTATGTGTGATATATTATGACACCCCCAAATTTCACGGTCCGAAAAGACTAATTTGTTTATGCTTTGTTTTTAAAATGAGAGTAATCGTTTAAAGAAAATTGTTGCGGATTTTGTTCACAACCAAAATATGAAAAGAATTTATCAAAGCATTTCTTTAAAGAATGTATTTTCGTTATATAACGAAATCTCAAGATGTCATGTTCCGATACAGACCAAAAGCATAAATAGGACAAAATAGACCTTACAACATTTATTTATAACTACTGGCCTATAATCCAAAATCTCTCGTCATGTCAACCAACTTATGCCATTGTGCCACTACCTGTAATACAAGGAAAACTGAGTGGGTCAGGCTTGGGAGCTTGGTGAGCATATAGGGTTTTCAACCCCATAATGTTATATATATATATATATATATATATATATATATATATATATATATATATATATATATTAGAACTCACAAGCTTATACAATTTCACCATATAAAAGCAACTCTTATCCTATAATAATACAATTATTGTTTATAATCATCAATCAATCAATCAAATTCCCCATCCCCATTATCTCCTTTATTTCTTAAGGATTTACCCTAAGAATCATCTATCATTCATTCATTCCTAAAGATTGACTTTAAGAAATAGGCACAAATTCCATTGTTGCATACGACGCAACTGCCAATGATATCTATTAGGCGCATCTGCCAATATTATCATTTAGGCGCAGTTGCCAGGTTTATGAAATTCTCTTTTGGGCGCAGCTGCCAGGTTTATGACATTCTCTTTTAGGCGCAACTGCCAGGTTTATGACATTCTCTTTTAGGCGCAACTGCCAAGACTTATACAACTAGTAAACATGTAGTTTAAAACATCTGGTAAACACTTAATTCACAATAATTAATGAACACCTAGTTCAAAAACACCTAGTGAACACACTCAGTTCGATAATACCTAATGAACACCTAGTTCAAAAACACCTAGTGAACACTTAGTTCAAATATACCTGGTAAACACATAGTTCAAAACATCTAGAGAACACATAATTCAAAATTTCCTAGTGAACAACATCACTTAATGAACACATAGTTCAAAAACACCTACATGTTACAAGCCTGTTAACTTTCCTCTGGATTGTCTAGAAACGCCTGTGGTCGTCATCTATATTCCACTAGTTAACTGGAACAACATTATCATCAAAACTTCTCATCAATTTATTTCATCTCACATCAACTATTTCATCTACCCATGTTGTGACAACCTGAAAATTCTTTCCTGAACAATCATTCACTTCAATAGAAATCAGAACAGTTCCTGCTATTTGTTAAGCATTTTGGAGTCAGTTAAGTGTTTTAAAGCTTAGTACTTCAAGAAGTAATAGGAGAGAGGATGCCCTATGTTTATTGTGCATCATGTTCGCAAAAACTCCAAGAGTTAGGAGTTTTCGGCCCAAATGGTGTTTGGACCGAAAACTCCCATGAGTATATATATATGACACTTAGCCATATGTTTCACTTTTTCACTCTTTCAAGAACAAGAACCGAAATCCTCTCAAGTATCATCCAATTTCTCCTTCTAGATCTTTAAAATGTGAGTGTTTCTTACCCTATCTAGTTGATTCCTTCTATATTCAAGTGTTTTTACATGATTTCATCCATGAAATCATTCCATTTATGTAGTTCTTCAAGTGTTCTTAGTTACACCAAGAACACATACTAGTGTTTTAGGCTGAAAACACCCTCTTTTTCTTCCTTATTGTGAGTATCTATCTCTTATACTTGTTACCTAGTAAGAGTACCTGTTTTAGAGCCTTGAAATCGCTTTTTTTTTCCATGAACAAAAGGGGTTTTTGGTTAGTGCATCTCCCTAAACCGAAAACCCTAAAGAAAGGTGCCTTTAATGACTTTAAGCCTTCCTAATGTGTAGTATTGAGTCTAGAACACTTCTTTACTTGTTGAAAGCCCTTGGAAATCACCTTAAGCATCAAAGAACAAGAGTTTTCGGCCAAATTTTGGACCAAAAACCATACAGACCGAAATCCATGTGGACCGAAAACCCCAAAGAAACATACCACTTGGATCGAAAGCTCCCTTAAGTGGCTATACAACCCTTAGTACTTCTAGCACTTGAATCAAAGTGTTTTCCATGTCTTAGGGTGTCCTAACTTGGTTAATTAGTTGTTAAATGACTAATTGGGTACATATATGTGTTATTATATGATAAATAGGATTCGTGTGTGTGTGTTCAAGTCCTCACTTGACACCTAGCATCCTATACCATCCGTTCATCCAAACCACTCACTACAGGTCAGAGTATACCCCTTAATTAACCTTTGAAATGTTATTAAATGTTTTTAAATGCTTTTATGGGGGGGGGGGGGTGGGAATACAAGTTAAATCATGTCAGTTATTAGATCAATCACATGTGACTCATAACTAACATACAAATGAAATTTTTATACTTTAAACTGTTTATCAAACTACTTTACATGTCAAACTCTTTATCAAATTCACTGTCGTATACTAGACCTTTTTATTTTCTAGTTTTCCAACTTATATATTGTTAAAACCATGTCTACTACATATATAGTTATATAAATAAGGTTTGAAGGACTTAGGAGAGATAACCCACTTTATTTCTTGTCCTTGTTTGGTTGTGGACTTAAAGTACCCGGTTGTTTGTACGAGTGTTGTTGAATCCTTACTTATATATTATGTATATAGGTATAGATATAAAGACTTTTATCTCAGTTCAGTACATTCAGTCATTCAAACTAGTCTACTGATAAACTATAATAGGTATAGTTTAGGGTTATACTACTTACTACTTCTAGTCCAATGAAGCATACAAGAGTCAGTTCATTCATGAGTCATTACTTATTACTATGAGAACATATACAACTATAGTATAAAGAGAACATATACAACTATACTATGAAGAGAACATATACAACTATACTATGAAGAGAACATATACAACTATACTATGATGAGAACATATACAACGATATTATGATGAGGAACATACATTACATATACAAGTATACTTTAACATAAATGCGATCCACTATATCGGAGAATGCCTTCATTGTCATGGCCCGAGTTGTGACCAGAATCTCTCGGAGTGAGAGCGTGAGTTTGCGTATAGATATATACTGGATTGACTATCCTACACCTTGCTGCTAGCTACAGCGGGACCTGCAGGTCTGAGGGTGCCAAATGTCATTACTTTCGACGTCTTACATCGTCGTTTTCATAAGTCGATAGTATGGTACAATTAATCACATAATACCTTGATATAAATCCGGTTTAAGGTAGTTAGTACAACAGTAGTTCCTATAATACAACACTATAATACTACATTAATTTACCCTTTGCATTTATTTGGTGATTGCTTCACTTAAACACTAATGTACAAACTATATTTTGATAATGATAGTTACACTTGGGAAAGTTACATAGTTTTACAAGAAACAAACATACAAAACAGTTGTGCCTTGTAGAAGGCTACTTTTAATAGAAAATATAGGATTTTCTAGGAGTTACAAACTTTTACAAACACTTACAAACATTCACATACTTTTAATGCAATCGATTACAAATTCGTACATCAAACACCGTTTCAATCATTTTGATACAAACATAGACACTAAATACTTATGAACTCACCAGTATTGATGCTGATAAACTCTTTCAAAATAACTTGTATTCTCAGGTCATCAGTAGACAGATACCGATGCCAGTTTTTGAGAAGAATGAGCGTTTTCAAGACTCATCTTATATTTTGATTCATATTTTGGTGTCTTATAAACTACAGAACACACTTGTATTAAAATTATATATTTAATGCAATGGATGATGTTGTTTACTTGCTTACTATTATTCTATGTTGTGATACTGTACATGACGTCCTCCACCCCAGAATGTTTCTGCCGTTCTTGGTTTTGGGGTGTGACACATGTTCTACCCAACATATTTGTATATATAAATTACAAATACAGTTTAACTCATTTAAAAACTATATAAAACATCCATTCCACTTCCACACTCTACTCATAAACACAACACGTTTTTCATAGCAAATACTTCGTATTTATGTGTTAGAAGAAAGTAACTACAGACTCACTTGATAAGATGATTATCGGAAAGCACTACGGCTCTGTAAGTAGTAATTCTTTGGTGAAACCGAGATATCTTCACACACCGGGCTTCTCGCGGGCAGAGCTTCGGCTAGAAAACTCTTTTCTTCTCGTGATCTTTGGAGCGTCGGGACTGACTTCGGGTCTCGGGATGATACCGGGGCTTCGGGGGGTTAAAAGTAGGCTTAAAGATGAATAGAGTAGGAGAGAGGTTAAGGAATTAGCTGCCAAACCCGACTGCCTTCGGTTTCTATTTATAGGGCTGATTTTTGATTTTTACGGCGTGAACCATCATTTCACGTTGTGACCTTGGACGTCATCAGGTGCGTAGTCGCAACTTGGGTCTGCCAGGATCAGAAGGGTCACATCACTGAGTTCACGTCGTGAATCCTGACATAGGGTTGGGGTTCGTGCCCCGAACTTTAGAAATTCATATCTTTCGCATACAGCTCCATTTTCAACGTTCTTTATATCCATGCGTAGGTGAGATTATGCTCTACAACTCTCGTTTAGACTCCGTCGACTAATTTTGACGTTATTTTTATTATATTATTTTTAGTAGGCCGGGATAGGAAAAGTCCGCTACTAAATCATAACTTCTTCATCCGACGTCCGTTTTCGTCTGTCTTTTTACTGTTAAACTACTATTAACGAGATCTTTGATTCTCGTTTAGATTTTTTCGACTAGAAACCACTCGATCTCATATTCGAACTACGGGCTGCATACTGCTAAGCTGAAACTTAGAAAAATCATAACTTTCTCATACGAAATCAGATTTGGACGTTATTTTTATACACGCTCTCGATTTAACGTATTCTACGACTTTCGTTTAGATCGCTAAGGCCAAATATCGCTCTATCTTAAATTCACTATTTACGTCGCGCCGTGTCGTGTCGGTTTTGTCGCGAAACTTCGACAGGTCATAACTTCTTCGTTATAACTCGAATTTCGGCATTCTTTATATATCCGGATTCCTTGTCACGACCACTACAACTTAGTTAAGGTTATTCATTCTAAATAATCTTCTATCAAAAGTCATTTTTGATGCTCATTGTCCCAAAATTGACCATCCCTGATCTACGAGCGTTACATATATGTTATGTTATGACCGGACCGGAGGGTGCAACGCACTATGGGACTGGAGGGTCCCGACCAGACCTGACCGGAGGGCCCAACGAGCCATGGGACTGGAGGGTTCCACTGAAACACATAGACCGGAGGGTCCCACTGAGACACATAGACCGGAGGGTCTTACAGTGTTATAGCCTCGAGTGGCTAATGTGATGTGGTATTTTAGGGAACTCACTAAGCTTTGTGCTTATCATTTTATGTGTTGTGTGTTTCAGGTAGTTCCGAGGATCACGGGAAGGCACCGACATGATTGTACACACCCATTGGAGATTGTTTATGATTTAGAGGGTCCTGGAGTTTTTAAATTTTTTTCCTCTTAAACATGATTTTTAGTAAAATGGCTTGTGACATTTTTTGGTTTATTTATTAAAAATCAATGTGGTTGGAGTTTAAAAATTTGTCAAAAAATTTATGTCGTTACACTTTATAATGCTCAATCAGATTAAAGGTATTTTGGGTAGTGATGCTCTTCCGAAACAAGGGGGAGACAATGACAAAGAAGAAACCCAAGCAAAGCAAACGACTGATGAACATGAACAAAATCCGAAGATTGATCAAAATCCGAAGACTGATGATCAAAAGGGTAATGAAGCTTCTGCATCAAACAAAGGCAAAGAGAAAATTATTGATGATGAAGAAGAAGAAGAAGAACCTTCTGAATATGAAAAGCTTGTGCGAAAGAAAAAGAGATAAAGAACTTGATGATATTTTAAAACTTCAAAAGGAGTTAGAAGCGCAAGGAGCTGCTAAGATTGCAAAAGTCACTCTTGAAACTCAGAAGACCCTCTTTCCTCCATGGTTTATTGAATGAATTCAGAAAGAGGCTATTGATCAACCAGACATCTATTGGCTTGAGCCTTTGGTATCTTTTGATCTGAATAATGATGTGGATTCGCAATTTGATTTTCCCATTACTCCCTAGGCTTTTCTGTTCTGGAGTTTTGATAAGATAGAGAAGGCCTTGATTTCCGATAAAGGGGTGAATATGCAACTCTTCAATTTCTGCTTGAAGTATGCCAAGCCTCAGTATCTATCTTAGAGCTTAATGAGGATTGTTGGTTTGAAGCTTTTCTCAGACATGCCTACTGAAGATTTTACAAACATAATGTTCAAGGGATTTCATGGAGTAGATAAAATTTTGGATGAATTTACTCTGGCAGATTTATCATTCGTGAATCCATTTGATTGGATCACTCCGCTCAACATCATTCTGAAGGATGAAAAGAAATACGAACCTATTGTTGCTCATTTGAAGAGGATGCTTATCTTTTACGTTCATGAGATTGCGAAAATGGATGTAGAGATAGCGTCTGTTCTGAAGAAAAGACCAATCTTGAAGCCAGAAGAGGATCCAAAGGACCTTCAAAAGCTGAAAGTTGGAAAAATCCAAAAGGAGCACTGGAGTGTTGTTTATAATAGAAGGGAAGGTCAAAATGTTCAGAAGATCATGTGCTTTTTACGAGACAAGCATTTTTATTCCTCTACTTCTTTGAAGACAATTCTTGAAATGACTGAAGCTTACAAAGGGAAATCCGCTAACGATCTGAAGTGCTTCTCGGATATGATCAAGTGGTACCTGGTTATCTGAAACACCCTTCTGAACTTGTTACCGAAGTTATTCAATGTGCAGAAAAGACTACAGTGAAGCATCTGCTTTGGATTTTTTTGACACAAAGGGGGAGATTGTTGGGCTTAATTGTGTTGTGTCAAAATATATGCATGTATAGTTTGTTTTTATACCTGTTTGGGCCTGTCCATTCTCGTGTGTATCTAGTTATTTAGATAGTATATATAGTGCATGCATGTAACATTAGGGTTAATGCTTTCAATGTTTGTAACCCTAAGTGTCGTACGCTCTTATAGAGAAGTTCTTGAGAACTCTTTTAGAGTCGTTTAATCTAAGAATTTGGCACACATTTGATCTTCGTTGTTTTTGTCATTTAATTCACGTACTTATTATAGAATCTATCGATCTTATTTACTGTTCTCACAAGTACAATGAAGGAAGGTTGTCATACTTCCTTCATGTTCTAATGTGATATAATCACATTAGAGAGGTAGCAATTCTAGCTACGAGCTGCTTAGTCTTTAATGATGACTGCAATACTTCTATTGATCTCTTCGACTGTCTTTTCTTTCAATCTTCTGACTTACATCGGATGCTACATCGATCATGGTTCTATGAACCAATTAACTTACTCCACAAACTTTTTCTCAAGGCGGACTTGATTCAATATGATCACTAGGGTCGGAATACATTCATGTTCTTAGTTATTACCGAGACGATGGTAACGAAAAACATGAACAAAACAAAATCAATTAGTAGTGTCTTGGTAACCTTGTGACTTCCCTAATCCAAGCGCGAGTCATGTGATTCCAGTAGTATAAGACTCTACTACCTTTCACACCTACTCATACTCGTCCCAAGACTTGTCTCGTAGTCCCAAGTTATTATTTCTAAAATCACAAAACAATTTAACACATACAAATGTGTCAAAACAATCATAAAAATTTCCCTAGACTCCACTAGGACTTCTTCCATGCATATATTCAACAACGATTATTCATCTACTTGGTTAGCGGTGGAAACGCCAGACGATGGGACGACTTCGGGGATTACACCAAAAGTTCTATCATCCTGCCAATCGAAGGTGTACTTCAGACATATTCTAAAGGCAAGATACGACTTACGATATCTTCCGATAGGTATTCACTATCATAAGCATCCTTATTTTCTCCGTTTGCTCAGTCTAGCATGGTTCACATCATTGCCTGAACTTCTGCCATTATGATAGATTCGGGTACAGGTGCAACGACCGGTGCATGACCCATCACCTGCTTAGGCACAGGCCGTTGACTTCCGTTAAAATTTCCTAGTCCGCTACGCGTCTTCACCATGATGTTCTATACACCAAAGCGGGCGTTTGGTGTACCGAGATGAGAATATAGATATGGAAGGTTTAGACGTGTAATCCTCCTTATTATTCCGAAAAGATATATGTCAGTTCTAATACCGTACTTAAATGTTTAGAAACCTGAACACATAAAATTTCCTAATTCTTGGTCGGAAACAAAGTTTAAACCTAATAGCAACAATTTAGATAGGCAGCCTAAAGCATGCTACAAACCATTTAGCACAAAAAAAAAGCAAATTAGTCATGTTGTCCTAAAGTAAACTAGTGCTTGTGTCAATTGAGGTGTACTACCTAAAGTAAAATAGACACACGCCTCACAATTTTTGCTTAGCATTCTAAGTTTAAGTCTACAAATCCTCAAAGTTCCTAGTTCGCTTAAACTAATGCTCTGATACCAACTGTGACATCCCCAAATTTACGATCATATTAAAACTTTTTCTTTAAGCTTATTTAAAACATGATATTTCTTTTATTGCGGAATTTTGTCCCAAAAATATTATGTCAATGTGAGATTATGACAACCCAAAATTTCTATTCTATACAACATTTCAATTCAATAGAAGTCAAAACTGGTGCTGCTAATTTTCAAGCTTTTTGGAATAAGTTTAAGTATTTTAGGATTAACAACTTAGGAGATATCAGGAGAGAGGATGCCCTAGGGTTTATTGTGCAACAATAAAGTCCCGACACATCAAAAGTTTAGATTTTACGGCCTAAACAAGGAGTTTACGGCCGTAAACCCTAAAGGAAAGTGGTATAAAGGTGACACTTCGTTATTTTTACCATTTTTCCAACTTTCAAGAACAAAAACTCAAACTCTCTCAAGTATCATCCAAAGAATTCTTCAATATCTTCATCTAGTAAGTGTTTCTAGCCCTTTTAAGTTAGTATATCACTCAATCTAGTGATTTAACACACTTCTCTCCATTAAATCTTTCCAAAAGGTTGATTCTTCAAGTTTCACCAAGAACACACACTAGTGTTCTTGGACTTTTGGACCTTTTCAAGCTTCTATATTGTAATTACTTCTATCCTAGAGTATGTTAAGGCTTGATACACTTCTTTACATCAAGAAAACACCCTTGAAACCCAAGATCAAAGGTGTTTACGGTCCAAGAACAACTTGGACTGTAAACCCTAATTTAGGGGCCAAAGTGACCCTAGTCCCTTCACAAGCTTTGAAAACTAGTCTAGACTCATTCCTTTATATGTTTAGGACTTGAAAACATCAAAATACCATAATCCATAAGGGTTTACGGTATTAAACCCAAAAGGAAATGGTCTTAGGGCCGTAAACCCCTCAAAGGAGGGAAATGGTGCCCTAATCTCTTCCAAAGGCTTAACCATCAAGTAGAAATGCTTCTAGGGACTTATAAGCTTCAAAACAACACATGATCAAACGAGCATGAGTTTACGACCGTAAACTCAATGAGTGATGGTCCCAAAGCCGTAAACTCATATAAGAGGGTATCCTTGAACCCTAAACTCAATAGCAATGTCCTACAACACTTAGATGCAATCCTTGGGACTTATAACACTTATAAAAGGTGTTTAGCATGCCCTAGTATGTCTTAAATTTGTTGATGAGTTGTTTAAAGACTAATTGGATACATATATGTGTCATTATATGTTAACTAGGATCCTTGTGTGTGCTCAAGTCTTCACTTGACACCTAGCAATCCTGTTTCATCAGTTCATCCATACCACTCACTACAGGTGAGTTCATACCCCTTAAATTGACCTTTTAAATGTTTTAAATGCTTTTATGGGGGGAAGGAATATAAGTTGGAAAACTATAGTTATTATATCAATCGCATGTGATTAATAACTACCAAACAAGTGGTTTTCTTACTTTTCAAACTGTGTTATCAAACTGTTTTGCTTCAAACTATTTAACGGGATCTTCTACTTGTCAAATACTTTTACTTAAACTCTTTTTATACTTTTATATTGTCAAATGCATGCCTATGTATGTATAGTTATATAAGTAATGTTTAAAGGGCTTTGGAAGACTAGCTCGCTTTATCTCATTTTCCTCGTTGGGATGTGGCTTTAGGGCATCGGTTAATCGTCTGAAGGTCGTCTAAATATTATTTATATATTATGTATACATATATAGACATAAAAGTTTTATCAGTCAATTCAATACCCTTGGGTAGCAAGGGTATATATTCATGTTCATATGTATAAGTCATATTACTAGTAAACTACGATAGGCATAGTGTAGGAAGTTACTAATACTATTACTAGAACAAAGAATCATACAATGAGTCAGTTCATTCATGAGTCGATACTTGCTAGATAGAGAGATCATACAATACAGCTAGCATGCACAGTACATTACAATACAGGCTAGATAGAGGGAGAACATACATTACAGCTAGCACATTCATTACATATGCAGTTTTGCAGTTATGAGAGCCACGTTTCGGGGCATGGGACTACCTGCCATGGTCGTTCATGTATCCAGAATCTCCTTAATTGGGGAGCGTATGAGTTTGCATATATATATACTGGATTGACTATCCTACACCTCGTTGCTAGCTACACTACGACTTAATTGTTTATGGGTGCCAAATGTCATTTTTCTCCGACATTGTACACTGTCGCATTCTATAGTCGGTAGCAGGATACAGGCCGCTCATCATTATACTTTAAATTATGATTAGTTTAAGGTAGATAGTACATTGGTAGTTACTTATTACAATACTACAGTACTATAATATTTTCCCATTACATTCACTTCGTGAACATTCACACGCTGCACGGTAATGTGAAAACTATATTTTTGGTTAATGATAGTCGGACTTGGGAAAATACACACTCTTACAAGAGACACACACAGATACTAGATGCCTTGGTAGAAGGCTACTTTTAGTAGGAAACATTGAGTTTTCTAGGAGAGTTCAAAACATCTTACAAAACATCTTACAAATACTTTCATACAAATACAGACACTTATATACTTATGATCTCACCAGCTTTAAAGTTGATACTCTCTTTCAAAATAACTTGTATTCTCAGGTCACCAGTAGACAGGTATCGGTGCCAGGTTTTGAGAAGATGGAGTTTGTTCAAGACTCGTCTTTATTTTGATATATATTTTTTAGTGTCTATATAACTTGACAGAACACACTTGTATGAAATTATATTATTAATGCAATGGATGATGTTGTTGCTTGTTTACTACTTTGCATTGTTGTGATACTGAACATGACGTCCTCCACCCCATAACGTTTCCACCGTTCATGGTTTTGGGGTGTGACAGAGATAATATTAACATCAAACTTTTCCAAAGAAACATTTTATATTAACATATTTTAAAACTTGGGATGTCATAACTGATACAAAACATAACCATAAACAAACCTTACATTAATTTACATTAATGATTTACATCTCCTTTAATCTCTCAGCATAATGTACCTTCGTATTGTTACATGTGATACAAATAAACTTAGTGGGTCAGGTTGGGAAATCTAGTGAGTACATAGGTTTTCAACCCATAATAATATAGTTAATATGCTTAGTTATCAAACAATTAACCTGATTACCCATCCCCATTTTCTTTTTTATTCTTCCCTAAGGATCTATCCTAAGGGTCATCATAGTCATCGTTGCTGAAGGTACTATTACAAGGATTTCTACATAATACATGCCAGTAGGTTTTCTTTCTATTTTCATTCATAGGGATCTGTCCTAAGGATTCATATTAATCATTGTTGCTGGTAGTATTGTTACAAAGATTTCTTCGTAATACATGTCAGTAAGTTTTATCTTACGGTTCATCATGATCATCGTTGCTGACATTAGTGTGACAAGGATTTCTCCGCAATACGTGTCAGTATGTTAGAGTACATCAAATGGGCATGAAATTCGTCGCTGTCTGCATTCCATGGGATGGTCATCAAATAGTTCGGTGGCCGTCACCTATACTCTGTTAACTGACTACATCGTTGGTATGCTAGTAACATTCCTAAATCGTTGGCACACTAGTTCCATTTCTACAACATTAGAACACTAGTACCATTTATATATCATTGGCACACTAGTACCATTTCTACATCTATCATTGTACTAGGTCATTTTATCTTTCGTCATACTATAGCATTTTTCTTTACCCTTGGTCACTCAATGTATTACATTCATAAAAAAAGATACGATATAAGCCATATAATATTTCATTTAACACATAACATCTTTGCACATAGGCACATATAACATTTAATTGTTTAAATACGTCATATATATATATATATATATATATATATATATATATATATATATATATATATATATATATATATAAGATGAAAGTAACTATGCACTCACCTGATTTAGGTGAATGACTGACGATTTTGGCAGAGCTTTGCCTTGGTGCTTTATCTTTGATGAGACCTAGGTTCGCATTACTAAGTTTTTGTCTTAAACTCTTGGTGACTAATGATAGTCTAGATTCCTCACTAATCTCAATGTTTACATCAAGATCTATCAAGTAAGCAACAACCATATAAGATCACATCGGAGGCAGGGTATGTTTCGTATATAGAGTATACTTTTGGAAATCCCACTGTAAAGACCTCACTAAATCTTGCCTAGACATCACCCCTATAAGTAGATCAATCGGTATAATGACTTGGAATCACTGATAAATCTTAATTATAGGTTCATAATAATGACTATGAATATAATTAAAAGTTACACTTGAATAAAATAAGTGTAACTTAACTTACTTGACTTTCTGATGAAAATCGAGAATTATGCGGGAATACCTCTAAGCTGGGAGCTTCTATTCTCTGGCTATATGACACCGTAGGGCTTCGCTATAGGGGTAGGGAATTCTATAGTATCGGGACTAAGGGATGGAAAGAGCTCCAGGGGATTTGGGTGGAGTTGTGATGAGAAAATGGCTGGAACTCAAAGGTTTATATAAGCTAAAATGTGATGCTCGTCGCGCACCATGTCCCCTGTGCGCCGTACATCTGGTCGGTCATGGTGACATGTCGATCAATGGGTGGTGTCATGCGTCAAGCATCTGGTGGAGTGCCATTGCGCGCCGCTTCAACTGTCTCTGTGTGTGACAACAGTCAATTCTCGGTCAAGTGAAAGTCAACTAAAGTCAACAAGTCAAACCGGTCAACTCATCTAACCCTTGTGTACTAGGGTTTTCATTATGTTTCTTATTAAACAACTCGCATTCTTAATGCAAAGTATCACTTAGCGTTTTCACGTGTTCGGAAACTCTAAACCCTAATCAGGGCAAGTGATGAAACTACTCGATAAAACATTATTCCTTAACCCTCGGGGGAATATGACACTCATAACAAGACTTAACGAGGTTTATGAACCTTAAAATATAGAGCCAAACACTCAAAAAGGTCTCGAAAGAAGTCTCTCTCAACCTCTTTCACTCAATCTCTCCCAAATCTCTCTCCGTATGAGAAATCTCTCCAAGTATGTTAAATCTCTCCCAAATCTCTCTCCGTATGAGAAATCTCTCCAAGTATGTCAAATCTCTCCCAAATCTCTCTCAAAAACCTCTTTCGAGTTTTATAATCATTTAGGGCATCCCGACACTTATCTTGGTGAAAAATCACTCAATGAGGAGTGATACATAGGAAAATAGCCCCTTATCTAAATAAAGCAAGTAATAGAAAGGGGGTTTCTCTAGTTTTGCAAGACTAGAAACTTAAACAATTAACTAAAACTTAAACTAAGAAACTAAGAGCTAAGCAAATAAAAATCAACTAAATTCAATAATAAAGAGGACTTCTGTTTAGCTTCGACTCATTTGTTCCCATGGATGATTTCAATGTATCAGATTAATTCTTCATTGGCTACCGACTAAGATGATTAGTTTCACGTTCACTATTACTAATCCTTAGGAAACAAATTAACTCAAGAAGTGGCCAGATGTCTAAATTAACAAATTTCCTAGTTATTGATTCGGGTTAAATAAGACTTGTAATGGTTTATTAAATTGCCCTTCGATTAACCGCTTGCTGATGTTCATCAAACAAGCTCACACATTAACTTACCTATCTTCTACTTAATTCTAGTTTCACATTCGCTATTCCTAGACATACAGCTATGTGGTCACAATAAATCGTATGAAATTAATAACTAAGAAATGTTCATACAACTTAATTACTAATCTATTAACAGAATAATAGTTATTGTTAACACATAAGGTTCTTTAACAAGCTTAATAAAACATAATCACCAATTAAAATTAATCCTAATCAAATAATCAATCCATGTTCACAAATTCATCTACCTAAACAGAAGTTATGAGTTTTAGCTCATGATTACAACAGAAACAAGCTCAAAAACGAAATCAATTGGTAAAAACATAGTTCAAACAAGAGATTAGGTAAAGAGTAAACTTGATTTTGCCTTGATTCTCCTTAAAATTGAATGTAGGGTTGATTCCCTTGCTTTCCACGCTCCAACAGCACCTTTAGTCGAAAATTGGCCTCCAAGGGTTCATCTATATGCTACGGTATCGATCTGAAAGTCCCTTTATATAGATTTTCACAAAATAGAGGTGACTCGTCGAGTCCAGTGACCTACTCGGCGAGTCCGTCACTTAAAACCCGTGTACGGCAAGTCAGCGCGTCTAGAATCGCGAAAGTTCGAAGTGACTCGTCGAGTTTATGGCCTACTCGTCGAGTCCGTTTGGAATCAACATTTTCTCAAAACACAAAAGTCATCCAAAAATTGTGTCTAGTTTTCAGAACATTTTGAATCTCGTCAATCGGAGTTACGGTTCATGAGATATGGCCAAAACACTAACGAGGGGTCAAGCTGTCCAGCAACATCCTTCTTTCTTCAAAATCCAAGATCCAAGCCTCCAATCGCCAATTCCGCTTCATTTTCCTTTCGAGCATGTCTTTGTTGCTGAAAATGAAATATTTAAGCTAATTAAGCACCTTTGGTTCATTAATTGAGATAAAATTAACATAAAGTATTAAGATCATGCATGATTTTTATGACTAAATAAGCTCACATCAGCCGCAGCTAAGGAGACCGCAGCCATCCGAAGCCGCAATCAAGGAGACCGCAGCCGTCCAGCCACAGCCAAGGAGACCGCAGCCGTCCAGCCGCAACGAGCCTCGCCTTCTAACCGCATCTAGCCTTCAGACTGCAGTCCCTTCTCCTCGGATCCGCCTCAGCAGCTGAGCCACTCTGGTTCCAAGGCTGCTGATGACCGCACCCTCGCCCAGAACTTCGAAATTTCTCATTTTTCACCTCGTTTTCAACCACGACTCCGTTTTAAGCCCATTTTTCATCATTTTAAAGCGGAATTTCACCGAAATTCATATTTTGGCATATAAGGACCCATATATTCATAAATTCAACATATTTTTAAGAAAATCTTTATTTAAGAATAAAATCTATCAAGTAAGATTTTGTGGTGGAGTGTTGACTTTGCCATAGTGTTAGACATAAGCAACCACCCCCATACCCACTCCATGACTAACCCACACCCCTCACCACCATACCTGGTCATTCAAGGGTACTTTTTCCACTCATAATCATGTTTTTTAGCAGGAACAACCCTCTCTCTTCCCTCATTCCCACACACTTCTCTCATTTCCACCAAAGATCCAACACAACTTTTCTCTCAAATTCTCTCACACAAATTCGATATTTCCAAGGCATTTTCCGGCTTTTCTCCTTCATTTGGTAAGAATCATCACCCTTCATATGGTTATTACACTTCCTTTTACTCAAATCATTGATTTCTTACACAAACTCCATCATAATTGTGTTAGAGTCTCGAATCTTCAAGCAATCCTCCAAGTGTTCTTGAGTTGAACACTTCTCTCCTTCAACATTCACCCACTGAAACCATATAAGGTGAGTTCATACCCCTATCTTTTCATGTTTTTCTTAAGTTTTAAAGGGGGGGGGGGGGAATACAAGTTAAAACACCAAGAACATAACAAAACTCATTTAACAACCTTCATCAGAAAAGTTCAACTCCATTCTCGGACTGTTTTGGTCAACTTAAACATTTTTGTTTTCAAAAATGTATTAGATGAAAATATTTCAGGTTTATACCTTTAAAATGAGTACTTGCACATCTCCATACGATTTTTCTACGATTTATGGTGATTTTTACAAAACAGCCTATCATTTCAAGAACAAATCTGGACCAGTCTGTGAATATGAACATTTTAACCCAAGCTAAAGACTTCCAAAAATCATGATAAAAATTATGATTAAACTAGACACATTTTAGGAACTCTCAGAGTTTACGGATTCAGTTGTTGACCTCGTATGATTTTTCTAAAACAGCGCAGAAAGATTAAAAACTAGCTAACAACTTATAACTTTCATAACACTTTGTATTATGTTGAGCAAAGTTTATAACAATAAGATCTAAGTATTGAATGTGTTTCCTTGTTAGTTTATCATCATAAGCTTAAAACTTAGTCATTCATGATAAGATTCTTCATTCATTTAGAACACATATATTAAGCTACAATAAGCATAGTTTATGGATTCATAGCACTAATGTATTTTCATAAAAGAGTTCTTATACATTACAAACGTTTTGGATAAACTATAATAGGTATAGTTTATGTATCATTTACTTTCAAACTTATTTATCAAAGGTTTTCACTTTAGTTCACGTAAATCTGTTAATGAACAAATTTGTGAGTCATTCGCTTCGGGTTACTTCCAAAGTAACCAAGTCAAAAAGTCCTGTAAATTGTAACTAGAGTCTCTTGTAGGGAGAACGTGATAGTTGTGTATAGATCTATATTGGGTTTGACAAACCCATACCTGAGCTGCTTGCAACAGCTAGACCGGCAGGTCTGAGGTGACAAGTTTCATTTAACGGCGACGCCTGAAGAACGTCGTATTACGAGGCCGTCCATGTCAAGTATGGTTATAATAGCTCACATGTGGAATTAACAAATCATAAGATTTATGGGTTCTAATTTTAAATTAGCGAGTTATGTCGATTTAGCTCACAGGAATTACTTTAAGTATGGAAAAACACTTGTACATTTTCATATCAAAAAGGGTTTTATGCCGATTTAAAACCACTTTTATACCTTTAAGTATGGCAAAGAATTGTTTACTTTCGGTCCTGGGATTTAGGACCGCATAACTTTTATAAGGAAAATATAGGATTTTCTTTGGAATCATATCCCTGTTAAAACTATATTTCATCTAGAATTGTTAGACTTCAGCTATAATTGTTAAGTGTATTTGCTAGAGTTATATAAGAATTTAGTCATAATCGACTTAGAATTGGTGGGCCCGTCTTATCTCCTGTTCCTTGTTTGTTGTGGACCTAGGGCGGACCAATTATATTCAACAGTTTATTTAACTAAATTTTTATATAACTTATATACGCTGAGTGATTATAGAAGGAATCTTTGGTTTCTTCTAGAGCTCATTATTGCATATCATAGAAACATTCATTTTACACATGATATAGAAAATATTGGATTTTCTGGAAAAACATACTTTGTCGCTTTTTCAAGGAAAACACTCTCTTTCTCAAAAAACACTCTTATGAACTCACCAACTTAATTGTTGACACTTTTTCAAAACTACTTGTATTCTCAGGAAATCAGTGAAATAGGAAAACCAATAGCGTTTTGAGGATGGGACGTTAAATTGTCAAACAGTTCATTTTGTCATCATAATGTAATTGATTTGAAACATGTAAACATATACCTTGGTGTAACTTTTTCAATTATATTTATGATGGTTGTATTTACTTTGAGCACTATTATACTCGTTGTTGTGATACTATACATGAAGTCCTCCACCCCCGGACGTTTCTGCCATCCTTGGTTTGGGGCTGTGACAGATTGGTATCAGAGCATTGTTTATAGTGAACTAAGTATATCAAACCACATAAGATATAAAAACTATAAATGCATTGAGACTAAAGTCTCTGATTTAAGCGTTTTTAAATAATTATACTTTTAGAAATAAATAGTTTCTTGTTAAAAGTATACATGCATACATACTAAGGTCAGCATAATTCTAGAACAAAACAAAAGTAATGATTGTTGAATGGCCCAAGTAGGCTTGGGGATGTATAGTCAGGTCTGGGAATGACATAGCCTGATCAACTATGTCTGACACAGAAGTGATTAACATATGCCCGGGGATGGTTGTGGCGTTGCAACAAGTCTAAAAACTTACCAATTCTCTCTACAAAGAAACATTGAAAAGTATAAGTCAAATATTTACAATACTATAGGAGTATTTTGTGGTACTATAACTAACTTATGTGAAAACTAAAGACCCCTATTAATAGGTCTATAATGAGTAAGTGCGTACGCTAAAGTTATACATAATTAAAGATATTATAGACTCATAATCTATGACAATTGCTCTACTTCCTGTTCCTTGTTTGGTTGTGGACTTAGAGTAGAGTCATTTATTCGAAGGTCTATTCTATCTCAGATTATGTATTATTGGTATGCACTATGTGATTATAGACATGACTGATAAGGGTCACCCCTATAAGTAATTATAGGAATAGACGTCTCTTTCTCAAACAAAACTCTTATGAACTCACCAACTTAATTGTTGACATTTTTTCAAAACTACTTGTATTCTCAGGAAATCAGTGAAACAGGAAAACCAGCAGCGTTTTGAGGATGGGACGTTAAATCGTCAAACAGTTCATTTTGTCATCATAATGTAATTGATTTGAAACATGTAAACATATACCTTGGTGTAACTTTTTCAATTATATTTATGATGGTTGTATTTACTTTGAGCACTATTATACTCGTTGTTGTGATACTATACATGAAGTCCTCTACCCCCGGACGTTTCCACCATCCTTGGTTTGGGGGTGTGACACTGTGCATGACTGCGAGCGGAAATTTCTGAGTTCTTAGAAAATTCATATCTTTTCCATACTAGCTCCGTTTTCAATGGGTATTATATCCATACATAGCTATCGACGAGATCTACAAGTTTCATTTAGATTCTGTTGGCTAATTTTGAATTTATTTTTAAAGTTATATTTTTAATAGGCTTATATTGTTAAATTCCATTAAAAAATTCATAACTTCATCATACGATATCCGGTCTCGACTGTCTTTATATTGACGGATAGGTGTTGAAGAGATCTTCAAATCTCATTTAGATTGTTTTTGTTGGATTAGGTGTCTAATCTCATAACTATAATTGGTATAAACTTGAATTGATAGTAGCATAACTATAATTGGTATAAACTTGAATTGATAGTAGCATGGTCCTTTTGGGTTGCCTTCAAAGCTAGCAATTGGACATGATTATTTTGGAGAAAGAGAGAATGATTTATTAATTGATTATTTAGGGTTTCCTCCTTATACCCTAGCTTTGGCTCTAAGCTACCTTACCTATATAAAGAGCCTTAGGCTTCATAATTTCAGAACTTGTAACACCCGCAGATTCAGGCTAGTCAATTTAGCGACGATAAGCGTCAAAAATGACTTTTTGATAGAAGATTATTTAGAATGAATAATCTTAACTAAGTTGTAGTGGTGGTGACAAGGATTCCAGATATATAAAGAATGTCGAAATCCGAGTTATAACGAAGAAGTTATGACCTGTCGAAGTTTCGCAATAGAACCAGCATGACACAACGCGACGTAAATAGTGAATTTATGATAGAACGATATTTGGCCTTAGCGATCTAAACAAAAATCATAGAATATGTTAAACCGAGAGCATGCATAAAAAGAACGTCCAAATCTGACTTCGTATGAGGAAGTTATGATTTTTATAAGTTTCAACTTAGCAGTATGTAGCCCGAAGTTCGATTTTGAGATCGAGTGAGTTCTAGCCGAAACAATCTAAACGAGAATCGAAGATCTCGTTGATATTAGTGCAACGGTGAAAAGACAGTCGAAATCAGACGCCGGATGAAGAAGTTATGAATTTCTAACGGAGATTTCCTGTCCCGGCCTACTAAAATTAATATATTACAAATAGAGTCAAAAGTAGCCGAAAAAGTCTAAAAGAGAGTTGTAGATCATAATCTCACCTACGCGTGGATGTAAAGAACGTCTAAAACGGAGCTCGTATGCGAAAGTTATGAATTTTTGAAGTTCGAGACACGAACCCCAAAGCTATGTCAGAGACCACGATGTGAAAACAGGGTTCACGACGTGAATTGCCTTCTGGAGCGTAACAGAGCAAGTGGAATGATGACGAACACGATGACCTATGCCTGACCAAGCTCACGACGTGAAATAAGGGTTCACGACGTGAAAATCAAAAAATCAGCCCTATAAATAAAAAACCCAAGCAGTCGGGTTTGGCTGCTAATTCCTCAACCTCTCTCCTACTCTACTCATCTTTAAGCCTACTTTTAACCCCCCGAAGCCCCAATATCATCCCGAGACCCGAAGTGAGTCCTGACGCTTTGAAGATCCCGAGAAGAAAAGAGTTTTCTAGCCGAAACTCTGCCTGCGAGAAGTCTGGTGTGAGAAGATATCCCGGTTTCACCGATGAGTTACTACTTGGAGAGCCGTAGTGCTGTCCGATAATCGTCCTATGATGTGAGTGTATAGTCCCTTTCATAAACACAATTTTAATACAAGTATTGTTTGAATGTATTAAGTATATGTTTTGTGTGAGTGTATAGTCCCTTTCATAAACACGATTTTAATACAAATGTTGTTTGAATGTATTAAGTATATGTTTTGTGTGAGTGTGTAGTTACTTTCTTCTAACACATAAACATGAAGTATTTGCTATGAAATACGTACTATGTGTTTATATATTTTTGTTTATTTGAGATGGGTGTGGAATGGATGTTTTATATAGTTTTTAAATGAGTTAAACTGTATATGTATTTTATATCTACAAATATGTTGGGTAGAACATAAGTAGATGAGATAGTTGGTGTGTGATAAAAGATGAGTTGTATAATGAGATAAAAGGGGATATAGATCTTGAGATGAGCGTGACAGGTGAAAAATGAGTGAAACCTTTACCCAAACGATGGCCTCGTCATTCAGCAAAGTAGTGATGACAACCATGGACTATCCTAGACAGTCAGTGTAACACTAGCAAGCTCACAACTTGTAGGTGTTGTGAACGATGTGTTCACCGGTGTACTCTAAAAACCCATTGACATGTATTGCAAGTGGACTCTCGAAAACGATACTGTCAATAAACAAGATAAACTTATTATTAATCCGGGAGTATGGATTAAGACATAGTTAACTGTCCCTAGTCCGGGAGTATGGATTGGGCATAGTTTTAGATCCAGGATTATGGATCAGATCAAGAGGTTAGTTTTCGATCCGGGCGTATGGAACAGGTAACGAGGTAAACTTGTTATTAATCCGAGAGTATGGATTAATACATAGTTAATTGTCCCTAGTCCGGGAGTATGGATTGGGCACAGTTTTAGATCCGGGAGTATGGATCAGACCAAGAGATAAACTTGTTATTAATCTGGGAGTATGGATTAAGACATATTTAATTGTCCCTAGTCCGGGAGTATAGATTGGGCACAGTTTTAGATCCGGGAGTGTGTATCAGACCAAGAGATAAAATTGTTATTAATCCAGGAGTATGGATTAAGACATAGTTAATTATCCCTAGTCTGGGAGTATGAATTCGACACAATTTTAGATCCAGGAGTATGGATCAGACCAGGAGGTTAGTTTAGATCCGGGAGTATGGATCAGACCAATAGGTTAGTTTTAGGTCCGAGAGTATGGATCAGGTGGAGAGGTTAGTTTTAGATCCATGAGTAGGGATTAGGTAAAGAGGAAAATTTTAGATACGAGAGTTTAGATTGTGTCGTTGTGAGGATCGATGGGGTAAGATAAGAGTTGTTTTTATATGGTGAAATTGTATAAGTTTGTAAGTTCTAATATATATACATATATAATATAACATTGTGGGTTGAAAACCCTATATGGTCACCAGGCTCCCAAGCCTGACCCACTCAGTTTTCTTTGTATTACAGGTTATGGCTCAAGAGCGTAAGTTGGCTGACATAACGAGAGATTTTGAATTATTGGCCATTAGTTATATATATAACTGTTGTATGGTCTATTCTGTCTTGTTTATGCTTTTGGTCTGTTATCGGAACATGATATCTCGATATTTTTTTATAAATGAAAATACATTTCTTTAAGAAATGCTTTGATAAATTCTTATCATATTTTGTTTTGGAAACAAATTTTGCAACCGTTTTCTTTAAATGATAACTATGATTTTAAAAATAAAGCATAAATAAATCGGTCTTTTCTGGCCGTGAAATTGGGGATGTCACAGAACTCTTAACCCTAGAAGAGTTCTGGCCGGAATTCTCTTTTTCCCTCTCCATAATCCTTAGTTTCTAGTCTTAGGTGTGAACCATCAGATGCACGATGCTTGCGGTGCTCACTACCAAAGTTATGAAGAAGAAGGATTCAAGATTATTTACAATAACAATCTAAAGGTTAGTTTTCTTATCTTATGAATTAGTTTAGTCATAGGAAAGTTTTATATGCTAGTGGTCATAGTATATTGCTAATATATGAAAGAAATAGATCAAACTAGGTTGCATGTGCCCTAATCAATTGAATTGTTTTGATTATTTTCCGCTTATGGCATTGTAGTTGTAACCTAAATTCCCCATTAGTGGTATCAGAGCCTAGGGTTTTCTTTCATGTATTTTCACATTGGTGAATTGAAAAAGAAACCTGGTTTTAATTTAGTCCTGGCTCACGATGTGAGCTATGAGGATCACGATGTGAGATCGGTCAGATTCGAAAATTTTGATCCTTATCTGCTTAATCTGATTTCATGGATAATTATCTGCTATATTTACTTTCCAAATCCGATTTGACTGAAAATATCATGATAATACGAATGCCTAGAAATTAGGAGATAAGTATTTGAATTGATTAATTATTTGGTGATTAATATGATTGATTTTAAGTGTTTAAATAATTGATTTAAATATTAATTGGACTTAATAATTAATGTCAAATATTATTGGGTTTATTTTAAATTTAAATTAAAAGTTAAATTTTTGAAATTTAATATGTAAACTTGTATTTTTTTTTGAAAATTTTTAAAATGTACACCTTATACTATATGTAACACTAAAAGTCTAATATTACTATATGTATAATACAAGTCAGTCGGACCACTAGTATGCCTCATTCACGAACCCAATCTATAAGGGGTATAAGGAAACTGCCTATAAAATGACGGTTGAATGGGTGTCACTCTCACTCGCCGCTTCCTTGATTGGTAGAGGGTCGTTAGCCGAACGTGTTTGATAGGACAAATTAATTCTCATTAATAAGTATAATGAATTATAAAGTAACTAAATTTTTTTATAAAAAAAATTCCCAATCTTAGTTACTTTAGGAAGATGTGAATTTGTATGCTAACCCATGAAAATACATATTGCACTTTATAAGTAGTTAGTGGAGCGCGTGTGGTTAATCAACACACTAATATGGATAAATAATGACTGGCAATGGGTGTCTAAAAAATTATCATTGATTAATGGAGCGTGTGTGGCTAACCTACACATTTAAATGATGTGATAAATGACATAGAGAGTACCAAGCTAATTTGCATGGTTATTCACATCTTGTTTGTGATCCTTAGTATCATAGTCACAAATGGAAGAGCATAATCGAGTTTAAACATGCCACAGAAAAGTTCAATGAATCTCAAAAGATCTAGGAATTTCATTTAAAAACCTAATTCGTTCAAATTTCATTTTTCAATGGTGAAATTGGTAAATCATCATTTACCTACCTTTATATAATTTACAATTAGATTACGACATCCATTTTTAAGTTGTGAATTTTTTAGTTGGATCCTAGCCTTGATATTTATTTTGGGTGTTATATTGAGGATTATTCTTATCTATCTAAAACTATCTTTCTTTTATAGATGTCTACTCCAACCGATGCTTCTGGTTCCTCCTCCTCCAAAAACAACAACAACAACTTCTCCTTGTGGAACATTTGCTCTAAGGAGCAATTGGATGACACCAACTATAACGATTGGATGCATAATATTAAAATGACCCTTCATTCTAAGGACAAGGAACATGTCCTCGAGAGACCATTGGATGAGATCAACGAAGAGAATGCCATTCCTGAAGAAATGGTTTCCTAC